>NW_012120598.1:5049342-5059224 GCF_000951035.1 Colobus angolensis palliatus | reverse complement strand
GCTCTGTTGCCCAGGCTGGAGTGCAGTGGCACAGTCTCAGCTCACTGCAACCTTCTGCCTCCCAGGTTCAAGCAATTCTGCTGCCTCAGCCTCCTGAGTAGCTGGGATTACAGGCACGCACCACCATGCCTAGCTAATTTTTTTGTATTTTTAGTACGGGGTTTTACCATGTTGGTCAGGCTGCTCTCGAACTCCTGACCTTGTGATCTGCCCACCTCAGCCTCCCAAAATGCTGGGATTACAGGCGTGAGCCACCGCACCTGACCAGATATTCTTAAATCTTATGCTCACACCCCACCCTGCCCCCGAAAAAATGTCCTTCGGGAAAGCATAATCTAAGGAAAAATTTCCCAAAGTGCCACCTTCAGCTTCATTCTTACTACAAGAGGAAGAATTGCCTGTCATATAATGAAAGAGACTTGGTGTTATCATTAATCTGGTCTACATAGTGCTTCCTCTTGGTAGATTTTTTACCCACTGTGAGAAGGGATGATTTTGATACTCAGTGTGTAGTAATTCTGTTAAGAACATTTAACTTGGAACCTATGCTACATAGTAAAGCTTATACTGACAATGGATATTTCATGTGGTAGGCATAAGTATTGTGGCGTGAGGGGAGGACTGGAAGTATATCTGCAGAACTACCTAGTCAAAGACCCCAATCTAATTTCTAATGTATAATTCATATAAATCCTTATTGTATTGATGCACATTAAACATTATGCTTGTCACATTATTGGTTAGCACTGTCACTATTGATTGTCAGGCTTATAATTGTGTATAATTCTTCCCCTGCCACTTTACCAGCTGGTGGCCACACTGATTCCAGAAAGAAGTACTTCATTTCTTATTACCTCACGAAAGCACCCTCTGCCCAATGCCTTGGCTAACAGACTGGCCTTTGTTGTCTATGACCACTAATTCCCACTCAGGCACACAGCAATTCTGTTGCTGGTTGCTTAGCCCAGTCAAAAACACTGGAAGTGGATGTAGACTCCACACTGATGGATGAACGACCTTCTGGTCATTTTACTGTCCTTAAAAGTCTATTTTTAAATTGAAAAAAATATACATATATATATTCTGGGGTATGTTCTCCTTTATTCTGTTCATTAATGTTTTTCATCAATTACTGTGTTTTAAATATGACCTAAGGTTCTACAGTATATTTAGACAAACTTCTCATTTCTCTGCAATATTAGGAATTCATCACACCTGTATGACAAGGTTGTGTTTGAGAACAAATGGGGACCTGTGTGACATGTTTTATTTCAATATACATTTAGAGTTTGAACCAATAAAAAAGCTATTAGAATTTTTAATATATATAACACATTATCAAAAACACTGTCGCTTTTCTGAGTGCTCTAATCAGGCAATTCAGATGTATATTTAAAAAGAGGGAAAAGCCAATCAGTATACTAAATATATTTATTTTAATACCTGTGCTCATATGTTACCTTTAAAGAACAGGAATAAAATTTATGGGTAGAATAGTATGCAAGCAATTTACCTTCAATACAAATTAAACACATCTTTTTAAGAAAAGGGTGAGTTATCTCGACTGGGGAGGCACTAACGCTAGATTATTAATATGTATTTATTAATATGTATTATTAATATGTATTACTGTGACCAGGACCCTGTAAGGGGGGAAAAAGTCCTTATTTTTACAATCTTTATTGACTGAAATTCTATAAAATGAATTGAATTCCTGAAATGACATCATTTAATCCAAATTTTTTCATCATCAACTAATTCATCTCAGAAAACAGTAAAGTTTAAAAAAAATACTATCAGTAAGAATGATATATTTCCTTGGTTTGGAAATTTCCAAACCACGATATTCTGCCCCGTCAAAATATATTCACTGGGGAATTTTTTACTTCATACGTTTCTTTTGAACTTAGTCACATTTTTATATCTAGCTGGTTTCATTATTAAATAAAAGAAAAGGTGATTCCCCTCTTGTACTGCAGGAGACCACATACTTGAATGATACTCTAACTTCTAGGTTCTGCTATAGTAACACTGAAATCAGAAACCTGTGGGAGAAATGTCACTTTATCTGAGAGAGTAAAATCTGACTCTAAAAGGAAGTAGCAAATTCATCTTGTTCTTTTTTTTAATCAACCCTCTGCCTAAGACAAGTAGTTTGAAACACAGAGGACTCTTTAAGTCATACTTCCTTTATATAGTCAAAACCAAAGCCACTGAGTATTGCTTTCCCCAAAGGAATCTCTAAATAGCAGACGGGGACATTTTCAGATAGATTCATTTGTAGGCAAACCTCCACTGCTTGTATCGTATTTCCTGAAAGAATAAAGGTAAAACTTCAACTATTTATTACAGAACGAAAAATTCAGCCTTAACCCTACCTTTATAAAACAGGTTAATTGGGTTTTAATTTTCATAAATCATAAAGGACCATTTTGAATATTTGGGCCTTTAATTGTCTAGCTCCCAGATGAAGTACAAATCAGAAAAAAAAAACAAAAAAAAACTGTACTGTGTCAGAATGCAAGCTTCCCTCTTTGCATTTTGGCATTTGGAAACGCTGAAGAGTGGTTTTTGTTTTTGATTTAAAGAAGATGATACATATGTGTACCTGATTCAAAACTAGAGAATAGAATTGAAAACATAATTTTCAAAAAGTTTTCAAATATGCCTAAAGGTAATAATGTCATCTTTTAATTGCCAATTTCTCTACCACTTTCAACAAATTACTTCCACGGATTTAATTAGCTCCTTCCTTTCAAGAGAAAATGGACTAGTTTCCTTTCAGATTTACTATATTCTGTCACTCCAGCTTTATAACCGCATGTGCATACACAAACATTTCTTTCTCTCTTGCAGGTGGCACAAACCAGGAAGGGGAAATCTGTGGTTTAAATTCTTTATGCCTCATCCTCTGAGTGCTGAAGGCTTGCTGTAGGCTGTATGCTGTTAATGCTAATCGTGATAGGGGTTTTTACCTCCAACTGACTCCTACATGTTAGCATTAACAGGGTATGATGCCTGTTACTAGCATTCACATGGAACAAATTGCTGCCGTGGGAGGATGACAAAGAAGCATGAGTCACCCTGCTGGATAAACTTAGACTTCAGGCTTTATCATTTTTCAATCTGTTAATCATAATCTGGTCACTGGGATGTTCAACCTTAAACTAAGTTTTAAAAGTAAGGTTATTTAAAAGATTTATCAGTAGTATCCTAAATGCAAACATTTGCATTTAAATATCAAGCCCACGTTTGTTTTTATCATTAACAGAAAATGTATTCCTGTCATTCTTAATTGCAGGTTTTGACTTGTTCAATATAATGTTCATAAATACCTTTGATTCAACTGTTAGAAATGTGGGCTAAACACAAATTTCTATAATATTTTTGTAGTTAAAAATTAGAAGGACTAGTGACCTCCAGTTATATCATGGATTGTCTGGCAACATTGTTTAAAATACTTAGAAACTGGTACTTTCCCCCATGTAACGATTTTCTCTTTAGGCAACTTCAGTTTAGAATTAATACTTTCATTTGACTCTTAAAGGGAAATTGAAAGGCTATGAAGCTGAATTTTTTAAGTGAGATATTTTTAACAAGTTGCAGGGTAAATAACATCTGAGAGCTAGTGAGACATTGTTTCCATACAAGATACAAAGATTTAATTTAAAAAGTCATATTTGAAATGAAGTTCCAAATCTAGGTTCAAGTTCAATAGCTAAGCCACATAATATGGTTGTGCAAGCAGAGAATCTACCTTTCCACTTCTAAGCCTGTTTCTTCATCCATGAAATGGGGATAATGCTTTACAGGGTTGTTGTGAGGTTTAGGTGAGATAGAGAATATTCTGTAAGATAATCAAGTGCTCCATCCACGTTATAGTTGGGTTAATCCAAGAACTAGTCACCCTACTTTGTTAGAGAAGAGAAAAGCTAATGATTTAATTTGCAGACTTTTTAAGGTTTGGGTTTCTATGCAGTTTTTCTAAATAACCATAACTTACAAACATGCAACCAAATGTAATTGTTAGTATATTTAATGTATACTTGTTTTAACAACTCTTCTCAACATTTTGTCAAGTTTATTCACTGTAACCAAATAAATCTCATGAGTCTTTACTTGATTTAAAATAATTTTTATGGCCCATTTTCTTTTGCAAAGTACAAATTATAATTTCAGAAGATATCTGTCAAAAAAGTCAATGGAAGAAAATTATGAGGATACTAAGGGGAACATTCCTGACTCCTAGGACACAGTATTCTCATGTAAGAGTACCCATGTGGCTTTGCCCCACTTTCTGTTCAAGTTGTATGTGCTGCCAATACAAATTCCTTCTCCTAACCCGTGGAATGAGCTTATGGCTCCATGGAGCTTCCATGTAGGTAGAACATACTCAAGAGAGTTTCTTCAGGCCAGGCATAGTGGCTCACGCCTATAATTCCAACACTTTGGGAGGCTAAGGCAGGTGGATCACTTGAGGTCAGGAGTTCCAGTCTACCCTGGCCAACATAGTGAAACCTCGTCTCTGCTAAAAACACAAAAATTAGCTAGGCATGGTGGTGAGTGCCCGTAATCCCAGATACTCAGGAGGCTGAGGCGGGAGAATCACTTGAACCCAGGAGGTGAAGTTCGCAGTGAACGAAGATCGTGCCACTGCCCTCCAGCCTGGGTGACAGAGTGAAAAAGTGTTTCTTCATTTTATCTGCCACTGTATATCTACAAGAGGATTCCTTGCTTTGAGTCCCAGTTCTTCAAAATCCTACTTGCTGCCTGAAGACACAAAGTCATAGAACATTAGGGCTGGAATAAACTATTGTAGTATAACCTTCCTGCTGTTACAATAAAAAGCTATGAACATTACAAAGGCACTTGAAGAAAATCTGTGCTGGGAAATGCCTTATTTGAAGAGCATTTGAGTACACTCCATGAAGCCTAAGATAGTTAATCTTCCTCTAAGCCTCAATTTCTTCATCAGTAAAATGATGAATATATTTCATATTTCATAGGGTGTAGGCTTAAATGAAATCATGCATGTGAAAAGCACAATGTCTATTATGCATTAAGTGTTAAACACAAACTTTCAAACTTTTACATTTCAGTCATTTAAATCAAATGATCTACCACAGATCTCCCCAAGGACACTCTAGCTCCAAACTAACTATAATCCCGTGGTGACAACCCAAAGAACCAGGGTTCCTGGGTTTTCTCTAATGCCCAGCCCTCCTAGGCTTCTGACTGCCTATCTCCTCATCGTAGAGGGATTCCTCCTGACCAGTCATTAAAAAAATTCTTGAAGCATGAGTAAGATTGAGTCTGTGTTTGGATTGGAGGAATGGGTAAGTAACAAGGTATATATATGTATGTGTGAGTGACTGAGAGTGTGTGTGTGTGTGTGTGTGTGTGTGTGTGTGTGTATGTGTGTGTGAAAGTCACAAACTAAGGATGGTTTTTAAAAATTGCAAAATGTTAAGAGATTTATCTAGGATCTGACCCACTTCCCCAGAAATTTATGGAATTCAAGACCAAGTCTTTCATATTCACTGTCATCAGTTAGATGGACCCAATAGCTAAAAAATTAAGGAGAAAAAAAATGGAGGAATATGACAAAAAAAGTCAAGTCAGAGGACTGAAGAATATATACAGAACATAGAATACTAGAAATTTTCTGAAAATAGATGATAGCAAATACCTCAAGAAAGTGAAGAAATGTCAAGAGAAAAAGGAGCTTAAAGAAAAATTGTAGAGTTCATAGATGGGACACAAGTACAAAAAGCTGGCTGAGCATGTGGTTCTCTACTAATAACAACTGGAAAACAGTGAAACTAGCAGGAAAAACTTGCACATAAGAGTTTAACTTTCCACTTTGGGTTTCAAATTCTCCCATAGCAATAAGGGTAAGTGAAATAATGTTCACATAAGGATTTTTTGTTTTTGTTTTTGTTTTTGTCTATTACTGTAGTTTTTTTGGTTTGTTTTGTTTTGGTTTTGGTTTTTTTTGAGACAAACTCTTGCTCTTGTCCCCCAGTCTGGAGTGCAATGGCGCGATCTCAGCTCACTGCAACCTCTGCCTCCAAGGTTCGATTCTCCTGCCTCAGCCTCCCAAGTGGCTGGAATTACAGATACGTACCACCATGCCCAGCTAATTTTTTGTATTTTAAGTAGAGAAGGGGTTTCACCATGTTGGCCAGGCTGGTCTCAAACTCCTGACCTCAGGTCATCTGCCCGTCTCAGCCTCCCAAAGTGCTGGGATCACAGGCGTGAGCCACCGCACCCGGCCTGTTACTGTAGTGTTTTAACAAATCTAAGTGTACTAGTATTAGTCTTCATTCATCTAAGACATACAAGTACTGGAATTTTTTAGGTGGGTTCCTCAAATGTCATCACAATGGTGTCTTCTCTATATTCAGTCACTCTTCTGCCCTTCTCTGTAATGCTCAGGGATTTCCTAGCTCACTAGCACTTAACCTAGTATATCCTAAAAGTCCAAGTCTAACTACAGAAATGAGTTTAAATACAGTGAACATTTTTCACTATTCCACTAAGCTGAAAGAAATGATTTTTGGTAAATAAAAGTTCATCACAGCAGACAATTAAGTGAAAAGTTCTACATATAACTGAAGATCAAAGGATTCTCACCTGGGAAGCTTGTCAAGATGCATATTCCCAAGCTCCCAGGCTCCCACTCCCACTGATTGTAATACTGTAATGGAGCTGAGGACACTACATTTTTACCGGGCCGACCAGGCAGTTCAGATTCAGGTGGATCATAAACCAGCTCTGAGGAAACAGTGGTTTTATACACGATGCTACTGTTGATGTTGCTACTAGGAATGGTGCTCAGCAGAAATCCTGCAACATATAGATCTGTTTACACACTATTCACCGTGTAATGAGAGTCTGCAACATAGGCTAAGTGATAAGAGATGTCTTGTGGTTGACCTCTCTGGAGATAAGCAGCAATGAAATTCCAATGAAGTCTCATCATCCCTCATCACCAAAACCATCCTAACCACCTCAATGAAATACACCTGACTTCCCCCGCTCCCCCCACCCACCGCCCCGAAACCAGCTGCCCTGTGTTCTACCACCAGCTGTAACCAACCAATGACCTGATACTAACTAACCCTAATCTATCAGCTGCTGCCTAGTGCAACAGAGAGGGAAAGTCAATGAGAAGGAATTGGGTACCAGTTCTTGCTTTACAAGTAATGGGTTGACTAATGAGATAGCCACAAACGTCACTGCCATCCCATCTCACCCTCTCACCTGTGCTGCAAGGCTTCAACAATCATACCCAGTCTCCACTTAGGAAAATTCTGTCCTTTCTCAAATGCTGGCAGCTCAGCAATGTGCTCTCTTAACCCAGGCCAAGTACATAGTAAAAGAACTCCAAAAAGGGTTCTAGCCGGAAGTGATCTTTCTCCTCCATGCTCCCAAAGCAGATTATAGCTCCTCCATAAACGTGCTTCACATTTGTGCCCCATGTTTGGTTTGTTACCTGTGTATACATTATCCTCTCTTCTAGATGGAGCTTCTGTAGGAAACGAGAATCCTTTTTAATTTTTTGGTATTACACCCAGCTCAGGACCTTGCTCAGTTGCTTAAATTGAATGAGAAAATGTATCCAAGTACCCACTGATGTTGGAAATTCAACTTGTTCTAATACTGTGGACTGTCTGTACCTGGCATATCTGTGTCCCAATTTGAGGAACTGTTTTTCAAGTTGACGTGAATGGATTCCTTACAGATGCTCAAGCATCAATTTGGTTTTCCCTAAATCCTGCAGATCAGGAAGTCAGTATCCAAGTTTGCTTTAAGAAATTTCACTATTATAAATATATGTATGAAATTTTGTCCCCAGAATTTTTTTCTCAACAGGGAATCCTGACATAAAAACAACCAATTTTGAGATGCTTCAAAAATAACACTGCAGTAGTAGCCACTCCTAAAACAAAATATTTCTCCTTTCCTTCAATATATGTAATCACATATGACATATAAAATCTGCTTACTGGATAAATTTATCTTTAAAAGATTATCTATATTTATTAAAAGTTAAAATACATATACTCTTTGACCTGGAATCAGGTATAACAATATATTTTACAGAGCTACTAGCACACATGTGGAATCATATATGTACAAGGCTACCTAACTGAAGTATTAGTACAGTAACAAAAATTAAAAATCAACCATAAATAGGGAATAGATTAAATAATGGTACACTTATGAATGAAACACTAACTTCTAAAACAGAAAGTAAAAAGAAAGGGAAAATAAGGAAACTGGATCAATCCAACTTACGACAGGAAAGGAGAAAAAATAATGCAAAGAAATGATAATCACAGTAAAGTGAATACAAATTAAAATTTATCTACTAAAAGACAGTAATTCAAAGACTAGATTTAAAAGGAAATAATAGTTTTATGCTATTTACAAGACAGACTTAAAACCTAACAACATAAAAATGTTGAAAGTAAGAATATACCAGGTAAATACTAAAAAAAAACTAGTATTAACAATAGAACCTGATTTTTTTTAAAAAATAGATTAAGAAAACTAGATTAAAGGAAAAAATCATTATTACTGAGATAGAGAGGATCATTATTTAAATGATAAAAAGAAGCAGTTTATCAGCATGTTTAAAAATCCCCAACCAGAACACACAGTGCTAACAAAATCATCTTAAAATAAAATAAGCAAATGCTGATTTAGCCATAAGGAGAAACCACCAAATCCACAATCATTTTAAGAGAATGGGTTTAAGAAAGGAAAAAAAAAAAAAAAAGATTTCTGTATGCTCTTAAGAGAAAATCTAAAAAATAATGACATGAAAAAGTTGAAAGGAATGGAAAAATATGTACCATTAAAAGGAAACCCGACATACGAATGTCATTATCAGACAAAACAGATTTTAAGACAACTAAGAAGTTAACAAGCTGACCCTACAATAAGCATGAAAATTTTGAAAAAGAATAGGAAAGGAGAACTCACCATAAGAGAAATCAAAACTTGTTATAAAGCTATAGTCGTTAAAACGGTGTTACAGTGGTACAGGGACAAATAAATGGACCAATGAAGCAGACTCAGGCACTGAAAGGAACCTTTTATATGACAGCATGGCACAATCATTAAGAGTAGAGAGGAAATAGGCTGGGCACTGTGGCTCACACCTGTAATCCCAGCACTTTGGGAGGATGAGGTGGGCAGATCACCTGAGGTCAGGAGTTCAAGACCAGCCTGGCCAACATGGTGAAACCCCATCTCTACTAAAAATACAAAAATTAGCTGGTCGTGGGGGCAGACACCTGTAATCCCAGCCACTCGGGAGGCTGAGGCAGGATAATCACTTGAACCCAGGAAGCAGAGGCCGCAGTGAGCCGAGATCATGCCATTGCACTCCAGCCTGGGCAACAAGAGTAAAACTCCACCTCAAAAAAAAAAAAAAAAGAAAAAGAAAAAGAGTAGAGAGGAAATAAATGGTCCAGAAGAACTGCCTATCCTTGTGAAGGAGAGGGTGATTCAAAATTAGGTCCCTTTCCTCACTCTATATGCAAAAAGTAAACTTCAAATAAATTATACAATTAAATGTGAAAATCAAGACTTTAAAATAAACAATGCAGTAGGCTGCTTTATAACATCAACTTAGGGAAGGCTTTCTTAAATTTCATAAATATAAATCATAGAGGAAAAGATGAATTGTCTACCTTAAAACTAAAGACAATAGAAACAAAATTAAAAGGTAAGCCAGACAAGAGAAATATTTGTAGTGACAAGGGTTTAACTTTCTTTTTCTGCACCTGGCCTGCAAGGGTTTAACTTTCTAAAAATATAAAGAACCAGTCAGGTGCAATGGCTCACACTTATAATCCTAGCACTTTG
>NW_012120598.1:5023165-5047647 GCF_000951035.1 Colobus angolensis palliatus | reverse complement strand
TACAAAAAAACTAGCCGGGCGAGGTGGCTGGCGCCTGTAGTCCCAGCTACTTGGGAGACTGAGGCAGGAGAATTGCGTGAATCCAGGAGGCAGAGCTTGCAGTGAGCTGAGATCCGGCCACTGCACTCCCGCCCGGGCCACAGAGCGAGACTCCGTCTCAAAAAAAAAAAAAAAAAAAATTCATTCTTCTACTGGGTAAGGTAAGATCCATGAAGTGGAAAGTTGCCAAAAAGCAGGTGTTCAGATAGTGCTAGTTGCCCAAAAAGCATGAAAAACGCCCACTGAAACAAGAGTTTGTAAAATTATTCTCTGTACTTTTCTGTATGCTCAAATATTTCACAATTTTTAAGAGAAAAAAATGTTGAAGTATATAAATTCACAAACAACAAAGGGAATGGAAAAAAAAATCAATAAACAAGAGATGTCAACCAAATTCTAAAAGACAAAAAGCTAAGTAACTAATAAAACACTAGAGAACATCACCACCTAGAAAACATGTGGAGGAAGTTCCATCAGAGGCAGCCAAGCGGCCCAGCTGGGCCTTAGCTCAGAGACGGGAGAAGTTCACAGATGACAGAAGACAGTAGAGGGATTAATTAAATCTAAACTAATTAAAAAGAAAGGAATTAATTAAAGGCCTGTATACAAACGGGTTGAACACTACCCCATCTTCAAATACAGAACGGCCTACACCCAGGGAGTGCCCCATGTAAAATATCAAAGGGATCTTTTATAAAGTCAGTGAAAGAACAGTCTGCGTAAAACTAGGAGTCAATTTAGAAATCAGTAGCCAAGACAAGACCTCTTCATTCCAGCATTTTACAAACCCTCGTCCTACCAGCCAGATTCACCTACTCATCCTTAGTGATGCCTACAAGAAGCCAAACCTTGCTCAAACCAGAGCTGCCACTCAACCTCCCTACATCCACATTTTCAACTACAAACTGACAGCCAATAAACATAAGACTTTTGAAAAAAGCCTGAAACATGTAAGTGAAAGACTAAGATAAAAAATCGGTCACCAGAGAAAAGAGATAATTCAGGGACTAGAAAGTGAATGAACAAATGAATACCAATTATATCGATATCTTCAGAGAGCTTCATGAAAAAACATCACATCCAAAAACCTGAAAAGGGTTCTATGAAAGAGAAGCAAAAGACAGCTTTCAGAAATTAAAATATGCTTGACATAATGTATTACAAGTAAAATATAAATGCAGGAAAAATAATAGAGAAAGGGAAAAAAATACAGAGGACCAATACAGAAGATGCAAATACAGCTGAACGGTATTAGAGAAACAAAGAACCTCCAGAAAAAAGAAAGGACAAAAAAAGTAAGAAAACATAAAAGAGAGATGTCGAAAATTGAAAGGACCGCCTACGTACCAAGCAGAATAACTGACTAAAGACCAAGATACGGGTACAGGATTGTTGAATTTTACACCACCAAGAATAAAAAGATCCTAAGTGTCCAGAGTGTGTTGAGGGAAGGGGATGCAGAGAACAGGTTATATAAAAAGGAACAAGAATCAGACTGGCATCAGACCTTTTATTAGCAAAATCAGATGCCACAAAATAACTGAGCTGCTTTCAAAGTTCGAAGAGAAAACTACTTTTCAATCTAGAATTCTGTATCTAGCTGAATAGTTCATCAAATATAAGTGCAGAACCCACTTCAGACATGCAATGGCTCACCTCTTAGACATTGTTTCCTAGAAAGGAGCATAGAGACAAATGCTAGCAAAATGAGAAAGTTAATCAAGAAACAGGAAGATACGGACTGACCTCACCCAGAAAAAAATATATATATATACAGCCTTCAGAGGAAGCCTGTGCACAAGACGCAGAAAACTTGCTGACACTGAAGCAGAAACTTTTTGGCAAAATATTTTTGTAAGACTGATTACGAAGGCTTACTCAAGGTGTGGGTAAACAGGCACTCTTAGACACTGTTACTGGGAGTAACATTTGGCAAAAACTTTGGGAAGCTGGCATCTGGTAGCGCCTGTCAATAATTCCACTGCCAGAAAGCTATTCCTACAAAATTATTTATACGTGAGGCAACGTAGAACATAAGAGCACGTGAGTGAAACTGTCTCCGTTCAAATTCCCACTTTACCACTTTCAAGTCTATGCTGTTTCCTCCTTTAAAAAATAGAAACATCTTCTCAACAGGTCACTGTGGGGATTATACAAAAGGTTCCAGGTGATGAGCTTAGCACAAGGCCCAGCACATGATAAATACTCAGTTAACATTATTTACTACAAACATTTGCCATTTTTGCATAAGGATGTTAACTATGCCACTGTTTGGCAAAAAATGCAAGCAAGTATAGTATAATCCTATTTATGTTTTTTAGAAATTACATTTATATTTGTATGTATCTGCCTAGATCTGCAGGAAAAAAAAAAGAGAAAACATGCCAAAGTGTTGCATCCACAGAGCAGGAACGGAGTAACCTGTTTTTTTACAGTTTCCATTTGAGCAACATGAAGTGTTTCATACTTCAGAGAAAAGAAAAAGTAAAGATCACTATTAATCTTGGGGAGAAGGTTAATCTGTATAAGCACACACAAACATATTAAAAACATTTATTTTAATTTATTAAACTTATTTAAATTTTAGAAAGTTATTAGGTAGATGTACATTCCTCTGTTGGTTTAGTTTGATCTTCAGTTACCTGTAAAAACATGAATAGCTTTACTTTCCTAATAAACACTTTGTTTTACCCCTTCACCCACCATTTTAAATCATTTCATAGCCCTCTTATAATGACCCTTTATCTTTCTCCTTCAATAGTAATTATTACAGAAAGTTAGGTAAGGAGAAAGATTTAAAGGCCAAGTAACCAATATAAATTATCACATAAAGAACAATAATTCCATTCAAAAATATAATCTAAGGCATATTATGCCTAGGCTTCTCAAGTTTGCCATTTCACTTTTCAGCCGTAAAACAAAATCATTAGTGTAAGAAAAAACACGTGAAGTGCTGTAACAAGATATTTTAAATCAGTTTATTTTCTTTTGGAGTATAATCCATTTAGAATAAAGCATATTACAGATTTAGTCTAAATAGACATCTCTATGTCCCTATTTCTATTCTATGTCACTCAGACTCATCAAACAGACACGGCTAAATCTGAATTCAACACCCCCAAAACCTGTCCTGCCTGCATCATCTATCTTGGTAAAGGGCTCCACCTGGCTACCTAAGGACAGCATTCAAGAATTCACTCTCTTCTTCCTACCTGCATATTCCATCAACAGTCCTATTCATTCAGCCTAAGTTAACTCTCACAGTCCTTCTCCCTATCGTGGCTGAACTTTAGGGCCTCATTCTCTTCTATCCCCCTAACAGAACTCTTGGCTTAAGTCATAGCTATATCCCATGATACTCCTACAATGAGCTTTTAAACAAGAATAGCTGATCAACAGGTCACTTCCCTACTCAAAATTCTCCAGTTACTCTCTATTATCTCAGTGAGGTGGAGGAGGAAAGTCAGGAATGCAAGTTCCACAACATGGAACACAAGCCCCTCATATTCTGTTTTCGGACTGACTGATTACCTACCATACATGTGACCTGTACATTCAAATTCATCTTACATTCATCATGTTCTCTATGTAGGCAAGTGACTTCCTCTAAGATAACCTCCAACCCATTCTCCAACAGAGTATCTGCATGGTCCACTTTTATTCACCCTTTAAAATCAGCTTAAGAGACTCCAATTCCTGGAAGCCTTCCTTAAGCAACTCCCCAGCTTGGTCTGAGTCCTCTTCTTTATGCCAGAACCCCACATGTACACCTGAACTGTCTCCTTATAAGTCTAATTATCCAATCAACATTACTTCCCTGAGGCAGCAAGTACATTTTATTCATTTTTTTGTACCACCAGACTATAACAGTACCTGGCACATAATAAACTATCATAAGTCTGTGTTGAATCAATGAACCACATTCAATCTAATCCCTTCAGAAAAGCAAAATGGACAGTAGAAAAAAGCAACTAAACCAGAATAAATGTTTGAAAAAAATATGTATTGACTAACATCATTAGATATTCTAGGTAAGACACTGTCTCTGCTGTTTTTCTATATTTTTCATTCCTTTTAAAGTGTTCAGTTACTATTGCTTCTTTAGTTTCCCAAACTATTTAATATTCATTTCTTTAGTTTCTTTTTTAAATTGTTTTTAATTTTACTTAACTCCAAGTAAACATGCTGAATATTTCTTTAGTTTCTTAATCTAAAATGATCACTGTGACCAACTAAAAAGAGAAAATTACTCTATCCATTCAAAGATAATTTCTTCTCCTGAGAAAAAAAAATTTATATACCCCTTACCCAAGAACATTATGGTGAAGTCCCTAAACAATAATTCCTAACTGTATAGTCATTAATAAAACTAGGTTTATATATCATTATGAAAAACTGTCAATAAATATTTCTTGGGTAACCCCTTCATGTGCTAATGTTGTGTTCAAACTTTGGGCTTACACAAATAAAACAAATCCTGAAAGGCTTGGTAGAAGATAACTGTACAGGCAAAGAAAACAATCAGAAAACAGTATGTGGACATATACAATCAAGCACAAACTTATATGAATGAGTAATTATTTGTTAGAGATTACTCTGAGACTGTTCCACGGAGGAGGTGTGACTCGCAGGAGGTAGTGAAGAATGACTGTGTGGTAAATAGACAGAAAGAGAATGGGAAATGGAGTCCAGAAAGAAAAATTATCATGAAGAAATAAGCAAACTTGAAAATAAGTTTAATGTGTGATGCTTAATGTGCTTGCAAGCTTAACCAGAGTGTTTGTGGCATTGTGGGAAATCAGGATAAGGAGGAAGGCCTAATGAGGCCAGATTACACAGGACAGCTACCAGATAACCTAAGTAAAAGAGGCACACTTAACCTATGAAATAGGAAACAGGGATAGTTGTGGTCAAGAAATACAATCACTCAGGCCGGGCGCGGTGGCTCATGCCTGTAATCCCAGTACTTTGGGAGGCCAAGGCAGGTGGATCAGGAGGTCAGGAGATCGAGACCATCCTGGCTAACACGGTAAAACCCTGTCTCTACTAAAAATACAAAAAAATTAGCTGGACGTAGTGGTGGGCACCTGTAGTCCCAGCTACTTGGGAGGCTGAGGCACGAGAATCGCTTGAACTCGGGGGGTGGAGGTTGCAGTGAGCCAAGATCGTGCCACTGCACTCGAGTCTGGGAGACAGAATGAGACTCTGTCTCAAAAAAAAAAAAAAAACTATCATTCCTACTCATGAAGTCTAAATTTTAATGACAAAGAATAAACTACAAAAACACCAACATTCAAATCTGGTTTTTCAGGACATTAGGACATTTGCACATTTACTGTTAATGGCTAAAGACAGCTTTAAAATATACCTGACAAATCTTGATCCTTTAAATATTCATTAAGTTTACAAAAAAATCCTAAGATCTCATTGATACCATTACAACTATTAAGAACTATTACTATTACGTTGTAATATTATTTCTCTTCAAGTTCTACAATATCATTTTCATGATATTAACAAACAAAATCAAAAGAGAACTGCCAAGTTACAACTTTACCCTTACCAAAACACTAGTGAACAATCACAACACTGCTTTGACTATTGAGACAACTTACTTTTTTCCTTTCTCTGTTTCTTACATTTCCCCCGCCCCTTTGGTTGTTATTGGTTAATTTTCATGAATTTCTTTATAGAAGAGTACTCATTAGCTGTCAAAAACACTTACCATTTTCCGAGATCTTTCCAATAGCTTATCCCATATCGTAAAATGTGCCTTGAAAAGAAAAGATTTGCGATGAACTAAATGAAGTAGTAAAGTCAAAGTAAAAAGGACAGACTCTTTATACAGCTTTTAGAACAAAATAAATAAAAAGCTAGGCAGTGCTAATATAGATAAGTGGTTATAAAAGTAGCGAAAAAAGGTACTACATACGATAGCTGCTTTGTTTTGCTTTCTTCAATTGCTTAAACCCAGGAGGCAGAGGTTGCAGTGAGCATTTAAGAAAAAAACCCTTAAGGATTGAACGTGCCCTTCTTTCACTTTTGCCCCTTTTAATCATTTCCATCACAGAAAGCATTTCTTCTAACAGGAAGCAAAAATCTGCCCTACTTTCCCACAGATTGTGGTTCAATCCTTAAATAGCCAGTTTCAACATTCTAGAAGTCATTCTTCAAATCATAAGACAGTCATTAAAAACCACCTGTGACCATCTTCACACTGAAATGGCAGAACCAAAGAATTCATCAAGTTACCCTAAAGAATAAGTAAAACCTAACAAAGACAATAGTAAATTTTTCTTTTTTTTTTTTAATGGAGTCTCACTCTGTCGCCCAGGCTGGAGTGCAGTGGTGCGATCCCCACTCGCTGCAACCTCCGCCTCCCGGGTTCAAGCGATTCTCCTGCCTCAGCCTCCCAAGACAATAGTAAAATTTAAACTCAATTTCCTCAGTCCTTAACAATCTCCTGTAGCAGAGGATTATCAGAATGCATTAAGGAAAACTGTACAAAGTGTATCATGACCACATCAATTGTATTAGGTCAACTGAAAGTGATACCAAGGCATATGGGCAGGCCAGTGACTATTTCACACTGCATAAAATCTGTAACAAAAGGTAAAATTAATAAATATTGACACACAAACCCTTCTAGAGAAAGAGCTGATTGGTATGTTTGAAGGGAACACCATGCCTGACTCAGGCGGAATGAACTGCTGGTGTAGAGACCTTGAGCTGTGGCTGGAATACAGTGAATGAGGAAAGGAGTGGTATTAGATAAAGTCAGAGAAGCAAGCAGGGATCAGATAATGCAGGGCTTTGTGAGACAGGGTAAAGAGTTGGGATTTGTTCAAGGGAAGCCACTGGAAAGTTTGGGGCAGAGGGAGTACATAACAGATTGTGTATTAAAACGATCACTTTGGCTACTAAGTGGAAAATGCACTGTAGAGGGCAAGAGTGAAAGCAAGGAAGGTGAGTGAAAACAAAGAGGAACTTGCATAAGGGAAGTAGTAGTAGATGAGATGCTATAAGGTGCATAAATTCAGAATATGTCTCAGAGTTAAAAGTTGAAAGGACTTGCGGATGGATGGGCTGGGGCATGGCTACGAGGGGAAAAGAGAATCAAGGATTACCTTAAACAACTAAGGAAACCAGGGGTATCCAATCTTTTGGCTTCCCTGGGCCACACTGGAAGAAGAATTGTCTTGGACCACACATAAAATATACTAACACTAATGACAGCTAATGAGCTAAAAAAAAAAAAAAAAAAAATCACAAAAAAATCTCATAATGTTTTAAGAAAGTTTACAAATTTGTGTCTCATTCAAAGCCGTCCTGAGCCACATGCAGCCCACGGGCTGTGAGTTGGACAAGCTTGAGTTAAAGGATGATCCCATTTTCTGAAATTGGGAAGGCTAGGAAAAGAAGCAGGAATGTGGAGAAAAGTCAAAGTCAAACGTACATGAGAGGTGTGCTAAATTTTACAAAATGAGAGCGATGAAAGAAGATATAAATAAGAAGATATAGTAAGTTCATAGACTGGAAACCTCAACATATTAAAGATGTCAATTCTCCCCAAACTGCTATACAGCTCTAATGGACTTCTTATCAGAATCTCAGGAAGACTCTGTTGACATTGAAAATATTATCCTAACATTAAATGGAAACTCAAATAAACTAGAAGACTTAAAACAACTTTGATTAAAAAATAGTAACAAGAGAGGAATTACTCTACCTGATTTCACAGCCTATTTAGAGCTACAGTAATCAAGAATGTGTGGTACTGGTAGAGAACTAAACATATGTGATCAATGGAACAGAATAGAGGACCCAAAATAGACCTACATAAATATGCTCGGCTAATTTTTAACAAAGATGCAAAAGTAACTCAGTGGAGGAAGAGTGGCCTTTTCAACGAATGGTACTGGAGCAATTTGACATCAAAAGCCAAAAAAAAAAAAAAAAAAGCCTAAACCTAAACCTAAATCTCACACTCATAGAAAAAGTAACTCAAAATGGACCACAGATTTAAATAGATGTAAAACTCTAAAACTTTTAGGAAGGAAAAAAAAAAAGGAGAAAATCTTTGGGATCTAAGGCTAATCAAAGAGTTCTTAGAATTAACCCCAAAAACATAATCCATAAAAACAAAAATTTTATCAAATTTTGATAAACTAGTTTCATCAAAATTAAAAACGTCTTCTCTGCAAAAGGCTGCTCAGAGAGAATGAGAAAACAAGCCACATATACAAACACAAGGTACAGCCAAAGAGAGAAATCTGAAAACTACATATCTAACAAAAAACTAATATCTACAACATATAAAGAACTCTCAAAACTCAACTGTTAAAAAGTAAAACAATCTAATTAGAACACTAGCAAAAGACATAAACAGACATTGCACCAATGAAGATATATAGATGGCAAATAAGTACATGAAAAGAATGATCAATATCATTGGTCAACAGAGAAATTCAAATTAAAACTACAATGAGATATCACTACAAATGTACCAGAATGACTAAAACAAAAAAAAGTACTGACAGCATCAAATGCTAGTGAGGATGTGGAAAAACTGATCACTCATACATTGCCAGTGGGAATGTAAAATGGTACAGTCACTCTGGAACACTTTGGTTGTTTCTTAAAAAACCAAACATACACTTATCACATGACCCAGCAATTGCACTCCTGTATTTAGGCCAAAGAAATATTCACAAAAACCTGCACACAATGTCACAGCAGCTTTATTTGTAATAGCCAAAAACTGAAAAGAACTCAGATGTCCTTTGATGGATGAATGGTTAAACAAACCGTGATATATCCAGACCAAGTAATACTACTTAGCAATAAGAATGAATGAACTACTGATATACTCAATGACTCAGATGAATCTCCAGAGAATTATACTGAGTGAAAAGTGCCAATCCCAAAAAATTACATACTGTTCGATCCCATTCATATAATATTCTTGAAGTAACAAAATTATAGAAAAGGAAAACAGGTAAGTAGTTGGCAGGGGTAAGCAGGCAGGGTAATGGGGGCAACAGAGGGAAGTGGCTGTAAATGCGTGTGTCTATAAAAGGCCAACATGAGGGATCCCCTTGGTGAAGGAGTTGGTCTGTATCTTCATTGTATCGCTGTCCATACCCTGGTGATGATACTGTATTTTAGTACCGCAAGATGCTACCATTGAGGAAACCAAGTAAAGATATGTGGGATCTCTCTATGTCTTATAACTGCAATTATCTCAAAATCAAAAATTTAAATAAAAAGATTAGCAAGGGGTGGGAGCAATGTGGAAAAGGTCAGCCTTCGGGTCATGAATGGATCATTAAAATTAGAGGGAAGAGCATGCCATATTTAAGCTTAAAAGGCATTCCAGAAAGGTCTTACCAATATGCACTCTAATACCCCCTCTGTCAATGTACCCTCACCTGTGCTAATTTGAAAATTTTAAATGCTATATCAATTTGATTTAATTTTTTCAACTAATGTTTCTTTTGTAATTGTATATTTACACCCTGGGCAACTTTGTTTTTAATCATAAACCTGAGTTTACAAAATACTAGTGTCATACAACTTATGAAAAATTAGAAGTTTATACTCTTCAAACTGGTATAAAATCAAGTCCGGAATTATATCTATACCCAAATTGGAAGGCCTGGAACTTTAAGCTTTACTTACTCTTAAGTGAATGGGTAAAGATACACCCTGGAATCTTCGTATAAGACTTGGCTGGGTGGGTTGAAGATTGTGAACTGCTGACACTTCATACTGGAAACAAATACTTGTTCTTGGAATAAGAGGGCCCTCATTCACATCAATGAAGTCACCTATTCTGATTGATTTAAAAATAAACAAACAAAACTGCAACATCAAATAGTTTGTAATAGCTTGAAAAAGAAATCTCTTCATTCTCTTTGCTGCTAGCATCCCTAATCAAGAACATTATATATGGTTCAATTCAGTTTCTGATGACCCCTGACATAATGACCTCAAGTAAAGAGGCTAAAACTTTGAAAATTAAATCAAATGAACCATTTTCTTAATTAGCATTGATATAAATTTTAAGGTCTTTAAGAGTCACACAACACATCATACTATCAAGCTGATCCAACTGCCTAAAACTGATCATCTACAACCTTAAAACAACCCATGTAACAAAGTTTAGAATTCAGCGTGTAGCACACATTGTGTTCAGAAACAAAGGGTAGTTTCTAGAGGAAAAAAGTTAAGTCCAGTTCACAAAAACAGGAGGTTGAGAAAACAGATCCAGGTCATGAAGTCATCTCTGCAGAATGCATTGTCTTGGGACTTGCTCCCCATGGGAGAATGTCATCATAAGCAGTGGACCTTTCTCATCCATGTGTCAGAAAGCACATTCTGGCTTAACTTACATGTATCATAAATAATTACTAGCTAGTCAATATTCATATGAATTACCATGTTCAATTCATAACAATGAATATCTCACCCAGTTTCAAAACTAACTCCTAAAAATTACATTCTTAAACAGTGGTTTTCAACTCAAAATTAAATAAAAATAGCAAACAATAAAATGAGGATTATAGAAACTACAAGTGTTCCTGACGGTAATTTAAAGCTTCCATTTATCACCATATCAAAACAATGAACAAAGCAAAAAAAATAAGGTGAAAAGAACAAAATAAGGTACAAATTCATCTTTTTTGGTCATATGCTTCATTCAGATAATAAAGCTAAGCCTTACTCTAACATAGCAGCCAGTTTTTAGACTTTTACTTACCTGTGTAGCTTGACTATTCTCTCAGGGTTCTGAGATGCCTTCTCTTCTATGAAATCTATTTTGTACCTGAAAAGCAGCAAAGAAAAAAACATTTTTTTAACTCTAAATAAGTAAAAAAGTGTTTAAAGATATCTCCCTTTCTCTTCCTCTTCAGCCATACTTGTTGAGAGTGGGTTACACTTGGAACCTCCCTTTAATCTGGCCACAGCCCCAGGACTCTGCCAAACTGTTCTCAACAAAGTCACAGGTACCTGCTTGGTGTCAACCCAATGAACACTTTTTGTTCCTCATTTTCTTAATACCAATGCTCACCTCCACTTCTCAAAGTGTTCTTTCTTTCCATTTTTATTTATTTTGATTTTTTTTGAGACAGGGTCTTGCTCTGTCACCCACCCTGGAATGCAGTGGCACAATTATACCTCACTGCAGCCTCAAACTTCTGGGCTCAAGCGACCCTCCTGCCTCAGCCACCCAAGTAGCTGGGACTACAGGTGTGAGCCACCATGCCAGGCTAACTTTTTGTTTTGTTTTGTTTTGGTAAAGATAGGGTCTTGCTAAGTTGCTCAGGCTGGTCTCAAACTCCTGGCGTCAAGCAATCCTCCTGCCTCAGCTTCCCAAAGTGCTGGGATTATAGCGATGAACCACCACACCCAACCTCAAAGTGCTCTTTCCATGGGTATCGGTGGCATTCCTTACAGCTTGTTATTTTACATCTCTGGCCACTCTTGTCTTTCTCTACCCTTTGAGAATTCTATGCTACACCCTCTTTTCACTTCAAGCATCCTCCTTAGGCCAGCCTCTGAGCTACAATTTAGGTAGTTATATCTCCTGTATCTCTGCTTCTAATCTACCTACCTCTTCTGACCACAGTTTCCAAGACCCATCTGGACATCCCTCTAGGATGTTCCATAAGCACCTTACCCTGAAATTTCCACACTGCACAAATTATCACCTCTTTCCCACCCAAACTTGTTCTTCCTCCTGAATTTCCTGTCTTAGTACAATACCACCAACCACCCAGGTGTCCATGTGAAAAACCTGGGAGATTTCCTTGATTTCTTTCTCCAACCATATCCCCTTCATTCAATTCATTATCAAGTTGTCAATTTGACTGCCCAGTGTCTCTCAAATCTACCCAATCCTGTCAGTATAGCAAAAGGCACAGATGAAACTGCACAGCCCAGGTTCAAACCATGACTTTACCATTTACTATTGAAAGCTTTGTCCATTTACCCCAGGGTGCTAAACAAGTAATATGTGTACGTGCACCACTGGTGTATGCACAATTATGCGGCAAAGTTGGGGAACACCGGTTTATGCAAAAACACCCTGACTACTACAGTCCCCCAGGCACTAATAAGGGTGCCAATTACCTTGAATATTTGTCCCTCCTGACCCACCTCCAAGAGATGCTCCTGTCCCCTGAGAGTCAAAGCCACAAAAAGGCCCCACCCTTACCCCTGCAGCAGAAAGGCTCAATCACTGATCCACCTTCAATGATTCAACTCTTCTGTCCTATCAAGCTTCCTCCAGAATTATCCCCTTCCTCCTACCACACACTCAACTAAGTTACAAAAGTCCCAGAAGCCCCTACCAGTCCCTGACAGGTAGCGGAATGGGAAATCTCAATGTATACTGAATGGAAGTCAAAAGTACACTGTCCAGTAAAGTACCATGGTGCACTTAAATGTGATCGGTACTAGTTAAAATGAGCCTTAAGTGTAAAACACATACCAAGTTCTGAAGATTTAGAGTGAAAAAGAATATAAAATAACATCAATATTTTAATATTGATTACACTGAAATAACATTTCAGATGTATCACTTAAATAAAATCATTAAAATTAACTTCACCTTTTGACTTTTTTTCAATGTAACTACTAGGAAATTTCAAATTATACAGATGTCTCATATTGTATTTCTTTTGGGAGCATGTGCCTAGACTTTTTGGCACAGAGAGTGACTTAACGTGTTTGGACAGTCCAAAGAATTTTCTTGTAGAATCAATGCTATAAAAGGTGGTTTGGTTCTACAATACTATCTGTACTCTAGTTAAAACAGTACATTACAACTGGTTTCTAAGTCCACTGGTTCCAGGACATGCTAAAAATGTTTCAAGATAAAGTGTTTCATGGGCAAATATATTTGGGAAATTTTCAGTGTCCACTTTGGGAGACCCTTGAGTGCAATGAGTAAAATTTTTTAAGCCACTGTTCTTCAAACTCAGCTTAACACAGTACATGATTTCATATGTCAATTACATCTTATGGAAGAATATTATGAGACAGATAGCTTTGAGAAATGCTAAGCTATAAAGTATGTGTCAAAAACACACTCATAACTAACCCAATATATTTATGATAACCTATCCCTAAAAGAATTTGTAATTCAACTTCTATATACCTAAAGAAATTCTAATCTATAACCTTTAACAATTTGTAGGTGCATATTTTGACTTCAGACTCTGGTTTTTTTTTTTTTTTTTTGGTTTTCTTTACAGCACAGATTTCTCTTGCTAAAGTTCTAATATTCTATTAGGTTAATGTTAAAATTTAGCTTATGTTCTTATAACTGGTAGTAGAAGGTGAAGTGAAAGTTTTCTGAGTGAGAATTGAGAAGCCAGGCAGGAATTAAAATGTTAAAGAAAATCCATCAAATGAATAATTCACATGCAGAAGACTAAAACCTGGCTGTGTAAACATTTTACTTCAGCTATTAGCCCTCTTCCAAACTGCTTGCATTTTCAATCTTATCAGTGTCATTTTAAGTGTGGAGGGGTAGGAGAGAAACGCTGCCAAATACACAAAATTATATAGTTGCTTAACGTGCGTTATCACTTCACACTAGAAAGAAAAAAGGGAAACATACCACTATGTTGATATAATGAGAAAGGCTGGTCCAAGAACAGAGAAGTAAAACAAAGTGAGAAAATTATCAAGGGAGGTGGGGAACATTTTCCTCAGCGAAATAAATGAGATCAGAAACAGAGGTCTCAGAGTGGAAAATAATACACTGTCATATGTATATCAAATATAAAAATTCTTAAGACCTGAATTTCCTTTATTACATATAATACTGGAAGAGTTAGCTTTGATTTAAAGAAAGCCAACACTTACTTGTTGTGTTGAAATATTTCCAATGCCACTTTTGCTTCAACTTCTAGAGTTTCAAATGGAAGATCTTTATAAATTAAAGCATGAGCATCCTTTGTGAAAGAACGTAAGTTCTCCTTAAAAATGAAATAACCTTTAGTGACAATTTACTGAAAAGCATTTCTCCATAAGCCAGTTGAGACAAAACTCTATGCTTACTACTGCAAATCCAACTAAAATAAAAGACAAAATCAAGTTTGTTAGAACAGGAAGTTATTAATTTGCAACAGCTGAAGTTTTCCACCATAAACCATAAAACTTCTTATTTACCAGTAATTAAGGTGTCAGCCTTCATTAATACTAATTATTAAAGATAAACCTATAAAGAAATTTTATCCAAATTATATTATAATTTCATTCAAATTACACAATCTTAAAATGTTATTAAAACTATGATGCACCAAGTAAAAATGCCAATAAATCAATAGCAAGACATAAAAATGTGTTTACAGTATGAATAAAACTAAGTTTATTAAATGTATGGGGAAAAAATTATTGTTTTCATAATTAAGAAAGTTTCACTAGAAATGTAACATCTTCACCAACCCTGTACAAAGTATAGCATGTCCAATATTAAGTTTTTGCTTAATAAAAATGTCCATTTTACACAATTAAAATGATGAATAATACACATTAACAATGTTTATAAGATTTTTAATAAAAATTCTAATTAAACTTTCATACTACAAATCATTACTAATACAGAAAAGACCAAGCACTATTACACAATTAAGTTTTATAATAAAATTATTTCCATAAAAATCCTATTAGACTTTTTTGCATGAAATGACTCTTCTCTATAAAGAATAATTTACCATATAAAAAAATCAACATTCATGGTTTAATACAACTATTCCTTCAATGTGACTCTACTCTACTTTCTTTAAGCTGTCTACTCAACCCAACTCCATGCAGTTTGCAATCAGCTTGCATATTTCTTTTGTAAGGTTTTATCTTTTAAAAAAGAAAACTGCAAAAGCCAGGCACAGTGGCATACACCTGTAGTCCCAGCTACCAGGAAGGCTGAGACAGGAAGATTGCTTGGGCCCAGGAGTTCAAGGCCAGCCTGGGCAACATCATGAGACCCCCATCTCTTAAAAAAAAAAGAGAGAAAGAAAGAAAAAAGCAGTTACGTTTCATAGATAACAAAAATTAAATCTTGACCTCAGTGTTTACCTAACTCGCCCCAGTAAAGAAAATCTTAAATTTGGAGACATACTTGAAAAGGAAGCTACACTGACAGGAGCCCAGAAATCATGAAGAAACAGTTCCAATCCCTTCCCTCCCCTTCTTCCATCCTCTTCTTTCTCTCTTCCCTCTCCCTTTTTCTCATTCTTTCTTGATTCCCTCTTCTCTCCCTCTCAATATTATGTAATATGGGCAGGATTATACAAAAAGTAATTTCCAAGGCCAAATTTAAACCTAGATCTACCCTTACTTCAAAATCCTTGCTTTTAAGAACCACTACAGTATTTCACTAAATCTAAGATATATTACTAAAGAAAACACACACACACACACACACACACACACTACAAATTCTAATTGCAAGATACCATCTACTATAAGGCTCATATATTTTCAGAGATACTAAATATAAAAAGAATGTACACAGTGGAAATGATAAAATGATGTGGTACATGGCTTCCCCTTTTCAGATCTCCAGACTCCCAATACATAGGACATATAGTTTTGTTTAATTAAGAATTAGGTATTTGCCTATTCTTCCCAATCAGAATTACATCTCCAGGCTTGATCTTTGATAACCATCAGCACCCCTTACCTACAGAGCACCTGATCTAGACTGTCCTTGTTAGGCTCTGTTGCTACCCAAGTCCCAGACCAACAAGGACCATCCTCATTACAAAGGCAGACCATTCACAAAGAGTTTAGTTTGTTAATATTTCGTTTGTTGATGCTTGAGTTAGCTTTGTCAAAGTTGGATTCTTTAATTCACTCAGCTCTCAATGTGCCCCTTGTATATACAGGGACCTCACTGTATGCAACAAGTTAAAATGGTTTAAGGGAGTGGTTTTCAAATTGTGCTCCGGTGATCCAAACAGGTATGGTGCCAGGCCCCCTACTACCACATCAGTCAAGATAGTTAAGTTTTTATATTTTATATTCTGTGCCTCTTGAAAACCACTACCTTAAAACCGCTTAGAAGGAACATCAAGAAAAGGTCAAGCAGGACATAAAGTTTCAAGACAACTGACCATGTTGATGTAAATACTCTCATTCATATATCTCTGTCTTAAATATGCTGAAAAAGCAACAACACCGATAGACAAACAGACAGATACACAGATAGACACATAGATAGATTCTTTTAAATGTTCTCAATGTGCAGTACTATTCAACAAAACACACACAGGAGTCATTCTAACAAAGAAAGGCAGACACTCTAAAATTAATACTCCAGAAGAATACACTTACTTTTGTTGGCATCCACTCATCAAGTTTGCTATCCAAAACTACATCATAGCAGAAGGCACCAGAAATTACTGTAAATCCAACCAAAATAAAAAGCAAAGTCAAATCTGCCCTAACAGAAAGTTACTAATTTACAACAACTGAATATTTAGACTACGAAATGAAGGATTAGCAATCTCTCCCAACTCTACAAATTATAAAATGGTTGCCATTCTTCCAGCTGCTTGCCAGAGCTCTATCAAATTTCCCTTAGCCAAAAGATTAACCCCAAATCACTAATCACTAATATTTTTTAAACATTCAAGTTTTCTTCAAAAATGCTAATTACCATACAGATTTCATAAAGTTAACAGATATAAAAATTCCAGGTAGCCGAGGCAGGTGGATCACCTGAGGTCAAGAATTCAAGACCAGCCTGGCCAACATAGTAAAAACCAGTCTCTACTAAAAATACAAAAATTAGCCAGGCATGGTGGCAGGTGCCTGTAATCCCAGCTATTCGGGAGTCTGAGGCAGGAGAATCACTTAAATCTGCGAGCTGCAGGTTGCAGTGAGCCAAGATCACACCACTGCACTCCAGCCTTGGCAACACAGCTAGACTCTGTCTCAAAAAAAAAAAAAATTTTCAAAAGAACAATGTATTTAGTAAGTAGATAAATAACTTAATGGATATGAAATGCTAAATTTCTTTTATATCGCCTAAATAGCTTCTTTTTGGTGTTTTGTTCTTAGAATCATTTATTGAGTTTCTTTCAAATATTTTAGGTATACCTACTTCTTTAAAAAAAATATATACATGTGATCCTACCATACTTACTATTCCAAAATCCTAGTTTTAGCAAAATTACAATTTACACCCTTTCATCTCACTAAAGTGCTGTCTCTCTCCAGAGTAATAGTCATGTCTGGTGAGATATTACCACCTCAGGACAGCTCTTCCCAGCAGTCTACTTATACTCATATTTCCTCCTCCTCTACACACGCAATTTGGAAATACATGCTTAAAGTTGTAAAAAATAAACGCTGAGGGCTAGGAGCGGTGGCTCACACCCATAATCCCAGCACTTTGGGAGGCCGAGGTGGGAGGATCACGAGGCCAGGAGATCGAGACCAACCTAGCACACAGTGAACCCCCGTCTCTACTAAAAATACAAAAAAATTAGCTGGGCGTGGTGACGGGCGCCTGTAGTCCTAGCTACTCAGGAGGCTGAGGCAGGAGAATGGCGTGAACCCGGAAGGTGGAGCTTGCAGTGAGCCGAGATCGCGCCACTGCACTTCAGCCTGGGCGAGAGTGAGATTCTGTCTCAAATATATAAATAAATAAATAAATAAGTAAATGCTGAGATAGTGGAATTCCATGAAATTCATATTCAAGACAAACACTTTCCAGTAATTCTATGATGTTAATTATTAACCTGCAAAAACTACTTCATGTTTCATCATCATAAGATAGATTTTGTTACTCATGATAAATGAAACGTATGTATAATGGTAATTTATACTAGATAAAATTAGAACTAAACTCTATACATCATCAAAAATAGGTATCAAAATATTTAAGGATCACAAAAAGACATATATTTATATGTGTACATTACCAGGAATTTCTGGAGCTCTGACCAAATTGACCATATATTCATCTTTGAATGCCCTCTCTATCACACAGCCCATCATCATAGCACAGGAACGCCAGTAAGCCTAGAAAAAAATATATACGTACATAAAATATATATAAACACACTGAGATTCACTAAAGTTTTGACAATATTAAATTTTAAGTGAACTTTTGACTTCGAAAATATTTCTCATATATTTCTGTTCACACAATGTAGCAACAGTTACCATCAGGCGATGATGACATTACCTCAACCAAGCAAAAATCAAGAAAGAATGAAGCATCAACTTCAGGTTCTTACTAATGTATGGTGCAAGATACCAAGCACCATAATGGTTGTCAACCCCAACAGATAGTTTTATTATCTGAAAGTATTTATTTTTAACCCAGGATAAAGTTAACTTGTTAACAAACTTGTGCTAAAGTAAAATAAATATATTAATTATGTAACTGTTTATACCATTTATAAATATGGAGAGAAAACTCAACTTTTATGAATGATTAGTGACTCTTATCCTAAACCTAACACCCTAACATATCGTTCAGATTACTCATATTTACAGTAGAGCAGCAGCAACTGGGCTTTCATCTTACCAGCACATTTTGATTCATGGACATGCCTGATTGAGATGGTATCAGAGCAATGACCTGATCAGAGTAAAAAGGAGAAACCTGCAGTGTACCTGTCCATTGTGTTCCCCTCTTGCTGACACTACTCTGAGCACTTTTCAGAAGCTCTGTTTAACATTTGAGGACTACAAAAGTGGGATCACTTCTCCATTATAAATTCTGTGCAACCATATTACACTAAAAATAAGTACAGACCCAGGCCTTGAAGACAAGTGGCAACATGTACTTCTTCATCTATCCTACTTAAATGTCTTTAATGTCTGTTGAACTCCAGCCAGAATGCCTAGGTTCAAATCTGGGCTCCACTAGTTCATAAATCAGTAACCTTGGTCAAGCTGCTGAACTTCTCTTTGTCTCAGTTTATTAATCGGGAAAATGAGGAGAACAGTATGAACACTGTAGAGTTTGTATGAAGGTTAAACGAGTTAATATCTGTAAATCACCTAGAACAGCGCCTGATACATAATACATACATACCCATTGTTGGCTATTATTTTCATTTCTATCATTTTCTTGTTCAATTATTTCAACAAATATTTATTAAACACCTACTGTATGTATATCAAGAACTAGGTCCAATAAGGGAAGTGGTCCCTATCTTCACATTCAACAGTTTATGCTACAAAACAAAATTCAAATATCATATCTAGAGACTAACCAAGTTGTGTGAGACCTTAGAGAAAAAAGGATTAATTTTGACAAGGAGAAACTTAGAAGGTACCACAAAGCAGATGGCCTTTTAATTGAATTGTAAAAAATAAATAGGATTTTAATAGAGAGAAAAGAAAATGCTAACATTTGAAGAAAGCATCAAAAAAAGCAAGGTGGATAACACAGCATAAACCATTAGTGACTGATATGGTTTAGCTCTGGGTCCCCACCCAAATCTCATCTCGAATTGTGATCCCCATGGGTCGAAGGAGAGACCTGGTGGAAGGTGACTGGATCATGGGGCGGTTTCCCCCAGGCTGTTCTCACGATAGTGAGTGAGTTCTCATGAGATCTGATGGTTTAAAGGTGTTTAGCAGTTCCCTCCCACTCTCTCTCTTGCCTCCATGTAAGATGTTCCTGCTTCCCCTTCTACTATCATTGTTAAGTTTCCTGAAACCTCTCCAGCCATGAAAAATTGAGTCAATTAAACTTTTCTTTATAAATTACCCAGTCTCAGGGAGTTCTTTATAGCCATGTGAAAACGGACTAATACAGTGGCCAAGTACTCTAATGTGGCCAGAACAAGAAGGAAAAGGAAAGAAGCAAGGGGGAGGCCAAGCTGGAAAGGCAGGCTGGGAACAGATTATACAGGGCCTGGAAAGCCGTGTGAATGTTATCAGGTAGGCAAGTTCTTTAGGTGTAAGTGACATGCTCCTTAGTCATGTCACTTAATAAAGCTGTTATAGGCCTGTAAAAGAACAACTTTTAAGTACCGAAAAAGAAAGTGGGGAGATGGGTAAGCAGAAAGAGTTAAAAAGTTATTGAAATCATCTAGATAAGATGGTCAAAGGCTGAATTCAAGCAGTAGCAGTGGAAACGGAATCACCCACAATATAGTGATTAATGAATGTAAGTTGAAAAAAGATATTAATATAAAAGACATAGCATACCAAAAACACCCAGAAATGGATGCCACTGATATTTTTTGAACTATAAAAGTGCCTAATCTAACAGGTAAAACATTGACTAAAGAGTACAATACAACATTTGAACTTGGCCATATTTTTATGTTACACCCCATAGAAAACAGGTCTTAATAAAAAGGGAAATAGGGAAATAGAAAAAGAATGTAGAGACAGAAATACCTTATTCACTTCTCCTGGATCACGATCTTTGAAAGTAAGAAATTTAATTTCACAGGACTTTGTTAAAGGCTTATACATGTCCCAAGGCTGTCCATCCACCAGAGCCAGAATGGACTTCCTGCAGTACCACTCACTTAAATCTAGAAATTTAAAACAGACTGATTATCTAACAAAATCCAGAGTGAAAAGGTACATGTTTAAGTGCTACATTTAGAAATAAAACAATGGGAAGGCAAGATTCTGCAGACTGTCCTTTTTAGAGAAAAAAAGTATATTACATCTATAATCAATTAAAAAAAATACCCTACAAAAATTAGCCAGGCATGGGGGCACATGCTTGTAACCCCAGTTATTTGGGAGGCTGAGACAGGAGTATTGCTTGAACCAAGGAGGCAGAGGTTGCAGTGAGCTGAGATCATGCCACTGCACTCCAGCCTGGGTGACAGAGCGAGACTCCGTCTCAAAAATAAATAAATAAATAAATAAAATAATACCCAATATACTCAAGGTCTTATTGGTTATTAACAAAATTACCCAAACCATTTACAAAATTCATTAAGGCTACAACTAGTTTGAAATTAATTTGTCAATTATTAATGAAACAATTTTCAAAGAGTTACACTTGAATATTTAGAGAGCAGCATCACGGATATATCTGGATAGATACACACACAACTCAAAAGGAAAGGGAAATATATTAACACACACCTACAAAAATCAGTTCTAGATTGGTTTTGGGTCTTGCTCCCAAACCATCTCTTATTTCCATGACATAGGAAATACCGTAGTTACCATTTTTTCGAAATTAATATGAATTCCCAGATAAGCCAATCAGCTCTGGTCTGTTTCATCATCCCAGAATGCAATGCCAACTGTGATTAGATGTTCTGTAATGACATAGCTACTCACAAAAGTACTCAAACTACAGGGTCTAAATTATCAACCCCTACATAAGCTCTGTAAAGACAGGGATCATGTCTACTTCTGCTCACTCATCAGTATATCCAGAGCCTAGCACCAGGCCTGGTATTCACTAGCACTAGCAGGTATTCAGTAACAGTTGACTGAATGACTGCAAGCATGAATGACAAGAAAGTCTCAGAGCAGGGGTCATGCTGAGGATGCTTCAGAAGCTGTATCACTACATGTGATGTGTATAAAGCTCCTTAAGGGCCTGAGTTTTGTCTTATCCTCTTCTGTAATCCTAATGCCTATCATATGGCAGAGGTTCCAGAAATATTTGAAAACCAAATGAGTAAATATTTATAAGTACTAATTCGAGTGCCAGAGTGAAGGAGGATTAAGAGGGAGTGTACACTCTTTAGGCCAGTTTAAGCTGATAACTAAAGTTGTTAATTACCTAAATGGAATCATTACTGAGTTTTCCAAAAGTTTAAGCAATGCAGCTAGTCATGCCTGTATCTATTTTGGCGTTTCTTTAATTTAAATAGTACCAGTTCTATCAAAGGTACTATCAAAACATTTTGATCAAAAATAAAATATAGAGGTTCTTATTCTCTTCATTTCCACACCAAAGCACACATGGGGCACAGCTGTCTCCTTTAAGATATAAATACTTGTATCCCAATCACATTCACCCCATGCACATTCCCACTCACACATTTACCACATGTACATATAAATGTAAACAAAAATACAACACAGAGAGAGCTCAATGGAAGACAGATGATAGATGTAAGTTAGGCTATACAATGAAGAGGCGAGAAAGAAAAAGGCAGCAAAAAAAGCTGATCATCTGTGGCCATGGCAACCCCTTTACACCAAACTCCTTTCTTGAGACCTGCATGGTGACTGCTCCCACCACATCACAGCCCTAGGTAAAAGGAGCAAGCAAATCCCAGCTACTTGGGAGGCTGAAGCAGGAGGATAATGTGAGGCCAGAAGTTCAAGACCAGCCTGGGCACCATAGCCACCCTATCTCTCAAAAAACAAAAATAAATTAGCCAAGTGTGGTGGTGGGTGCCTGTAGTCCCAGCTACTTGGTAGGCTAAGGCTAGGAGTTTCAGTGAGCTATGAGAGTACCACTACACTCCAGCCTGGGCAACAGAGCCAGAGCCCCATCTCTAAAATTAAATTAAAGGAGAAAGCACACTAGTAACAATGCACTCAGGTCCGGCCACCTTAATGCACTCAGGTCTGGCCACCTTCTGCCAGAAAATAATCTAGTACCCTAAACAAAGCCAGATTCAAACAAGCCCCAGGCAGGACAATCTATGCACTACACTGCCAATCTTGCAATACTCATAGTACCCTCCGGAGCTAAAGGGACACTGAATAGGCAATAAGGTGCCAGATAAAGAACCTCTGGGAAATCCAGGGACTTCTGCGCCCACCACATCTGGCTAATTCATTTTTATTTTTTGAGAGACGGGGTGGCTATGGTGCCTAGGCTGGTCTTGAACTTCTGGCCTCAAGCTCTCCTCCTGCTTCAGCCTCCCAAGTAGCTGGGATTTGCTCGCTTCTTTTAGCTACAGCTGTGATGTGGTGGGAGCAGTCACCATGCAGATCTCAAGAAAGGATTTTGGTATAAAGGGATTGCCACGGCCGCAGATGATCAGAAGTAATTACAACATCCTGTCTCCTGCACCAGTTCTTCCACACAGCTCAAGTAAAAGGGTCAAAACTGTAACCTGATTCTGTTACTTACGCATGGCACAACTGTAGGGAGTTGAAATGTTTTTATTCATCACGAAGACAGTACCGGGGTCAGTTTTCCCAACATGCTTAACTTCTATCTTCTCAGTTCGGGGAGTTAATGATAACTGCCTGGCTTTCTCTTTATTAAAGAGGTCATTCCGCATTTCTGTCAATTCTGTCGGCGACAGCTGAGAAGCTGGAGATGTTGCTATAAATCCTGTGAAGACGTTACAATAAATATGAAGACTGAAAAAATGTTTAACATACTGCCAAAACTGCGCTCAGAGGTAAAATTAAACCGATGTGTAATATTAACAAACACCAGCGGAAGAAACAGAGCTGGCCCAGATATGTGTCTCTACTTTTAAATTTGGCTCTTTCACATCAGATCGCTATTTCCCACCAATTTCCTCTGTCGTGTTTCCAATCAGCGCTTTACAATAACGGGCAAAAAGTAACCAGGAAACGGAGTCAAAACTGGACTAGAGTCATTGGGAAGGTGAAGAAAGTGGTCGGTTTGAAAGGGTCTGAAGGAAAAGAATAAAATTTCAGGAAACTAAAGGTCCCATACCAAAACTATCAATATCCAGAATGAGAAATGCTGAGTTTATTTCCCAAAAGCCAAATCAGGGAACCCGCCAAGGCAAGTCCAAGTATTCCCAGGGAAGACATGGGCCCAGAGGTGGCCCAAGCTCCTCCCGCGGCCTGACCCGACCCCTGCCCCTGCCCCTGCCCTCCTCCAGCCCCTGGCTCCCATACATTTGTCCTCCCAAGCTGTGTAAGGCCAACCGCCGCGGCGGGACTGAGAAACCCTCCTCCTTCCTCTGCCCCGCGGGATGTCCCCGGCCCCGCCTCAGGTCCAGTCTGGATAGACAACACATTCTAGGCCTCCTCCCTGTCCCCACGGCCTCTGAAACTCACTCCAGCTGATCCCTCCACCGGATGCGACCCGCCAGAGCCGCGGCGCCCGGACACCCATGGCCAGCGCCTCCATAGCAGCGGTGAGAATCGTCGCGCGCAAGTCCCTCTTAGCCCTCCTCCCCCGGAAACGGAGCGCGCACTCGGGAGTTCCGCAGGACAGTTCTGTTCCGGACCCAGCACTCAGACGGCGCACCGCCACCAGGGGGCGTCCGGCCTCGCTGGGGATTCCGTGGCTGAGACCCCGAGACTCCGAGCCGGGGCGCGTTACCTGTGCTCTGTACCTGGGTGCTGTCACCGACCCAGAGTTGCAGGGCCCTCAGAGCGGTCGGCCTGCCTGCCACCCACCACGTAGGCTCTGCAGGGAAACAGAGTCCCACAGGCGTCGTTGCCCTCCGCCTTCTGGCCTCTGAGGGTTCGATTCCGGCCACCCAGGTGAAGCGCTTGCTTCCCTAAAAGAATATATGCATTTCTGGGGG
>NW_012120598.1:5017742-5022750 GCF_000951035.1 Colobus angolensis palliatus | reverse complement strand
GGAATGGGGAAGGCGTCTTCTGTTTTGTCACCGATGACATCTTCTAGGGCGTGTCTCAACTTTCAATTGTGCTGGGTAGGTTCTTACTTCGGCTGGAGTGGGTCTGCACCCCGGTTCTCCTCTTAGCCATGGTAATAGAGGCCTCGAGACACGTCGCCTTGACTTTGGAGAAGACGTTGTAATTCGTAAGAGCTCTTTACAAATTTTCTAGTTTAGTTTATGTAGTACAGGATGTATAGGAGAAGGCATCCCGGGGCAGAATTTTTGTCTCCAGTCCACTGACGTATCCCAAGCGCCCAAAACAGAGCACAGCTCACAGTCAGCGCTCAACAGATGTTTCTTGAATGAATGAATGAATGAATGAATGCCCTTGCAGGCAAACCTCAGCGCATTGTCTAATTCCTCTGTCCTACCAGGCCGTGAGTGTTATTTGAAGTAAGCACTCCGTAGGTACAGGATGGAAATATTTTCACTTACAGTAGGTTAATACTGTGGCTTTACTTAAGAGTGTCAAATTCAGCCTTGCCCCCACTCTGTCCTTTGCCTTGCAATTGGAATGCGCCGCCACCAGGTGGAAGTGCCGTCTAAGGTACAAATATGACCCTGCGCCACGATAAACTGACTCTCTCCTTGGCCCAAATGTTACACTCACAACCACTGCGCCAGGAAAGTGTAAGTATCTTCACTTTTTAAAACGAGAAATGTTAAGTGACGGAGCTTGGATTTACATCCAGGCTACATTTTACCAGGCTACATTTCATTTCAGATCCTAATTCAAACCACGAAATGTACATATATACATATACGGTTGGGGGGTGGGTGTATCTTTTGCTTCCTCAAATTTGCATACAATTCCCATGAAAGCTCTCTGTTTCATCGGCCTTTTAGAGCCTGTACCCATTTAACCTTACCTAGAAACACTCTGGTGCCCTTAGAACGTCTTAGAGCCACATTGAAGCAAAGCCTCTGAACATAAACTTAAGCAAGTTTGATCATAAACCCATTGGAGGCAGGTAATTGGAGTTCACCAGTATGAGAAATTAACCTAGTTGAAAGGTTGTCACTAGTGATAATGGCCAAAAAATACTATGTACCAATCATAGGGCTGGGTTTATTAATTTTCACAACCTACCTGAGCAATTGGCATAAAAATCTTCATTTTCCAGGAAAAGAAATTCAGGTTTTAAGAGTTTGAGAGATATGCCCAAGGTAAATCTTAAGCCAAGAATTTCCCCCAAATATTTTCTTACTCTGAATCCCCTCTCTTGCCTTCTTTATCAACCAGCTCCCCAAATCTCAGTCTCACTCTGTCAATGTCTCTGCCAAATAAAAAGAATCAAGTCTATGACAGTAAATATCTAAGATAAGCCTGGATCGTTACTGTGCCAGAAAGCCTATAACTAACTATAAAATACAGACAAACAGAAACATGTTAAAAAGGACGGGGTACCAAACTCAAAGGGGCTCCCGTTGTCCAAATTTGGGAGAGTTTGCATAACACAAAGAATAATGCTGAAATTTTATGACATGTACACTAAAAATTCATGAATCTGTAATGATACTCAAGAATAAATAAGTGTGGAAAGAGTGAAGGGAGTTTTGTGTACAAAAAAAATGCCAGATAATAAAAGTCATAGGAATAATAGAATAGGGAAAATCACCATTCTGCATCTACCAATGTAACCATTGGTACAGGAAGGGATCATCAATAGATGCTAAAACCAATAGAGAAAGTTTGTTGAGGATCAATATATTCACATAGTCTCTAAGTATCACCTCACAAATTGCTGACAAAATACAAATAGATAAATGAAACTTTTCAAAGGAGAAATCTGGTGGATATCATCGTCAAGTGGTCAAACGTATCGTTACCCAAAATGAGACAATCTGACTTTATTTGTGCTTCTTGGTTGTGATATAAACAATATAATCTATGTAGTATTCCTCACATAAATATTTAACCTGAATCTAAAGAATTATGAGGAAATCAGGTATATCCAAAAAGTGATATATTCTACAAAACAACTGACCTAAACTCTTCAAAAATGTAAGTTGTATGAAAGATGAACCCAAAAAAGTCAAGAAACTGTTGTAAATTAAAGGAGACTAAATAGATCTACATTTATTATCAGTGCATGATCCTCGCTTGGATTTTGGATCAGGAAAACAGTTTACGAAGAATGTTACTGTGACAGAGAAACTTGAACATAAACTATATACTAAATAATATATCAATGTTATATTTCTTGGATATGATCATAGTGTCATGGTCATATAGGAAATAATCCTCGTTCTTAAGATATATATATTAAAATATCTAGGAACCAAATATCACTATGCCCATAACTAACTCTCAAATGTTTCAGCAAAAATAGGGAGCTCCATACTGAGGGAGGGAACAAGACAAATTTAGCAAATGTGACAAAATGTTAACAATTAGAGCATCTAAGTGAGGGTGTTAGTTGAACTACTCCTTCAACTTTATTCTGAAAAGTTTCAACATTAAAACTTTGGAGAATAACTTCAGTGGTTTTCAACCATGAGAGTTTATTTTGCTTATGTTGTCTGTCAGTGACAGCAGCCACCAGCCAATCGTGGTTCTGCAGCTTTATTCCAGTATTCAGGCTGTAGAAGCAGCCCCTACTTGGTCTTGTGCTTCCTGTGGCGGAGCAAAAAGAATGCAGTAACCACCTTGTGCACTGGTTCTTAAGAGCTTCTGTTCAGACTCACCTGTGTCTCAGCCACACAGTCCCCTGGCCCCAGCAAGTCCCATGGTGAAGACCAATGTCAATCAGATAGGATGCCTCCTGCAGGGAGCCAGTAGATGAGGTTATATACTTCGCATTCAAGGAGGAATGCAAATCACTGGAATCAAGATTCAATAACAAGGCCGGGTTTCATGGCTCACTCTTATAATCCCAGCACCGTAGAGCAACCGAAGTGAGCGGATCCCTTGAGCTCAGGAGATGGAGATCAGTCTGGATAACATGGCAAAACCCCGTTTCTACAAAAAAGTACAAAAAATCAGCTGGGTGTGGTGGTACTCAGGAGGCTGAGGTGGGAGAATCACCTGAGCCCATGAAGTCGAGGCTGTAGTGAGCTGTGATTGCACCACTCTCCTCCAGCCTGGATGACACAGTGAGACCCTGTTCCAAAAGAAAAAAAAAATCCAGTGACACAGTAATTTTCCCAAGACCACAAAGATGATCTGGGGCTCAGTCTCAGATCTGGCTGTCTCCAAACCCTATACTTTCTTTGTTCTCAAATTCATATGCTTTTTAAATCCAAATATTTGGTTTCACATTTTCAAATCATTATACATTTACTTGTTGGGAAATTTTGTCTTTTAATTTAAAGTTTCCTAATGAAAAGTTTCACTCTCAGTTCTTTTTTTGAATCACGAGTTCTTACCAAAACCCCACACAGGATACCACTGTTGGGAGCTCTCGATGCCTCTATCAGCTACCCCATTCAATACATATCCTTATGTTCCTCCTACTGACCCAATATGCAAGATACCAAACATGTGGTTCTGTGCCTCGCAGAGCTGTACTTTTAATCAGTTTGTGTCAGTCCACGTACTCTGAAAAACAGATACCAAGACAGAGTTAAGTATGCAAGGAATTTGTTAGGAGAAATGCTTGTAAGGGAAAAGGGGAAGGTGGCCAGGTAAAGCTGACCCCATGTGAAGAAGAGAAGGAAGGAAAATTAAGTGAACACATTCTTGACCACCAGTGGGGTCTAATGAAGTTTCAACAAGATCGTCAGGTGAATCCCCAAAACCAAAGTGGGCATGCCTCAGTGTCCCCACTGTGCTCAGTCTGGCTGGGAGCAGCAGCCCCTGGGAACAAGGAAGCATGTTTGCCTCAAAGCAAATGTGTTGATATTTCAGAGCTCAGCAGCTGGGGCCCTGGGTCAGTTACACTGCCTGTAATTGAAGGTCTAGGAAGCATATAAACTAAGCTGTATTTTGGGAATCAAATAACTGCAGAAGCATTTGACATGCATTTTACATGTTTACATAATAAAAACACATTTGTATCAATTATCTTATATCGGGGCTGAACACCCTCTACTTCCACCTGAGGACAAATTGCTGTGAAATAACAAGAGATGAATAGGCAGGTGCAACCCACGGCTTTTTTTTTTCTCTCTCTCTTGATGTGTGATGTCTTGAGGCTAAATGGTACCTTTATTTCAACATCATTCCTTATCAACTCCTTTGTGAGCTGAGGGGGCAATGGTGTGTGTGTGTGTGTGTGTGTGTGTGTGTGTGTGTGCTCGCACATGCGCACACATGGGGGTAGGGGGTGATGGTGAGAGGGTTCTGGAAAAATGAAAGGCAGATGAATACAAGATATATACATAGTCCACTCCTTCAGCTATAATTTCTCCTCAAACCGTCTCTTTTTATCAGATATTTCCTAATAGTAAGGGGAGAACCAAGGATACACATCACAGATAGACTTTCTTGTACAAAATATTTTTGTTTCTTTCACAGAAAACTATAATGTATATACATATATGTATATACATGAATTGTGTTAAGAAAATAATTTTTATGTTACCAACCTTCATTAATAAGTACTAAATAATGTTTATTTAAAATGTTGATGATATGGTAAGTGTTGAAAATTATAAATATCCCAACTTGAAGAGATAGTACAGATCATAATTCCACTCCCCTCTTTTGATAGATAGAGAAGATGAATCACAGAAAGGCTAGTATTTGGCTCAAGGCCATACAAAATACTAGTATAGCATCTGGGGTCATTGGAAACGCCAGAGAATGCAGAAAATGCCAGGACTCCTGAAACTGGCAAGTGGTCCTTAAAACGCTCTGAATTGGCCTGGCGCGGTGGCTCACGCCTGTAATCTCAGCACTTTGGGAGGCCGAGACCGGCGGATCGAGACCATCCTGACTAACACGGTGAAACCCCATCTCTACTAAAAATACAAAAATAAATAAATAAATAAATAAAAAATAAAATTAGCCGGGCGTGGTGGG
>NW_012120598.1:4990851-5017692 GCF_000951035.1 Colobus angolensis palliatus | reverse complement strand
TGGTGGGCGCCTGTAGTCCCAGCTACTCAGGAGGCTGAGGCAGGAGAATGGCGTGAACCCAGGAGGCGGAGCTTGCAGTGAGCCAAGATAGCGCCATTGCCTGGGCGACAGAGCGAGACTCCGTCTCAAAAAAAAAAAAAACGCTCTGAATCATCCCACCCTGCAGCAGTAGCACCAAATCCTTCATTTCATAGCTTTGTGAACACTGCAAGAATTCAGGTCCCATTGTTAGAAAATAAAAGATGTACTAATTCCTCAAATACATGTTAATATGGATTTTCTCTGATGAAAAGGAACAAATACATTCTTCAAAAGTAAACTTCTCCCTAGTCCCTCATCCTATTTCAGAGCAAGAAAGCCTATTAGACTAACAGCAAGTTCATTTAGAGTCTTTTAGGGGTGGGGGCTGCTCATGGTTCCTTGGGAGTAGAGTTAGACTTGATTAAGGTAACCCTCTTTGGGTCAAACAAGATACTTTCCTTCAGGACCCTTTCCCCTTAATTATACGTAATTTTTTTCTATTCCTTCATTGTTTGAAATTCCCAACCTGGCCTGCCTTATTCCTCGTCCCTTAGCTTTGACACTTACCTGCCTTCCCTCCCCTCCCCACCATCCAATCTTGACCTATCCTGGGAAGAAGACACAGATGGGTCCTGATCACCCAAAAGCCACCTACACCCACTGACTAACTCCTGAAATGTGGTATAGTGAGGGAGAAAAGCCTAGGTTTGATCCCAGCTCTCCCCTTTGTAGCCCTATGACCTAAATCGAGTTGAATTATAATTTACTTAGCCATACTCTCTCTCTCTCTCTCCTCTCTCTCCTCTCTCTGATGTACACTTAGGATATTTATAATATTTTGCTGCAGTGAGCATCTGTCTGTGTAATATCTGTGCACTGGTGTAAGTATTTCTTCAGGAGAGGTTCCTAGCAATGGAACTGCTTGGCCAAGGTTACATGCATACGACATTTTGATAGAGACTGCCGAAATGTCCATCATAGCCATTACCACACAAGACACAGCAGAAAGATGTTTCTTTTAGATAACGGTTGTGAATATTATCCTGGTGATAAAAGGCGACACCTTCATGCATCTTTGCATTTGTGACTGAAGTCCAGAGTCACACCCTCTAATCTTTCACCTTTTCTGTTTCATATTCAAGACCTTGTCAAACCTACCCTGGTACTTATCTACTGGGGTCATCACAGAAAATGCAAACCCAGAGCCCATAATTTCAACTTCTTGTCAATCTGTCATCCAAAGGGCTGGATTTTATCTCTAAATCCTGTTATTACCTTTTCCACCACACAATTGCATATCTTTAATTAGAATGAGTTGATCTAGCTGGACCTTTCTTAGTACATTCCTCTTGATTCCCTGTCTCCTAATTGTTTTTACATTTTTTATTGTTGTTCTACATTACACAAACAATATAGTCTCCCTATCAAAATTCAAACATTAAGAATATTTAGGGAGTAAAGCATAAAAGTCTTCCTTCTTAATCTTTTTGTACTATCTATATGTCTATAGCTATATCTCAAACGTTATTTTGTAATCCATTATTTAATATCTAACTACTCCATAATGATGGCATTTGGGTCGCTCAAATAAATCCCCAAATAGAAGTGGTAAGGCAATGAAACATAAGGACAAGAAGAATAAAGAAAAAAATAACTCCCTGAACAATTCTCTCTGTGACAACTGTGGGAGTATTTTGATAACTGTTGGCAACAGGACACTGCATGTGATGTGGGGAAGGAAACCTTGGCATTCAAACAAGCAAATGGTTTGGCGACAGTTTATTAAATTTCTGCCATGCTTGCAAATGCCAATAGCAATTTCTCAGACTGCAGAATTGCTGTATGTGACAGGTTTGAGACTGTTTCACAATCGTCATCAAATAATTCATCCTTCAAAATTAAAAAGTATATGAACTCTTTGAATAATTGTCACTTCTAAAACCAATGTTCTACTGGAGTTTATGGATTTCACTTGTGCATTTTGAACGCTTCTCTGCCATACAATGAGGATAAGCAAAGCAGCCAGGTAACATTATATGTAATTTAGTCTTACCAGGAGATTTCTATCAGACTATTAAATCTTCTTCAGACAAAAATAGTCCCTGTTTCTTCTTACATTTATAACTGTAAATGCCTACCTTTTAAAAGACTTTAACATTACACTTTAAGGAGATAGAATAAGAAGAGCAAACTAAACCCAAAGTTAGTGGAAGAAAGGAAATTATATAGATTCAAGCAAAAACCAATGAAATAGAGACTAGATAAACAATACAGAAAATCCAAACAAAAAGTCAATTTTTTGAGAAGTTAAACAAAATTGACAACCCTTTAGCTACTGACAAAGAAAAGAGATTATTAAAAATCAGGAATGAAACAGACCATATTATGACCAATCTTACAGAAACAAAAAGGATTATAAGGAAAACTATGAACAACTATATGCCAACAAATTAGATAGCTTAGATGAAATGGGCAAATTCCTAGAAAGATACAATTACCAAAAATGTAGTGAAAGAAATAGAAAATCTGAATAGGCCTACACAAAATAAAGAGCTCAAATTAGTCATTTCAAAATGTTCCATCAGTAAAAGACCAGGTCCAGATGGCTTTACTGATGAGATCTGCAAAACATTCAAAGGAGAATTAATACCAGTTCTTTACAAACTCTCCAGTAGAAGAAGGGGGAACACTTTTTAACCCACTTTATGATGCCAGAATTAGAATTACCCTGACGCCAAAACCAAAGAAATCACAAGAGAACAGAACAAAGTAAAACCACAGACCAATAGCCCTTAGGAATATAGAAGCAAAAATTCCTCAACAAAATACAAGCAAACTTAACCCAGCAACATATGAAAATGTTTTAACATATCAGTATAATCAATGTGTAACATACTATATAATAGAATAAAGAACAGAAACTACATGATCATCTAAATAAATACAGAAAAGGTATTTTACAACATCCAACACTGTTTCATGATTAAAAAAATGCTCAATAAATTACGAATAGAAGGGAAATGGCTCAACCTAATAAACAGTCAACAAACTAGGAAGAGGCATGAAAAGCAGTAAGATGACCCACATCATTAACCTCAGGGAAATGTACATAAAAGTAAAATGAGATACTACTTTATACCCACTACAGTGGCTATAATTAAAGAGGCCGATATTCACAAGTATTAGTGAGGTGGTAGATATATTGGAGCCCTCACACCCTGCCTGTGGGAATGCAAAGTAGTACGGCTGATTTAGAAAACAGGCTGGTATTTCCTTAAAATGTTGAACATGGAGTTATCATGTAACCTAGCAATTCAATTTATACATAAATACCAAGAGAGTCTAGGTAGAGTGGCTCATACCTTTAGTTCCACCACTTTGGGAGGCTGAGGCAGGAGGATCACTTGAGCCCAGAACTTTGAGAACAGCCTGGGCAACATGGTGAGATGCTGTCTCTTAAAAAAGAAAAAAAGAAACCAAGAGAAATGAAAATGTATGTCCATACTAAAAATGGTGCATGCATATTCATAGCAGTATTAGTCACAGTAGCCAAAAAGTGGAAACCAATCAACTGTCCATCAACTGATGGATGGGAAACAAAATGTGGTATGTCCATACAATGGAATATGACGCACAAATAAAAAAGAATGAAGTACTGATATATGCTACAACATGGATGAATCTAGAAAATATTATGTTAAATGAAAAAAGTCCACCACCAAAAAAATGTGTTGTATGATTTCATTTCCATTAAATGTATAGAATAGGGAAAGCTATAGAGACAGAAAGTAGATATGTAATTGATTAGGACTGGAGAAGTAGGCTGGGAAATGGGGAGTGACTGAATGGGTATTAGGTTTCTTCTAGGAGGGACTAAAATGTTCTAAAACTAGATGCAGTGATGGTTGTAGATTCCTGTAAATATATTAAACAATATTGAATTTATTTATACTTTAAATGGGTGAATTGTATGGTATATGAATTATATCTCAATAAAGCTGTTAAGAAAATTTCTGACCTGTCTGGCTGGCCTTCTGAGAGGATGCCTAATTCCTAGTTCATTAATCATGATGCTTGCCTCTTCCCATCAATCTTGACATACCTGGGGAGAAGACACAGTTGGGTTCTGACCACCTAAAAGTAGCTGAATGCAACTATCAGGAACTGCCTCTGAGTGTCTAATATAACATAGGCTCCAGAGCCAAGCTGCCTACATGCAAATCCCCGCTCTCCACTTCTTGGCCTTGTAACTTTGGGCAAGTTTATTTCCACTTCATGCTTCCAAATAATCATATGAAAAATTGCATTAATAGTAATACCTGCTTCATAGCATTTGGGGATGACTAAAGCACTTAATGCATAGAAGGCATTTAGCACACTGTCAGGTCATTCAATAAAACAGGTTATTGCTACTGAAACTAGCCTCTTCATACCCTGAAGGCTGATTCTAGCCCAGGTTTTTGGATGACTTTTTACTCTACTTCATATGGGAATGACGGAAGTCACCTTCACTAGATTCCTTAATGCAGCAACAGGCACTAGACTACTTTGCTATGCCATGAATTGGCAGCACAGCCATTTGGGCATGGGAAGCAGGTTAGCACATAACCATAGTTAAATGGAATTTTGTGTGTTTTTAAATTTTACAATTCTGTGAATCAAGTGTGTTTCAACTAAAGGGACTCTTATTACCTCATTCTTAGAAAAACAACTGTATCATGGTTTACCAGAGAAACAAACCAAAAGATCATATGGATTTAGATGATATAGATGTAATAAATCTGTAATCGATTTATTATAAGGAAATGGCTCATGCAATCATGGAGTCTGAGAAGTCCTATAATCTGCAGTTGACAAGCTGGAGACCCAGCAAAGGAGATGGTATAGTTCTAGTCTACATCTGAAGACTGACAACCAGGGGACTGATGGTGTAAGTTCCAGTCTGAAGGCAGAAAACCAATGTCTGTGCTCAAGCAGTCAGGCAGACAGAGTGACTTGTCCCTTCCTCTAATTTTGTTCTAGTCATGACCTCAATGGATGAGATGGTGCTCACCCACACTGGGGAAAGCAATCTGTTTTACTCAGTCAACTGATTCAAATATTCATCTCTTCCAGAAACAGCCTCATAGACACACCCAGAGATAGTGTTTAATCAGATATCTGGGCACCCATGACCCAGTCAAATTGACACATAAAATTAACTATCACAGGTCTACCCCTTGTCAACTTGGCATCCATACACTTCTCCTTAACCCATACTTAATCTTCAAATAAAAACATTAACAGGGTTGTAATTCCACCTAACATGATTCAACTGTTCTGTGTACAACTGAAAATGCACTAACTCCTTCCACAGAAGAGATGACATCCTTGAGTGGTGCTTATTCTTCTTGATATCCCAAAACTTAAAAACTAAGATGTAGAAGTAACAATACTTAAGTACTAGAAAGTCAAGTCATTGTTCTTATATTACATGATAAGGGAATGAGAGGAAAGCAAACAATGATATTTGATAAGTACATGTACACATACACACGTATGGATATGTATGTGTATATATACAACAAAATATTTATAAAAATAAGAAGGAAATACTCATGATAATCATGGTCCTCATTTCTGTAACAGTCACATAGCCATAGTTGGTATTTATAACTACCTTCCTCCACTACCCCATCTATAGTCTCTTGCCTTCGGCAATCACCTCAGGTGGTTCTTTACCTTGTAGAGTGACTCAGATCTTCATTCCTAAAGGATCTAGGCCATAGTTTGTCCTGCACAGGTTGGGTTATTATAGTTTTCTTTTTTTATAATTTTTATTTTTTTGTAGGGATGGGGTCTAGCTATGTTGCCCAGACTGGTCTTGAACTCCTGGCCTCCAGTGGTCCTCCCACTTTGGCCTCCTAAAATGCTGGGATTACAGACATGAGCCACTGTTCCTGGCCTGTTGTTGCAGTTTTCCATTGGCTGTAATCACAAGGCATGGTAATACTAAGAGACACTCTGAGGGATCTCCTTTATTCCAGAGATGCTCTTTCTTACCTTCATTGTGGAGTAGTAGTCCAATTTCCCCTCGATAGTCAGCACCAGTCACCCCACCCAGCATGGTAGTTCCCTTCTTTGCCTGTTGATTCAGAGTATGAGGAGCCCAAAGTGGCCAAGTGGCAATCTTAACTTCCAATTCAATGGAATTGTTGTGTCTCCTGGTGGAAGCATTCCTCCCTCCGGAACTAAGACCTTCAGGCCAGTGGGCCACGTGGTTGCAGGAACAGAAAGCAAACATTTTGCTAGTGGGTCACTAAAGATAATAGTGAGAGGTGCCAATTCTATTTCCACCCCTTGATGCTTGAACTCATGAATCTTAACTATGGGTGAAGCAGCACAATATATTGGACACCAATTCAGAGGATATACAGCCTTCTAGGAAGACTTGCCCAAGCCCTGCAAGGTATTATTACCTATTGTCACTGATGCTGTAACTGAGTCTTCAAAAGGCACTGTTCTATTTAGCCAGCTATTTCAGGACAGTAGGGAATGTGGTAAGACCAGCAAGGTCCATATACCTGGGCCCATGGCCGCATATCTCTTGCTATGAATTGAGTTCCTTAATCAGAAGCAATGGTGTATGGAATACCATGATGGTGCATAAGGCATTCTGTAAATCTGTGGATAGTAGTTTTGGCAGAAGGGTTGCAAGCATTGAAGGCAAGTCTGTGTCTAGAGTAAGTATCTATTCTGGTATGAAGAAATGGTCCTCTTTTCATCAAAGAAGCAGTGCAATGTAATTCAATCTGCACCAGGTAGCTGGCTGATCACCCCAGGGAATGGTAGACTCAGTGTTGATCTTTGCTGCAGGCAGATTAAGCAGTCAGTGGTGGTCATAGCCAGGTTGGCCTTGGTGACTGGAAATCTATGTTTCTGAGCCCCTGCATAACCTCCATTCCTGCCACCATGGCCACTTTATTCATGAGCCTATTGGGTGATAACATGGCTGACAGGGAAAAGAGGCCAACCTGATATCCACAGAATAGGTCATTCTATCCCCTTGGTTATTAAAATCCTCTTCTGCTGAAGTCACCCTCTGGTGAACGTTCACATGAGACACACATATCTTCACAATTTTTGCCCATTCAGAGAGGTCTCTCCATATACCTCTTTTTCAAATTACCTGGTCACCAATTTTCTAATCACCTCCAAGTCCCTAACCATCCAGCCAGACCACTGGCCACAGACCATGAATCAGTGCATAATCCCACGTCTGGCCATTTCTCTTTCCAAGCAAAGTGAACAACCAGTGCACTGCTCAAAGCTATGCCTACTGGGATTACTGGGATGATTTCTTTCCACCACTGTCCTTCAGGAATGGCCCAGAGAGGGGCTGTGGTGCTGCAGCGCTTTTTTTTTTTTTTTTTTTTTTTTTTTGAGACAGTGTCTTGGTTTGTCACACAGGCTGGAGTGTAGTGGAGCAATCCTACCTCACTGCATCCTCAACCTTCTGAGTTCAGGCAATCCTCCCACCTCAGCCTAACAAGTAGCTGGGACTACAGGTGTGTGCCATCATGCCTGGCTAATTTTTTATTTTCGTAGAGATGGGGTCTTGCTATGTTGTCCAGGCTGGTCTCCAACTTCTGGGCTCAAGCGATCCTCTCATCTTGGCCTCCCAAAGTGCTGGGTCCCTCCCATTTTTAGGTGGTGCTTGCATATTATGCAGAATCCTTTGTAAACCAGGCCTGAGTTTTCTCTTCCTTTGTCACCTGATTGTGGGGAACTTTCAATGAGACCACAGGTGCAGGCTGTGAGAGAGAAGGCAATATAGCAGGAGTGGGAACCATGCACATTTGGGTCACTTCTTCACGTAACTTACTTGTACCTTCCAGTCCTGCACAGGCCTGATCATGTGTATACCACTTTCATTTAACAACTGAGTGCTGCTCTGCACACCCAATATTATTGCTTTGTGGATCCGATAACACTCCGCTTATAATGAGCCGCTCAGGTCACAGGGTAACAATGGTCCATGGTTAAGTATTCAGTCTCTACTAAGGTCCAGTAGCAGGCCAAAAGCTGTTTCTCAAAAGGATGACAGAGCTTTGCATTAAAATCCTAAGGGCCTTCACTTTGATTCACCTTTAAAGGTCTGTAAAGGCTCCAACGAGCATCTCTATCTACCTCTGACACTTTAAGTACCATTGGATCTGGGGGTCATAGGGTCTATGTGGCAGAGAAGCTTGCACGGAGCCTGGACCTGCTGCAGAGCCTTTTCTCATTCTAGGCCCTACTCAAAACCAGCAGCTTTTTGGGGGTGGTGGGGATGGGTCCTGAGAAGAATCAGCATTGTCTTACCTGGCAACAGCCTTGGTGGGGATGAAGGGCATTCTAGTTTTCTCTAGAAATGTAGATTTAATGCCCTCAGAAGGGAATATAAAGAAATGCATTTATAAAGAAATGCAATAAACATTATAAACGTTAAAAAAAAAAAAGGCAGGGAGTGTGTTTGCAATTCCAGTTTTCAGCTTTTCACTTACTTACAATCTGATTGCTGTTTGTGCAATTTGGGTGAATTTCCCTGTTGGTAGAAATCATCTCTGAAAACCATGGTGGATTTTATTCTCATTCCTTTCCTCTGCAATCTAAAATATTTTGACACAAGAAGGCCCTGAAGGTACAAGTAAGTTGCATGAAAATCAACATAGTGTGCTCTTACATGAATAAAAAATTTCCATCATTCTGTCAATGAGAATTTGAGAATCTAGGTGGTGATACATAACACATGCCCCAAATGTTGATCACTGATTATATAATTTACAAACAGGCTGGCTGGCTAATTTGTACTTGCTCTAGTTTCATGACACTCTATAATAGTTTAGAGCAGTGATTCGCAAGCTTTTTTCATTATATCCCCCACCCAAGTAACATTTTTAGACCTTTTCCTAATCTCCCCCATGACATTTTAATGCAGTTGATCAATGATATATGTGTTTATGTACTGTATGTGTATCTGTGTTTTATAGATTAAAAGAGTAAGCTTTTTCTTCAACCCTCAACACAATAATTTTCTTTCCCTTGGGAAAATATTGCCCCCGCTTGAGAACGCAGAGCCCAAAATAGGTATTCAGATTTTATGCAGTAAGAAAATGTGGGATGAACAATCTTCCTCAAATGCGGTTCTTCTTTGCAGCTTGTTATTTTCAGTAGCAGAAAAGGAGGTAGCTATTTTATTACATTTGAATATTGCCTTGCTGTTCCATGTGGTCCACGAATCACCATCACCTGGGAGATTGCTAGAAATGCAGGATCCCAGCCTCACCTCGTCCTGCTGAATCGGATCTGCATTCTGAAAAGACTCTCTGTTGATTCTGATGTACCTTGGAGCCTGAGAAGCCCTGGTTGAGAGTTCAGTCCCCTACTCAATTGGGAAACATTAAGTGTCACTAAGTGTGAATAGAAAAACATAGGCATAGGCCCTAAAACCAAAGTTTAAGTCCCCCCATCCCTTTCTCTCAAGTCCTCACTAATACCCCAAGTTTCTTTCTTAAAAGTCATCAGTATTACTTTTCCAACTTAGACCTGAGTGTATTTTGTTCGTGTATGTGAGAAAGGTTAACTTTATTTAATTCTCCTAAGCAAGCCAATGAAAGTCCCCATGGAGTTTCACCCTGCTAGCTCCTCTGCTTCTTTCCTTGTGCTCTTCCATTCTAAACAGCAGGGGCCTTAGACTCAGTTGGACAGAGCAAGATAAAAACAAGAAAGAACACAAACTTCTGTTTTTCTCTCCAATAAACTGACCTTTCAACTCTCAGTCAAGATCTCTTTAAAGTAAAACTTATTTTAATAGTGATAATTTCTCTTGGATTAAGTGAATAAGTGAACCCAGGAACACAATCAAGAGATTTTCTCTATTTTACTATTTTGAAGAGCCAGCAAGTTAGTGCAGGGGAAAAGGGTATATAATTAACTCAATATACTTGGGCCCCTTATTTATGAAGATGAGGTTAACTTATTAATTCTTTTATGTATGTGAAATTTTGAAATATGTGTAAAATAGGTGTGAAACATTTCAACCATACAGAAAACCAGAAAAAAATAGTGTAACAAATTCTAGATACCCACATCTAGTATTACGGTCTGAATGTTTGTGTTCCCCCAAAATTCAGATGTTGAAACCTAATCTCCAATGTGCTGGTACCAGGAGATCCGACCTCAGGGAGGTGATTAGGTCATAAGGGTAGGGCCCTCATGAATGGGATTAGAGCTCATATAAAAGAGCCAGAGGGAACTCTCTCCCCTTCCGTGGTGTAAGGACTCAGTGAGAGGCATTATCTATGAATCAGAAAATGGGCCCTCATCAGACATGGCATCTGCTGGCAACACCTTCATCTTGGACTTCCCAACCTCTAGAACTGTAAGAAATGCATTCCCATTGTTTATAAGCCACCCAGTTTGTGGTATTTCCTCATAACAACCTGAACAAACTACAGCACATAGGTTAGCAATTTGCCACATTTTGCTGCTGCTTTATTTTTCTGAAGTATTTTAATATAAATTATGGATAGTATGACATTTCACCTCTAATTCTACAGTGTGTATTTTTTTTAAAAGTAACTTTTTTTATCATAGAAGATGAATTTTAATTAACTAAAACTGTTGACTTTAAAACTGCAGGGATTTCCAGTAGCGAAAAGCTTCCATTATTCTTCCTGTTGCTTTTTCTCCTACTAGCAAAGGTCAAGAAAAGAACTTGAACCTGCTAGAATTGTTCCAAGTACCAGCTGAGGCTTTATTCTTTGGTGTTTCCAGAAAAGCCTTGACAGCAGAAAGCTAAATTCTCTTTCATCTTAAACCATTGATAAACTGTGGTCAAATCGGGCCAAAAGCCAAATCTTTCCTCACTGAAAAACTGCTGTGGAAAGATTTCACTAAATAACAGTAGCTCTTTCTTAACTAAGAATCTCAGTTAATATTTTGGTGCTTTTAAATGCAGAAAGAGGGAAGGGAGGGTAGAAAAAAGTGATGAAAGTAGAATCAGGAGAGAAGAGAAAATAGATGATCTTATGAACCCCAATTTATATCTCCCAATCAAGACATCTTTCTTCTATCTCTCTATATCTCTTTCTATTCTAACATTACTGACCCATTAAAATAAAATTAGGTATACTTCAGGCCCGATGTGGTGGCTCACTCCTGTAATCCCAACACTTTGGGAGGCCAAGGCGGGTGGATCACTTGAGGTCAGGAGTTTGAGACCAGCCTGGGGAACATGGTGAAACCCCATCTCTACTAAAAATACAAAAAAAAAAGTAGCCAGACACGGTGTTGTGCTCCTGTAATCCCAGCTACTCAGGAGGCGGAGGCACAAGAATCGCTTGAACCTGGGAGGTGGAGGCTGCAGTGAGCCAAGATCACGCCACTGCACTCCAGCCTAGGCCACAGAGCAAGACTCTGTCTCAAAATAATTATTATTATTATTATACTTTAAACAGAGACAGAGAGAAAATGTGTTTCAGGTCAGTGGCTGGGGGCAGTAGAGAAAAAATATCTGTAGTAGTTGAGTCCAGGTCGCTTATCATTTTGACGTCTTTCCAGCACTAATATATGGTTTTGCTATTAGAAGAATTGCTTAATCTGGCTGGGCGCGGTGACTCACACCGGTAATCCCAGCATTTTGGGAGGCCAAGGCGGGCGGATCACTTAAGGCGAGGAATTCGAGACTAGTCTGGCCAACATGGTGACACCCCGTCTTTACTAAAAATACAAAAATCAGCCGGGTGTGGTGGCACATGCCTGTAATCCCAGCTACTCAGGAGGCTGAGGCGGAAGAATCACTTGAATCCAGGAGGTGGAGCTTGCAGTGAGCCGAGATTGCGCCACTGCAGCCTGGGAGACAGAGAGACTCCGTCTCAAAAAAAAAAAAAAAAAAAAAAAAAAACTCATTGCTTAATTCGGCTGGGTGCAGGTGCAGTGACTCACGCCTGTAATCCCAGCATTTTGGGAGGCCAAGGCGGGCGGATCACTTAAGACCAGGAATTTGAGATTAGTCTGGCCAAATGGTGAAACCCTGTCTCTACTAAAAATGCAAAATTTTGTCAGGCATGGTGGTGCATGCCTGTAATCCCAGCTACTCAGGAGGCTGAGGCACGAGAATAGCTTGAACCTGGGAGGTGGAGGTTGCAGTGAGCTCAGATCCTGCCACTGCACACTGCACTCCAGCCTTGGAGACAGAGTGACATTCTGTCCCAAAAAAAAAAAAAAAAAATTTAAATTGCTTAATCTTTGTTTCTGAATTTGCAGACTCAAACATAAGAGCAGTGTAGTTTTCTATTTGAAAATGCCTTTAAGATCACATATCTCAGTCCCATTTCCTGTATACAAGGAACCAAAGTTCCAGAGGTGGCTTCTCAGAGACTGGGTCTGAGGGAAAAGCTCTTTGCTTCTGGAATGGCCAGTGTATCTCTACCTTTGGTTTTTAGTGCTCCAGGATGTTGAGTCCCTATCCTAGGAAGGAGTAACAAGGATGGTCACTTCCACCACAGGCCCTCACCCTACATCCTGCTTGTTAAACATCATCCACCCCAAGGGGCACTTTCAAAGCCTCTGCTGTCCCCCGCCATTGTGTGCCCTGGCTCCAAGCCAACAGACAAGCATTTGAACTTCTGTCTCTGTGATGACGCCTAGCTTCAGGGAATCGACAACCTGGCCTTCTTTATAATGCTAAGCTTCAAGGAAGAAAATATCTTGCAAAACTGGTCCCATTCCCAGGAGCACTCCCATCTATAAGGTGCAAGGCCAGCCTTATCATTCTGTGAAACCAGGAAGCATTTTAAAGGCTGTGATATGAGAAAATAACTCCTTTCTTGACTTCTCCAGAGGAACAGAAATCTTGGCTAGTAGGGTAGACAGAATGTTGTCACTGTCACTTAACAGAATATCAGTTATGAAACTAAACATTAATCTGCGGCTATTCCAGTAAGCTACTTTTCATTAGGGACTAAAAGAGCATTCCAGAAAGACTAAAACCATCCACCTGGCTTAAAGGGGGCAGATCCAAGAACGCAGCAGAATTTCTAAATCTTTGGAAGTGAAAATGCATCATTCTTTTTTCTTGTACATCCAATTTTCATTGCAGCAAGGGAGATTAAGTTTATCCATGATCTCTGACATCTTCTCAAAGATTTCTAAAGAGGAAAGACTGCAACTGATGCTGTTATTTTAGGTATATAATTCCATCATCATTAAGAATTTGATTAGCAAAAATATATATAAATGTTTACAGCTATTCATTAGAGAAAAAAATGTGTTCAGGATACATAGTAAACACCAAATAAATCATAAGCAGCCTGTTGTTGCTACATGCAATCTTATTTATCTGTCTTAAGTTGGAGTACCTAATAAATTCTGTACTTTGAAGGAATGTCCTAAGGCCTAGATAAAAAAAAGGGGGGGCTACAATGGATTTAGTCTTTCTTTTCTTTCTGTACTCCAGGACAAATTCACAAAAATGCAAAGGATTATTTTGAAGTTGTGTTTTTCCTTGTTGGCACAGTGGGAGAAATATTCTCTTGGCAAATAGGCAAAGTAATAGAATCAGCTACTAAAAGCTCAAGTATTATTGTTGCCAATTTGGCCCCATGAATTAAACACTTTAAAAACTGCCTGACTTTTTTACTAAGTACCCTGAAGAAATAATTAGACAAGGGTATAAATGTATAAGAATGTGCCTCACAGATTTAAAATGTTAAAAGAAATCAAAATGACCTGAAAGTAAATAAAATATGGGTTTGTTCAACAAGTTATTTTATATATATATATATATATATATATATATATGTATATATCCCTGCTGTCAAGACAATGGTGCCATCAGGACTGATGTTGCTGTAGATTGGTTAACTTGGAAAGATGGTTGTAAGAATGAAGGTAACATGGCAGAGCTGTAAAGCCTTCAGATACAGATAGAACTGGAATCATGTCCTTGTTCTGCTGTTGGCCAACTGGATGATCTGAAAATTTATCTCACTCCAACCTTCATTTCTTTCATGTGAAGAATCAAAGTTGATAATGAAAATAGAACACTTGGCAATGAGATTGGCATATTGAGATACTGAAGCTTAAAAAGTACCATTGGCTTAAAAAGGATATTGTTAAGTTTTAAAAACTTATGTATGTTATATAATCATACCCTTGTCAAATGATATATGGATTTATATATTCATCCAGTAGCCAAATATTTACTGAGTATTTATTAACAGACAAGCACTTTGTTAGGCAAAGAGACTATATAATAACAATAAGCCAAAAATGACACAGACTTTGCCTTCAAAGAGTCCTGCTCATGATTGATTGTGATCAATTAAGTGTAAAACCCCAGCTATAATACTAGAGAGGAAGGGGATAATGAGAGCTTGCAAGTGTGAGGTTGGATCCAACTGGGAAGGGCAGGGAAGTTTCCTAAAGAAATGGCAGCTGAGCAGAAGCAGAGGGATGAGTAGATGAGATGGATAGAAATGAGGAGCAGTGCACATAACAGCTAGGTACATTGAATCTGTAGTCAGCCAGGTGTGCTTCCAAAGCTCGCTCTACCACTGTCTTGGTTAGTTCAGGCTGCTGTTACAGAATACCATAGATTGAGTGGCTTAAACAACAAACATTTATTTCTCACAGGTGTGGGGGCTGGGAAGTCCAAGGTTATACCACAGATAGAATACCATAGACTGAGTGGCTTAAACAACAAATATTTATTTCTCACAGTTGTGGGAGCTGGAAAGTCCAAAATTAATGTACTGGCAAATTTGGTGCCTGTGAGGGTCTGTCCTCTGGTTGATAGATGGCCATCTTCTCATTGTATCCATTTTTTCCCCCCTTGAGACAGGGTTTCGCTCTGTTGACCAGGCTGGAATGCAGTGGCACGCTCACAGCTCACTGCAGCCTCAACCTTCCAGGTTCAAGATATCCTCCCACCCGAGCCTCCCTAATGGCTGTAACTACAGGCATGTACCACCATGCCTGACTAATTTTTTGTGGAGAGGGCATTTCACCATGTTGCCCAAGCTGGTTTCCAGCTCCTGGGCTCAAGCAATCTGCCTGCCTTGGCCTCCGAAAGTACGAGGGTTACAAGCATGAGCCACTGTGCCTGGCATATGAGCAGAGAGAGGAAGCAAGCTCTGTGTCTCTTCTCGTAAGGGCACTAATTCCATTCGTAAGTGCTCCCCCATCATGACCTAATCACCTTCCAAAGGCCCCACATCCTACTGCCATCACTTTGGGGGTTAGGATTTCAACACATCAATTTTCGGGGGGACACATTCAGTGAATAACAACTACCCACAAGCTGTTACAACTCTGGGCCTGTTGCTCAACTTCTCTGTCCCAATGACCTCACCTGTCAAATAGAAATAATAGTTTTCCTTATTCAATATGATTATGAGGATTAAATTCTTAAAAGACACTATGAAAAAAGCTTAGCCCAGTGCCTAATTCATAGCAACTGCTTAGTAAGTGTTAGATAATACTAAAGAAATAAAAGAATGAAGAAGCAAATCAACTGCATAGCAGAAGCAGCATATGCCAAGGCTCTGTGGGAACTCGATGAGAAAAAAAGATGAAGCCCTGTTGTTTGTTCTGCTTTTATTCTAAACACTGCTGGAAACCATTGAGGATTTTATGCAGGGGCACTCTGTGGACTCCATCCTCTTCCTCTCAACCTTTATGCTACAGCCACACCTTCTGACTCTTTCTCTAGTACTTGTGACAAGGCCTTTGCCTGTGATGTCCCCTTTTCACAGACTCTTCTTTCTATCTGCCTTCTCTTACCTCCTTCAGACTCCAGCCTTCAGATTCCCCTGGGAAGTCTTCCCTGACCTCCCTGATAGCAAGTCCTTTTTAAACAGCACCCTCAGTGCTATTAAATCGCTTTGCCTGATTTATGTCTCTCTCTCCCACCTACATCTTCACAAAATGAGACACTGTCTGTTATTGCCTGCAGTTGTATTCCCATCCACTAGCATAGTGGCTGGCCTATTGTAGGTGCTTATTTCACACTGGATAATGGAAGATGGAAAGAACAGAAAAGAAAGAGGGAGGGGGAAATGTGGAGAAAAATAAGGTGGGGTGGGGAGGCATTGAGGCCAGCTCAATTTCAGACATTGATTTTGAGTGGCACATCTAGGTAGGGATTTCTGAAAACAGATGTGTAGGTCAAGAGATGTACACTATGGAGTCCTTAGAACATGGGAACTCACTTAAGCAAGTGAATGAAGAAGAGCAGAGTCTTTGGATACAAGGCTTGGCGTCACTAACTATCAATATGGACAAGTTACAAAGTCACTGAATCCTCTTTAAGAGCCACATAGAGACAGAACTTGATCCCAGCCACACAGACCCCCGATTGCATGCTTCCCATATCCCCAGGCTGGTCACTTGGAGCACCCTGAATATTGATCATACATAACTGAGACACTCCTAATGGTTTGGCTTCTGAAGTTTGTTAGGTACTTACTGATATCCATCAGCTAGAGATAGTGTTGTTGAAACACGCATAATCATACCTTTCCCCCAGCTCCCTCTAAGGTGTGCAAAGATCTAAAGAGAAAATGCACATGAAAAGACTTTCTAAATATCAAGTGTCAAACACGTGAAGATGACATTGTCATTACAGAGATCAAGTGACAATATTAAGGATGTTTTTTTCAGGGAGAAATACATTGCATTGGAGTCCATCTTTTTAGATACTTTCATGGTTGCCTCAGTCTATTCAAGATTTTTTTTAATTTTTATTTTTACCACTCAAGCTGTTTTAACAAAATACCTTAGATTGGGTAATGTATAACAAAAACTTATTGTTCACACATCTGGAAGCTAGGAATTCCAAGATCAAGGCACTGACTGCATCAATATTTGTTGAGGGCTCGCTCTTTGCTTCAAAAATGGCACCTTATGGCTGTGTGCTGACATAGTTGAAGGGCAAACTAGGTCCATCAGGTCTCTCTCTTTTTTTTTTTTTTTTTTAGACAGAGTCTCACTCTGTCACCCATGCTGGAGTTCGGTGGCGCAATCTTGGCTCACTGCAACCTCCACTTCCCGGGTTCAAGCAATTCTCATGCCTCAGCCTCCCAAGTAGCTGGGATTACAGGCTCATACCACCACACCTAGCTAATTTTTCTATTTTTAGTACAGACAGGGTTTCGCCAGGTTGGCTGGGCTGGTCGCAAACTCCTGACCTCAGGTGACCCACCCACTTCAGCCTCACAGTGCTGGGATTACACGTGTGAGCCACAGCGCCTGGCCAAGCTTCTTTTACAAGGGCATTAATCCTATACATGAGGACTTCATCTTCATGACCTAATCATCTCCCAAAGGTCCTACCTCTTAATATCATTACCTCAGGGGTTAGGGTTCAACATATGAATTTTGGGGGGATACAATCATTCACACCGTAGCAGTGGTTAGGAGCATTGGTCTTGAAGTCAGACACATCTGGTTTAAATCTGGCTCACTTATTCCTAGTTGCCTAGTCCTGAGTCAGGGACTTTTCTAAGCCTTTGTCTCCTCATCTGTAAGATGGAAATAATAATAGTACCTTCTCACAAAGCTGTTTGATGTTGCCTATAAAGTGCTTTGCACAATGCCAATCAAATAGGCCTTAATAAATGTTAACAATTAATATCATCTTTTAATTAATGAATTTATTTTTTAAGACTGGGTCTCATCCTATTGTCCAGACTGGAGTGCAGTGGTGCAATCTTGGCTCACTGAAACCTCTGCTTTCTGGGTTCAAGTGATTCTCCTATCTCAGCCTCCTGAGTAGTTGGGATTACAGGCATGCGCCACCACACCCACCTAATTTTTGTATGTTTAGTAGAGATGGGGTTTCACCATATTGGCCAAGCTGGTCTCGAACTCCTGACCTCAAGTGATCCGCCTGCCTCAGCCTCCCAAAGTGCTGGGATTACATGCGTGAGCTACCGTGCCTGGCTATCATCATTGTCTTTAAGAGTGCTCTGGAGAGCAGGGACCAAATGAAAGAATTACTGAATCTATCTCAATTCCTTTCAGCATCCTCTCATCTGGATTATATTACCCAAGGTACAAGATGTTGCATTAGACTGCATAGCTCCCTGCAACAGAATGGAGTGTTCCTACCCTCCCCACTTGCTCTTTAATTAAGGACATATATTAAGCATAGCTGTCCTAAGCAAGGACTCTCGGGGGAAATAAGGTATATCTTAGGCCATGTTACATGCACAAAGACAAATCTTTTCCCTGCCCATGTAGAGAGATCTATGCTGGTTTGGAGACTGCACAGGAAAGACCTAATGTGTTTATTCCAGGCATGGCTCTTTTCTTATCTTGGAGAATGATCCTGAATAAGCCATTTCACCATGTTGGGCCTCATTTTCCTTAACTGGGAAATGAATAAGGCAGAAATGGTGGGGAGTGAAGTGGGAAAGTACCTCTACATTCTCTCCAAAGGTTTTCAAGGTTATAATTTCATGCTTGTAGACTAATGGATGCCTGTCCATCCTATGTTTGATCATGGCAAGTGTTTGTTAAATGTTATTTTCTCCCCCAAGAAAATTCCATTAAAAATCATTTTCATATCACTTAATTTCTTATAAAATTACTAATTATCATTCAGTAAAGCACCAACTACTGAGTTGATAATAAATATGCTTTATAAAAGAAAGAAGCACCTGTAATCCCAGCACTTTGGGAGGCCTAGGTGGGCGAATCACCTGAGGTCGGGAGTTCAAGACCAGCCTGGACAACATGATGAAAACCCATCTCTACTAAAAATACAAAAATTAGTGAAGTGTGGTAGTGCACTCCTGTAATCCCAGCTACTCTAGAGTCTGAGACAGGAAAATCACTTGAACCTGTGAGGTGGAGGTTGCAGTGAGCCGAGATCGTGCCACTGCACTCCAGCCTGGGCAACAGAGTGAGACTCTGGAAGCACTAATAAGTGCTTCTTTTACTGATTTTAATTGGCAGGCAAAACTAACCTAGTGATGTGAAGTAATTTAGAAGCAGACAACGTGAAAGAGAATGTTCCTGCTTATAGTAATTAAAACCAGGTGAGGCTGATGAGTTGTTAATTTTTCTTGAAGGTACGTTTTGAGTACTGTATTGTTATAAAGTACCTGAAGGAAGGTGTCACTTTGGGAGAGTAAGGTCAGCTGCATGCTGGAGACACCATGGGCTTCCCTGAATAGGTTTATTTGGCTAGAAAAGAGGGTGGGAGGGGCACAGCATGAGTGCGCTTTGGGGCTCATCAGGACAGAATGTTGAAGTCAGGCTTATTTCTAAAAGTGATCTGGGCCAGGCACGGTTGCTCACACCTGTAATCTCAGCACTTTGGGAGGCCAAGGCAGGTGGATCACTCAAGGTCAGGAGTTCGAAACCAGCCTGGCTAACATGGTGAAACCCTGTCTCTACTAAAAATTATCTGGGTGCTGTGGAGGCACCTGTAATCTCAGCTACTCGGGAGGCTGAGGCAGGAGAACCTGGGAGGCGAAGGTTGCAGTGAGCTGAGATCGTGCCACTGCACTCCAGCCTGGGTGACAGAGTGGGACCCTGTCTCAAAAAGAAACAAACAAAAAAAAAGTGATCTGAGGAGATAATGGTGAGGGATAAAATAAGTTAGGTAATCGGGAACCTGTTAAAGACCTTACATTCTATCCGTAAGAGGTTAAACTTATATGAGAGACACTTGGGGATGCATGTGGTTCTGGAAATAGGAGATTTTTTTTTTCTCTACATTTCAGAGTGTGGGCACACTTTCCAGCACCTTCTCCGCACCAATGGGGAAAAATAAACTATCCAACACAGAAATACCAAATCTGAGATGTGAGAAGTCACTCCATTTAAACCTAGCCCTTTCCTTCATTGCTTGTTTTAGGAAATGTGCCTTGACACCTCCTCAACGTTACTTTGAATTCAGAATTAGTATGGGTGGAAAGAATTCCAAATGGTAAGCTGTCCCAAAACACCAAGTCCTCAGTTACATTTACCTGACAAAACTGCTTATAGAGTCAGAGTGAAAGTGATTGTGACAGGTGGGGGCAGGTAGTATGAACATGGAGAAGAGAACAGAATTTAGAGGGATGCTGACGGTATTTCCTCCCCGTTCCTCCCAACAAGTTGCCCCATGCTCCCTGGTGCAGTGATTCCTATAAGCAGAACCACAATGAAACCAGCTCCCAAACACTCGTTAATGAAGCAGTATTAACTACCACCATTTCTTTCACCATCCTGTTGCTGATGTTTTTTAAGTTAGGAATTTATTATTGTTATTATTACTATTATTATTATTATTTTTTTTTTTTTTGAGACGGAGTCTCACTGTGTCGCCCAGGCTGGAGTGCAGTGGCGTGATCTCTGCTCACTGCAAGCTCTGCCTCCCGGGTTCACGCCATTCTCCTGCCTCAGCCTCCTGAGTAGCTGGGACTACAGGTGCCCACCACCACGCCTGGCTAATTTTCTGTATTTTTAGTAGAGAACGGGGTTTCACTGTGTTAGCCACAATGGTCTCGATCTCCTGACCTTGTGATCCGCCCACCTCGGCCTCCCAAAGTATTATGTTTTTATGTAAAAAAACACCCTCTCCTTTGACCAAAACTTTAGTCAGGGCCCTCTGAGTCCTCTTCTTGACTAAACCCAACCTTAGGCTTCCCTCTCTGTCTTTGTAGAATCCAGTTTGAGCAAGAATCCTGCTAAGTCAGTTTATCGAAAATTCCCCACCCTTGGTATCTGACCTTTGATATCTAGTCACCCTGGCCTGCCTTCAGCAAGAACCCTATCAAGTCAGTTTAGCTAGAAACCCCTCATCTTTGATGTTTCTTCTTAGTACTTTCTTAGTACTTTTTCATCCACTGACACCCACCCCCGCAAACCCTGCTGCTGAGTTACAAGTCCGCTTGTCCTTGTTGCTGGAATTGAGTCCAGTTTTTCTCCCCCACTGCTGCAATGGTTCCCATACCTATCTCCATGGCCTCCCCCTTTGAATAAAGTCTGCCTTACCATCTTTAATAAGGGTCACGCATAGTTTTTTTCTTGGAATGTTCCTGGAACCACCATTGCAAAATTATAACTGAGACAGTGAAAGAGACCTGACCTAACCAACTCCATCTTCTAACCTCCAAGCTGTCCTTGTTTATTCCTGGGCGTAGGCTGAACTAACTTTGGGAGGAACTTAGTTGTTTATAGTTTGACACAAAGATGGTCACAACCTTTTCCCAAAATAAACCTCCTTCTTGCCTGGGGACTAGACTGCCTTTGTAGGACTAATGAATTAGCCACAAGATTAGAAATTCTGGTTTAAGAGTCACGCAGGCGGAGGCTATAAGATTCTTACCCTCCATAAACTGTTCCTAAAATCAGTGCTTGAGATATTTCGCAGACCCTGCACTTGATGGATCAGCTGGCGCCACCCAGATGGAGAAAATGGCTTATCTGATCTTATGACCCTCACCCCGGAACTGACTCAGCACAAGAGGACAGTTTCAGCTTCCTATGATTTCATCTCCAACCCAACCAATCAGCACTCTTGACTCACTAGTCTTTCCCCCACCTACCAAAAATTATCCTTAAACACTGTAATCCCTGAATACGGAGAGACTGATATAAGTAATAATAAAACTCCATCTTCCGCACAGCCAGCTCTGCGTGAATGACTCTTTCTCCATTACAATTCCCCTGTCTTGAAAAATCAGCTCTATCTGGGCATCAGGCAAGGTGAACCCGTTGGGCGGTTATATTCCTAACACAAAGAAATGATAAATGCTTGAGGAGATGGATATTCCAATTACCCTGCTTGCATCATTATACACTGTAGGCTTGTATCAAATCATCACCTGTACCCCACAAATATATAAAACTATTATGTACCCATAATAATTTTTAAAAAATTAAAATAATTTGAATATATCTTATGCATTAGTTGCTTTACTAAGTATAAAACACAAGTCTGCAAATTTTTTCTACATGTTTTTTGGAGGCTTGCTTTCTCCATTATCCATGTAGGCAATATCCTCAGGAACACTAAATACAAGAGACAATTCTCAACCCTCTTTTTAGCATTTGACTGTACAAACGCCTCCACCTTTAGCTCCTGATTCTTTCCCAGTTCCTTTCATACTTTTTGACTGCTCTTTCTTGTGCTATTTCTCTGGGTTCTTTCTCTTCCTACCTCTTATTGCAGTTGTTTCCTTAGATTTATCCATAAACATTAACTTTTTTGTCTGATTGATCCCCTTCACTGCTCCTGCCTTCCAGAGAGGTCCTCAAACAATAGTTCATAGATTAGCTGCATCAGAATCAATCAAGTACTTGTTACTAATACAGCTTCCTGGGCCGCTGAGATTAAAACTTCTGAAACTCAGAATTTTAACATAATTTTAAGGAAAGAATCATAATGAAGGAGCTCCAGAAGATTCTGAGGAGAAGATAGTCCAGTGATCACTGTTCTAGAAGATGCTGCTAATATTTACATTTATTTCTTTAGTCAATTCTGAGGGTTTCCTGAGCTCTAGACCACTCATTCTAACAGTTTACTGGTGACCCCAACTATATTTCCCTCCCTCAACTCATCCCAAACCTGCAGGAATTATGTATGCCCTCTATGTTTTATTGCTTTAATGACACCATTTATAACCCCCACATACAGCCTCCCACGCTAGAAATCTGATACCTACATCTTCTCTCCTTTCTCACCCCTACATCTAGCTGATAATATAATCCTGCTGACCATGTTTGTGAAATATCATCTGAATCCACCTGGTTTTTTATTTATCACACAGTGATCATTTACTTCGCAACTTCATCTCTTTCTCAGGATATTGTAATAGTTTAGACTTGTCTAACACCCTGATTCTTTTATCTCTAATCCATCCTGCACATTTCAATATGAATCATCATTCTAGGGCAGCACTCTCTTGTAGAACTTCCTGCAGTGATGGAAATGCATTGTCCAATATGGTAGCCCCTACCCTCATGTGACTATTGAGAACTTCATATGTGATCAGTGTCAGTGGAGAATGCATTTTAAATATAATTGAACTCAAATGTATATAGGCAGCCAGGCGTGGTGGCTCACACCGATAATCCCAGCACTTTGGGAGGCTGAGGTGGACAGATGACCTGAGGTCAGGAGTTCAAAACCAGCCTGGCCAACGTGGCGAAACCTCATATCTACTAAAAATACAAAAATTAGCCTGCATGGTGGCACATGTCTATAGTCCCAACTACTCTGGAGGCTGAGGCAGGAGAATCTCTTGAACCTGGGAGGTGGAGGTTGCAGTGAGCCGAGATTGCGCCATTGCACTCCAGCCTGTGTGACAAAGTGAGACTCGTCTCAAATTAAAAACAAAACAAAATCAAAAGTGTATATAGCCACTTGGATCTAGAGGCTACCATATTGGACACCACAGTTCTAAAATATGAGTCTTTTCTTATCTCATTGCTTTAAAAAAACTCATTAGCTGTCTAGACAGTAGCATGAATGATCTTCATACTCTAACCTCCTTTTCAGTTTCTACCACCACCACCTACCTCACTATCCTGATCCCACATACACTTTAGTACTGTAGAACTTTGCTTTTCCTAAATAAGTCATAATTTTTCTATCTCCCAGCTCTTGATCCTGCTGTTTCCTCTATGTAGAATGCCTTTCCTTTATGTCCTTCCTTTCAGAATTTGACCCATTTTTCAAGGTTTAACAAAGAAAGCCCTGCCCCCACTCCCAACAAAAGGAACATCCCCTTATGGACCTTGGACAAGCCATTTAGTATCTCTCAGCCCAGTTTTCTCATCTGCAAAGTGGGAATAATAACATTTCCTCTTTTAGGGAGTTGTTGGGAGATTAGATGTTGCATTATTCAGACTCCATCACTGAGAAAGCATGCAATAAAAATAGCTATTATTATTTTCTGTCCTCCTATAACATTTATCATGTGGTATCAGGCATCTTTCCAGATAAGACTCTCTCTCCCCTCAAGACTGTGAGCTTGTTAGCAAGAAAGCCTCGGTCTGGTTCATGGATGTCCTTCAGCATCCAGCACATTGTTGCCATTTGACAAATGCCTTGGCTGGGCGGCAAATAAATAACTTAGTTACTCACATAGGATTGCATAGAACTTTTTTAAGCATGACATTTTTGTGTATATTTTTAGGGGGGAGTAAAAGAGACACACAGTTGTAGCAAGAATTAGCAAAAAGAAGATGCCAACAACTTTTCTTTTTAAGCATCAAATCTTTCTCATTACTGCCCAGAAAAACTGGCATAAGCTGTTGTTAAATCTGTGCCCCTTCTCCTCGCTTGACTGGAGTACGAGTTTTAACATTTTGCCATTTTGACTTTCCTTTCTGGGCCCCCTGGGTCCTCTCCTCCCACCCCCTCCCTGGGTAGTAAGTTTTCATCACTGTCACCATGGCAACAGCAAGGATGCCTCATTCCTCACAGTTCCACACAGCTGAACTCTGGTCGCCTTTGTCCACTGAGCTAGCTGAATTCTTTATATATACACCACTAAATCAACTATCTTCTATACAGAACTTCATCCATTATTCAACCTTTAAAAAAAAAACAAAAAAACAAAAACAAAACAAAAAAAACTGATGTATACTAATTTCTTCTCCTGGGAATGGCCTTTTTCCAGACCTACCAATACTCTTGAATACACTAGACACTTTTGGTCCCTAGGAACAAATATAAAAATTGCTAGTGTACTTGCGTCCAATATAAGCGCGGCACAATTTTAAAGCACGCAACAGAGCATTCATAATGGGTTTCCCTTTTAAAAGCACAGTAGACCAAAAATAAACCTGACAAAGGGCAGCTGTAGAGTTTTAACACGTGGAAAACTCCACAAGCAGCAGTTATGTAACTTGAAAGAAACATGATAAATATTTCACACCATTAGATGAACTTCCAACTCTGACACTGAAAAAAAAAAAAAAAAAGCAAAGAACACGAAACGAATGCACCTCAAATCTCCAAGGAGCAAAAAGCTTAAACTGAGAAGAGAACAAGGCTGTGCTAAAATCTGAGACCTGACTTCCAGCACAAGGCTTGATTGCTTTTTTTTTTTTTTCCTCCAGTCCGAGGCGGAGCCCGCGAACCCCATCTCCTCAGAGCGCCACCCCCTCAGCTTCGCCCGTTGGGCAGAAATTTTCCAAATATCTCCACCCCTAGGCTGAAAAGCCAAAAAGAAGTTTTGAGCCAAGGAGGGGAAGAAAGGAGTTGGGGCAAAACAGGAGGCGTTTCCCCACCCGCATACATCCCCGTCCCCGAGACACCCAATCCCCCCACCCCCAGCCTGCCCACGCCTCCCGCCCCCGGCTCCTCGCCCTGGGGACAGCTGGCAGCCCCGCGCGGACCAGACACAAAGCCGATCAATCCCGGAGGCGTGGGGGCGGAGGGACGACCCGCCGGGGCTTTCCCGGGCGCTGCTCTCCTCCTGCTGCCCCCTTGCTAGGACCCGGCGGACGCCTGGCCTGGTTTTCACGCCCTCTAGCCCCCACCCTCACCCCCGAAAAAAAGAACAGACCCCCATCCCTGGGCTGGAGGACCCGCCTCTTGGCAGCCAGCTGAGAAGGCGCCCCGGGGAGGGGGAAATTGACATCCCATCTAGAACCGTCCCTCCTCTTCCTCCCCTCCCGACTCTGCTCCTCTCCCGCCCCAGAAGTTCAAGGGCCCCCGGCCTCCTGCGCTCCTGCCGCCGGGACCCTCGACCTCCTCGGAGCAGCCGGCTACCACCCCGGGAAGATGGCGAGGAGGAGCCGCCACCGCCTCCTCCTGCTGCTGCTGCGCTACCTGGTGGTCGCCCTGGGCTGTAAGTTGCTCGGGTTCCTCTACCCTTCCTGCCTGGACCCGCCTGCCCCCACCCTCCAGCCCCCCACGGGGCGCTCGCGGACGGTGTCTGGGCGGCTCTGGGCCGAGGTCGCCGCGGGGCGTCTGACCTTGCGCCCCGGCGAGCGGGAAACCCAGGGTGCCCGCGGGCGGACGCTGGGAGCAAGGGAGCGCGAGGTCGTGGGTTTCTTGTAAATTGCGTCTGATTTTGTCAGTTCTAGATACAGAAAAATAAGGGTTCCCACTAGCAGGTTCTCATCTGTTTGTAAAGTTGGGGTAAGTTTTCAGTCAGAGGGACGTGATTCGAATGCAAAACTCACTACCCACTGGTAAGATGCTAAGATCCCAAGAAAGATGGCATCACTGGGAGGCGGGCGCCGGCCACACTTTGAGTCCCCGGGGAGGGGGCAGCGTCCGCGTGGTCTGGGCTCTGTAGCGTCCCGGCTGAGCCGGCGATACGCAAAGCACTTGTGGGGCGGAGATGGGGGGAATTCGTGGCTGCTGAGCCAGAATTACTTTTATCCTCTCCACCTGCACATCTACATTCAGTTAGAGAAGTCTTTGGTCTGGGGACTCTAGCCAGCTGCTGTGTCCTCAGGGGACATCCAACGGGACGATTGTTAGAAAGATTCAGAAGCCACATGATCCAGTAGCTGGGGAGACGTCCCAAAGCCAATTTCACCGGATGATTTTAAACAGGATTTTCACGGATTCTGGGCTCATGAGATTTAAAATCCTGGAAACGTTGCCGTTATTTTTTTTTTCTTCGCGTTAACTTTTTAGGAAAATGGAGGAAATTACAATAGACCTTAAGCAATGCAGTTCGACTTTTGCTTTTTCTTTTTTCTCCTACCTTTTTTGTTTTGCTTTTTTCCCTTCCTTCCTTCCTTTCTTTCTCTCTTTCCTTTTCCTTTCTTTCTTTCTTTCTTTCTTTCTTTCTTTCTTTCTTTCTTTCTTTCTTTCTTTCCTTTCTTTCTTTC
>NW_012120598.1:4955649-4990736 GCF_000951035.1 Colobus angolensis palliatus | reverse complement strand
CTTTCTTTCTTTCTTTCTTTCTTTCTTTCTTTCTTTCTTTCGTCTTTCTTTCTTTTGTAAAATGAGTTACTGTTGCTATTCTTGTTCCGGTAAAGTAATACTTATAATACTCAACCTGCGGGATGAGTGTCTAATACCACAATACAATGATGTTTTCTCACGCCCTTGCTGCCCAAATGATCATCGCACAGCTCAAGTGATGTGAGCCACGTCCCTTTGTGGAGGAGGAAGGTGCACATTGTCTCAGGAAAGGGACATGTGCTGACCAATATTATATAAAGTCAAATCAGAAAGCCAAAGTTTCACAATGAAACCCTTGTGCAATTTTGAAATATCAGTTGGTATTATTCAGAACACATAGAAGAAAAAAATGCACTCATGCTAAAAGGCAACAGAGAGGTAGGCTGGACAAATTCTAACAGAACTGAGAAAGTTATGTATTCTGCTGAAATCCTAAATTTCAAATAGAAAACAGTGTGCCTGTTAGTGTAGAATTGTCACTAATTAAAAACAGAAAATCGTTTCTGCTCTGCTATTCCTACTGACTCACCAACATAGAAACAATACACCCCAAGTTTGAAATCGTAATGGAGAAACAACCAAGAGGCAAGCAAAAGCATATATGAATGGGGCTGAGTGACCTCTTCAAGCTTTAGGTAACACAACACATTGGCTCTGCTAAACTTGATTCCTACAGGGGATAAATTTGGAAGTGTTGCGGGGACTTTCCTATATTATTCCTGAGACACCAAAAGATCTGGCATTGCAAGAGTGTTTTATTTGTGTGTGGGTTTTTTAAATGTTTAAAACAATTTTAGAACAGTTTGGATTTAAATAAAAATTCCAAAACTAGTATAGAGAGTTCTCATATACTCCACACCCAGTTTCCCGTATTGTTAATATCTTACATGAGTATGGTACACTTTATTCAAATTTCCTTCATTCTTACCTAATGCCTTTTCTATTCCAGGATGCCATCCAGGCTACCATATTACATTTAGTTGTCATGATTCCTTAGGTTCTTCTTGGTTGTAACAGTTTCTCAGGCTTCCCTTGTTTTCTCTTACTATAATGGGTTTGAGAAGTACTGGTCAAGTATCTGGTACAATGACCGCCAATTGGTGTTTCTCTGACATTTTTCTCATAACTAGTCTGGGGTTATAGGGTTTTTGGAGGAAGATAAGAAAGTGGTAAGGGACCTAGGTAAAGGGACATTTTCATCACATTATCTCCAGGGAACATACTGTACACATGACTTACTGCTGTTGATGTGAACCTTGATCACCTGTAATCCTACTCATAATGTAGTGCATACCAGTTTTCTCCACAGATTACCTACCCTTTTATCTTCATTTCCATAGTAGATTTTTTGGAAGGAAGTCACTACATGCAACCCACACTTCTTCAGAAAGGAGAGTTATGCTCCATCCCCTTGCAGGCGGAGTATCTTCATAAATTATTTGGAGCTCTTCTGCATGGGAGATGTGTCTCTCCCTTCCCTTCATTTATTTATTTAATCATGTGTTTTTCTATCAGTATGGGTTGATACATATTTGTTTTATACTTTGGGTTATAATTCAATACTATTTTATTTATTGAAGATTTAGTGGATTTCTAATGCTGTTGTTATAGATTCATCTTCTTAATATTCTTCCCAGATGTAACTGTGCCACTCTTTTGGTCACTCCTCTCATATACAATATCATGCTTACTCCCTTCTTTCCTTTTTTTCCTGCTGTTTATCAGCATTCTTTATATCTTTCTTAGTAGTCTGAAGGATTGCTTTTTTGTTGCTGTTCTTGTTATTTAAATGATGATGTCAGTATCCCTGTTGATATATGGACATTTGTGTGTGTTTAGTTGAATTACATTTTTCTTTCCCACTCCATTAGGAAAAGAATTTCTTGATGTTTGCTTACCACTGTATGTCCAGTGCTGAGTGAAGTTCCTGGTTAATAGTAGGTATAAATATATGCCTGTTGATTCTGTGGTGTCTTAGTCCATTCAGGCTGCTGTAACGAAATACCATAAACTGAGTAGCTTATAAACAACATTTATTTCTCACAACTCTGGAGGCTGAGAAGTTCACAATCAAGATACCAGCAAATTCAGTGTCAGGCAAGTGCCCACTTTCTGGTTCATAGATGGAGCCTTCTCAGGGTGACCTCCCATGGTGGAAGAGGCAAGGCAGCTCTGACGTCTCTTTGTAAGGGCACTTGTTCTCATGACCAGATCAAAGTCCAAAGCCTTCAACTCCTAATACCATCACACTGATGATTAGATTTCAACATATGAATGTGGGGGGACATAAACCATAGCAGATGGAATGGGGATGAGGTAGGGTAGGTAAAAGAAGTGTATAGATTGAACTGATTGCAATATAAATCATGAAGCTCTAACTTCATGTTAAGTAGGTAGGGTGTCAGATTTCTCTGAGGCATCATTTAAGCTGATATCTCAAAAAATAATAGGAATGAGTATTCCGTGTTTGGTGGGGTGTTGTCATGCCTTTTGGGGTCTCTCAGAGCCAAGGAACAGATTGTGAATGATTTACCTAGCCAGTAGCAGCTGGTCCTCAGATCTGGACTGGAACCTGATCCAGGCGCTTAGCCTGAGTCTAATCTCTCATCAACTGATAAAGATTGTGGTAGGAGAGAGAGGTCTCAATCTTTTGTAAAATCACAAGGTTCTGCCTTTTTGCCAGAACTGACCCAAAACAGCACTCCAGGGAACTGGTACTAGGAAAATTCTGCCCTCTGTATCTATTGTTAAGAAGCAACTGTCATAATCAATTTGCTGGAGAGAAGTTGTTCCATGCTGGCATAGTCTCAATTATCTGATGAACAGAAACGTTAAGATGGGCTTGTAGGTGGATTTAACAACCATTTCAAGACTATGAAAGAAATTATATTAAAAAGAATGAAGTCAAAAACAAAACCTTCAGCCTGAGCACCCTGACTTCGCTACAACCGAGAACACTCATTTATCCTCCCACGTGCGCAGTTTAATGAGAGGAGCCCATGGGAGCTTACGGATGTTCACCACCCATGGTTTCCATTGCATTGGTATCTTCCTGTGGGCCTTCTCCATAGAGAAGATGTATTAGAATACAGAGGTAAGAGCTGCTAGCTTTATTGAAGTCAGACCACCAGAAAGCTATAAAGGCCATTACTTAAAATAATATTTTTTCATTCCATGCAATATAGTAATAACACTGCTGAGTCAATACTCCAGTATACCCCTCTAGCTAGACTGATGTTTTGAGGAAGATGATAGTGAGGATGGAAAAGGGGAATCAGAATATGGGTCAGGTGCTTCCTTTGGCAAAAGCAGCAAAAGAAAACTTAAAACCAGGGGCTGTTTTCTTGGATGGTATTAGTGTTAACAAGACTAGAACTCAGAAAAAAATAATCCAACCGTATTACTTTTCTATTGCTGTGAAACATATGACCACAAACAAAACAATACAAATGTATTGTCTTAAAGTTCTAGAGGTCAAAAGTCTGAAACAGGTCTCACTGGGCTAAAATCAAGGTATTGGCTGGGTGTGGTGGCTCACGACTGTAATCCCAGCACTTTGGGAGGCCAAGGCAGGCGGACCAGAAGGTCAGGAGATTGAGACCATCCTGGCTAACACGGTGAAACCCCATCTCTACTAAAAGTACAAAAAATTAGCTGGGCATGGTGGCGGGCACCTGTAGTCCCATCTACTCAGGAGGCTGAGGCAGGAGAATGGTGTGAACCCAGGAGGCGGAGCTTGCAGTGAGCCAAGATCACGCCACTGCACTCTAGCCTGGGCAACAATGCAAGACTCCATCTCAAAAAATAAATAAATACACAAATAAAATAAAACAAAATCAAGGTATCAGCGTAGAGCATTCCTCCTGGAGGTTCTAGAGCAGAATCTGTTTCCATGGCTTTTCCAGCTTCTGGAGGCTCCCCACTCACAGCCCTGTCCCACCAGCTTCTAAGCGTGTGATGCCAGGCTGCCATCTCTCTAGTTCTCTGTCTTCTGCTTCCTTCTTCCACTCATCAGGACCCTTGTCTCACCTGAGTAACTCTGGATAATTTACCCATTTCAAAGTCAGCTGGTTAGCAACTTTCATCCATCTGCAACTTCAATTCCTATTTACCATGTAAAGTAAGATATTTATAGTTCTGGGGAGTAGGATGTGGACATCTTTGTGGGGCTATTACTCTGTCTCTCACAGCAGCCAAAACAGTGTTTTCAGTGTTGTAGCCAAGAATATTCTAGATTCCGTGAAGTCACCATAACTTTTAAAGTATAGCTCTAGTGATATAAAGCTGGTTGGTTTTTTAGGTTTGTTTGTTTGTTTGTTTGTTTTATTTGAGATGGAATCTCGCTCTGTCACCCAGGCTGGAGTGCAGAGGCGCAATCTCAGCTCACCACAACCTCCACCTGCTAAATTCAAGCAATTATTCAGCCTCAGCATCCTGAGTAGCTGGGATTACAGGCGCCCATCACCACACCCAGCTAACTTTTGTATTTTTAGTAGAGACTGGGTTTCGCCATGTTGGCCAGGCTGGTCTTGATCTCCTGACCTCAGATGATCTTCCTGCCTCAGCCTCCCAAATTCTGGGATTACAGGCATGAGCCACCGCACCCGGCCTAAAGCTGTATTTTTTATGAGTTGTTTTTCAAATTGCATAGTATGGTGGTAAAGAACATGCACTCCAATGCTGCACTCTGTGCTCTTACCAGCTGTGTGATCTTATACAGGTTAACACCTGTATATATGTCAGTTTACTCATCAGTATTGGTGATAATCCCAGTAAGAGTGCCTATCTCATAGAGATTTAGGAAGAATTACATGTATAGCACACTTAGTAAACTGGAGAAGCCATTGAAGCCTTTTGACATTGAGTATCAGTTTGATTTGCATTTTAAAGAGAATGCATTGGATGGAGTATGGTGAATGGAAGGATTGGGGTGGGGGGAGTCAAACTGGGGAAACCAGTTAGAAGTTATTGGAGTAGTCCAGGCAATTGCTTATGTAAGTATTTATTTTATATAGTTTATCGGTAAATATACTCACATAATTACACATACACATATAACCACTGACAATTGCTTTTTACAGCTGTCACCTAGTGATGTGAAATGTTCTGAGAAATGTGTCGTTAGGTGATTTTGTTATTGTGTGACCATCATAGAGTGTACTTACACTCTATGGTAGAGCCTGCTGCACACCAAGGCTATATGGTGTAGCCTGTTGCTCCTAAGCTACAAACCTATACAGCATGTTACTATACTGGCTACTGTAGGCAACTGTAAACAGTTGTAAGTATTTGTGTACCTAAACATATCTAAACATGGAAAAGGTACAGTGAAAACAGCATAAAAGATAAATGGTACACCTGTATAGGCACGTACCATGAATGGAGCTTGCAGGACTGGAAGTTGCTCTGAGCGAGTCAGTGAGTGAGTGGTGAGTGAATGTGAAGGCCTGGGATGTTACTGTATACTACTGTAGGTTTTATCAATACTGTACACTAAGGCTACACTAAATTTATAAAACAATAAAGTTCTTGTGTTACAGCAGTACAGGCGTTATAGTATCACTAGATAATAAGAATTTTTCAGCTCCATTATAATCTGTGGGACCACTGATATGGTTCATTGTTGACCAAAATGTCATTATGTGGTGCATGACTGCATTTGAAATGTAGTTAATTAAATCTGATCAGGAATTAAAAAAAAAAATGGCTCTTTGGTTTTTAAGGAAATTTTTTTAAATCATGTATGCTGCATTTTCAACTTTCTGTTCAGTTCCCAACCTATAAACATGAAACAGTAGCTCTTTTGGTTATTATATATACCTTCTTTCAATGTTATTCTCTTTCCCACATGTAAGTTTATTTTCAGTATTTGTTTCCAGTGTTTCCAGAGTTTCCCTGAGTTGCCATCCTTAGAATGGTCATTTTACTTGATTTGATGTTCAGAAGAGTGGCCTTCTATGTTCCAAAGGGTGTGAGTGTATGCATGCATGGGGTGTGGGGGGAAAGAGAGAGAGACAGAAGGAGAGCGAGAGAGGATGGATGGCTGTGTGCTCAAATAAATGCCTGCTGACAGGAACACAAAACCCTACTCTATGAATCTTCAGGCCAGTGAATGGGTAGGAAATGCTCTCCAGTTTGAATTGTTCCTACATTTTATGAGCAGGGAAGCAAATCCTGTGAAAGTATTTCAAGAGCTGCCCTCTTAGCTGTCCATTGTCTTGGCTCAGAAAGTCCTAAAGAAGAATCCTTGTAAACTTAACAGACAGGAATTTTGTTTTTTACTGGAGAGCTCTGCTTTTCTTTATCGCATGTCATCAGCATCAAATTTTTATTTGTTTTGTTGGGTTTTCTGTTTTGTTGTAGTTGTCGAAATTTTCTACTGGGATAATTTAGGACGGGCTTGTCTTTATATTTGTAAGGAGTGAAAATGCATAATCTGGTCTGTCTTCTTTATGCTAGGTTTGTCCAATTTGCTTCCTTTCATTTTGTCAATGCAGTCACCCGCTGTTTTTACTCTTCGCTTTCTTCACACTGTGAAACTTGCTAAATACATACTATGGACAAAACCAAAGATAAAATTGAATTAATTGTTAAACACATTTTCTTATATGTCTAACTAAAAATAATATATGCTTAGGGTAAATTCAAACAGAGCAGCAAGTTTATAAAACAAGAAATAAGTCTCCTTTCCAGCCTTCCTAACTCCTATGCCTCTCAGATAGCCCATCCTTAAGTTTCCTGCATATGGTTTCACGAAATTAGAAAATAAATAGTTCCAGTATATATAAGCATACTCTTATAATTTCTTTAGAAATAAAGATCACAATTTATTATGCTTACTGCTGTATACCTTCCAGAAAATCAAATCATATTATATATAGTGTTGTGCACCTTGCACCAAAAAGTTATTTATGTTAGTAATTAAGCTACAACCTAAAGTTCAGTCTGCAAGCAGGACTCAAGATAACATCTTATAGAAGCCTTTAAAATTGTTGTGTCAAAATGCAGTGGGAGCTATTTTCTAACTAGAACCACCAAAAACAATGAAACAAAGTGATTAGTAAAACAGAGGGAAATAAACTTCCAAACCAGTAACCAAATATGGAAAGGGAAAAATTCCAACCAAGATCCAATTAAAAAGTCCAGAGGAGAATGTGTGTAAACCCAGAGAGGACAGAGACACTAGCACCAGCTAAGATTCGCAGACAAGTGCAAATGGGTGCTATTTTTAAAGGAGACCAAAGAAGAAATAATGACCACAAATAAAAAGGGAACATGTGAAACTTCTGGGCAAGTGCTAAATTTGAAAAGACAGAATGGTGTTTATGTTTTTTAAAAATGCACTAGAGAGCTGGGCACCATGGCTCACGCCTGTAATCCCAGCACTTTGGGAGGCCTGAGGTCAGAAGTTTGAAACCAGCCTAGCCAACATGGTGAAACCCTGTCTCTACTAAAAGTACAAAAATAAGCTGGGTGTGGTGGCGTGCACCTGTAGTCCCAGCTACTAGGGAGGCTGAGGTGTGAGAATCACTTGAACCTGGGAGGCGGAGATTGCAATGAGCCAAGATTGCGCCATTGCACTCCAGCCTGGGCAATGGCAAGATTCTGTCACCAAAAAAAAAAAAAAAAAACAATTCACTAGATGCATTTTCAAATAGGAATAGATTTTGATCAGAAGTAGAACTGATACAATGGAATAAACAAAAACTCAAGAATCCATTTGTCCAATAACCGAAACATGCAGCCATCTATGTCATAAAACATTAAAATTGTACCTAAGCATATTGGAGACATGAGATTATTGTAAGGTCCATATAGTGCTTTTGGATCCAGAACAAGTCAGGTTCTTTTGTGCTGTGTGTGTGTGTGTGTGTGTGTAAACAAGTGAACATCTATGCCATTTTATCTAGATACAGTACTTCTTCCCAACCTTCATTCGTCTGTGTTGTTGTTGCTATTGTTCCTCATGTGGCCAAAAGTAATTTCTCCCTGCAAGTCTAACTCCAAAATTCCTTGTGCCTTCTCCTAATTCTTTCCAACTCACCAATTCCTCAAAGTTGATGTCTACTGTATATTATACTCTGGTGTTTTGGGTATATTCTTGATTCTCTTATGGCACTTACTAAGTTGTACTTTTATAATTTTTCCATGTATATCTCTCTGTATTGTGAGCTTGCTGGGGGCAGAGACAACACATCTTTGGGTCCTTAGTACCTAGAGTACTGCCTGGCACATTTAATACTTGATTAAATAGAATTACATAAGCTGGAATTTAATGCTTATTTGTTTTGTAGCTTCATAAAATTATATAACTTTTTAGTAATAAAAACCTCAAGACATATATAAAATTAATAGTCCCAAATGAATGCATAATATTTCTGCTCCTAAAACTCTCTCCTCCTCTTTTTAATAGTGGCCTCCCTAGAGATACAAGGAAATTTAGAGACTGGTCGGCCTTGCAGGATTTTAAGAAATTTTCCAGATTTCCTGATGCCTCCTTATATCCTAAAAGCACATAAGTTCCTCTTGAATTAGTAAGCATTGATTAAAAACTCAGATGAGTCAAACAATACACTCCTCAACAGTTGCTTAATCTAGAACAGAACAAAGCCCATGTATTAGTCTGTTCTCACGCTGCTATAAAGGACTACCCCAGACTGGGTCATTTACAAAGGAAAGAGGTTTAATTGACTCACAGTTCCACATGGCTGGGGAGGCCTCCGGAAACCTACAATCATGGCAGAAGTGGGAAGCAGACACATCCTTCTTCACATCATGGCCGGAAGGAGAAGTGCTGAGCAAAAGGGGGAAAAGCCCTTTATAAAATCGTCACATCTCATGAGAATTCACTCACTATCATGAGAAAAGCATGGAGGTAACCACCCCCATGATTCAATTACCTCCCACCAGGTCTCTCCCACAACATGTGGGGATTATTGGAACTACAATTCAAGATGAGATTTGGGCAGGGACACACCCAAACCGTATCAGCATGTTAGTTGTAAAAGTTCTACTCTCTCAAGCAGGGTATCTCCAAACTTTCCCCTCATGGCCCAATCTCTTTGTTACTCAATTGATATAATAGCAATCTATAGCCCATAATGAGCAAAAGTTTATTAAGAGAGATGAGACAATAGAGACTGTTTTAGTCTATTTCTGTTGCTGTAACAGAACACCTGAGACTGGGTAATTTATAAACAAAAGAAGTTTACTTGGCTCACTTCAACACTGGGCAGCCACCTCTGGCAAGGGCCTCATGCTACATCGGAGCAGAGTGAATGGCATCACCTGGGGAAGCACCCGCAGGAGCAGCAAGTGAGTATGTGCAAAAGAGACAAAACACAAGTGATGGCCTCACTTTTTTTTTTTTTTTTTTTTGAGACGGAATCTCACTCTGTCGCCCAGGCTGGGGTGCAGTGGCGCCATCTCGACTCACTGCAAGCTCCACCTCCCGGGTTCACACCATTCTCCTGTCTCAGCCTCCCGAGTAGCTGGGACTACAGGCGCCGCCACCTTGCCCGGCTAATTTTTGTGTATTTTTAGTAGAGACAGGATTTCACTGTGTTAGCCAGGATGGTCTCGATCTCCTGACCTTGTGATCCACCCACCTCGGCCTCCCAAAGTGCTGGGATTACAGGCGTTAGCCACCACGCCCGGCCGATGGCCTCACTTTTTAACAACCTGCTCTTGCAGTTACTAATCTAGTCCCATGAGAACAAGAACTCGCTCGCCTGTGTGAGAATTAACCCAGTCCTATGAAAATGAGACTAATATCTTTGTGAGGGTGGCGGAGTCTTCATGACCCAAACACCTCTTTAAGGTCCTACCACCTCTCAACACCATTCCACTGGGAACTCAATTTCCTATGTGTGGACTCTGAGGGACACACTTCAACCATTGTAGAGTCTGATAAAGTGATCTTCATTTCCCAATCAAAGATGATTTTCCTAGGCATTTTTGTCCAGTATTTATACAGGTTGGTGCAAAAGTAACTGCAGTTTTAGCTGTTACTTTTAATGATTTTGTGGGATCTTGACACCTGCTCATTAGCACTTAAAAAATTACCGCTGGATCCAAGTGAGTCATCATCTCCGTCAAGAGTCTCATTCGGCATTAGGCAAATGCCAAAATCAGATCCACGTAAGAATCTCAGCTCAACTGTGCTACTGCCACCCAGAACAGCTATCTGAAGATACAGATGTGTTCAAAAAATATCAGATTAGTGATCTTCAAACTTTTTTATATTACATATCCTACTTCATTTTTTAAAAGAGCATATGTCCTGACATTTTTTAGTAAATTATAATATGTATCTCTGTATCAACATATTAATCATAAAACATATAATACATAGAATAAGTATCAAATGAATGAGATAATGGAGCATTAAACAATAATACACTAACAGGGCAGAAATGAGGTGGTTATAGCCCTATATTACAGTGTTCTATAAAGGCTCTATAAGTAAAATAATCTGAGATTGGTACATGAATAGACAGACAAACCAATGGAAGAGTATATAAACTCCAGAAATTATGCCAACTTTATTTAGAAATCACGTGTGGGTGTGTATGTGTGTGTGTAAAATGGTAGCATTTGAAACCATGGAGAATGCTTAATCAATATATACCCAAAGGATTATAAATTATTCTACTACAAAGACACATGCACACGTATGTTTATTGCGGCACTATTCACAATAGCAAAGACTTGGAATCAACCCAAATGTCCATCTGTGACAGACTGGATTAAGAAAATGTGGCACATATACACCATGGAATACTATGCAGCCATAAAAAAGATGAGTTCGCATCCTTTGTAGGGACATGGATGCAGCTGGAAACCATCATTCTTAGCAAACTATCACAAGAAGAGAAAACCAAACACCGCATGTTCTCACTCATAGGTGGGAACTGAACAATGAGATCACCTGGACTCGGGAAGGGGAACATCACACACTGGGCTTATCATGGGGAGGGGGGAAGGGGGAGGGATTGCATTGGGGAGTTATACCTGATATAAATGATGAATTGATGGGTGCTGACGAGTTGATGGGTGCAGCACACCAACATGGCACAAGTATACATATGTAACAAACCTGCACATTATGCACATGTACCCTAGAAGTTAAAGTATAATAAAAAAAAAAAAAGAGAGAATTACACCAAAAAAAAAAAAAATCAATATTGTTTCAAATGAGAAGCCATTTGAGGGAAAAATGGATCAGAACCTGATATTCTCCATGATGATTAATTTCAAATGGATCAGAGATGTAAATGTAAGTAGGTAAATAGGTAAAACCATACCTCACCCCACCAAAAATAAAATAAAATAAAGCATGGGTCTGTTCTTCTATAAACTGGACTGTATATCAAATGAGTATCTGCATGGGAAAAATAAAACACTCTAAACAAATCCAAAGATAAATGACTAATTGGGAAAGGATATTTGTAAGTCATGTCTCTGACAGAGTATTATCACTGATATAAAAGGAGCCCCTAAATGTCAAAATACAACCATCAAAATTTTATAAATGGCACACAAAAAAACCCAGAGTTCTCAGAAGAAAAATTTAAATGGTTCTTCAAATATGAAGCTTTTCTCAGTATAACTTAAAGTGCAAATTAAATTGTCCCAAAGATAGCACTTCTTCCCTTAGCAAAATCACATAAACTCATCCACATACTGTTATTGAAGTTGTATGGAAATAGGCATTCTACATACTGCTGATGGAGCCATGAGATGATACAACTGATATGGAGTAGCAATATGTAGAAAAATTGTATATTTACCCTTTGACCCATCATATTCAGCACTATGTAGAAAAATTCTGTATCTGCCCTTTGACCCATCAACCCCACTACTGGGAACCTATTTTAAAGCTGTAGTTGCAAAAACAGGACATGCTTTATGCATGGTGTTATTTCTTTTTTTATGCATTGTATTATTTATTTCACAACTATTATAAAAAAATGATTGAAAACAAATGCCCATTTATAGGCGATTGGCTAAATAAATAACACAATGATACACACTGTAGCGATATAAAGGAATAATGGTGATCTCTCTATACTGTTATCTCCAAAATATAGTAAGTGAAAAAAGCAAGATGCAGAACAATCTAATGCAACATGCTACATTTTGTGTGTGACAGAAACACTGGCAGGTTAAACTGTTAACTAACGAAGCTATTAACAATAGGTAGAACAGGAATGGAACAGACTTCTCTTACTATATATAGCTTATTACATAGATTTCATTTTGAAATTTTAAATGTTTTATTTCAAAAGATAAAATTCACTAAAACAGCCATCCTTAAAAATGGAAAACAAATGGAAATAAATGAACATACTGAGCTGGGCATGGTGGCTTACGCCTGTAATCCCCATACTTTGGGAGGCCCAGGCAGGAAGATTGCTTAAGACCAGGAGTTCAAGACCAACCTAGACCACATAGGAAGGCCATGCCTCTAAAAAAAGAAAAATAAATAAAAATTAGCTGGGCATGGTGGCATGCCTGTAGTCCCAGCCACTCAGGAGGCTGAGGTGGGAAGTTTGCTTGGTCCTGGGAGATTGAAGCTGTAGTGAGCTGTGATTGCGCTACTGCACTGCAGTGTGGGTGAAAGAGCAAGATGCTGTCTCTAAAAGAAAAAAAGAAAGAAAGAAACCTATTGTATATCAAAGCAGTGATATAACCACACAGAGGAAATAATTATTTCAATCTGAACCTAAAAACATAATATTCCACCAAACAGTAGAATATATATTAAGGACAAAAATAGCTGCAAATATGTTTTAACTTAAGTACTTTAAAATAATGATTTTGTTATTTTGACACTACATTATATTATAGGAAATACAAATCAGTCATTATACTAATGTAAATAGAAATTAAGATTTTTAGTGTAGGAAAAAAGAGATATGTGTATAAAGTTTTTGAAAATTAAGTACAGGTCCTATAATGTTCTATCTGATTTGGAAATGTTCTATTTGAATTGAGTTTGAACTCATGATGCTTTCCTCTTTTCAAAGCTACTTTTCCTATCTGTTCACTAAAAATGCCCAGAAGACATCACAGCCTGTATCAATCACCTTTGAAGGAGTCATAGATAACCTCAGAAACCTCAGTAGTTTGCCACCATATGCATTATATATTTGGCTTGTATTCCATTTTGGTGGTTCCAGGTCAGCTGCTGAGTCTCTTCTCTACAATCTTCCTATTCTAGGACTCAAGCTGAAGGAATTGGCCCTATTTGGAACAGACAGTCCTTGTGGCCTAGGGAAAAGCAAAGCACAGAGCTTAACAGCTCTGGAAGCTTCTGCTTAACGTGAGATATGCCCATTGGTCAAAGCACGTCATGTGGCCAAAAGTGGAACTGGGATGGAGAATTGTGTTCTGCCTGCTAGGAGGCCCTAGAAATCATACAATAATAAATAAGAAGGGAGTTAGGAGTTGAGGATAATAATATAAACTATTCTACAACCCCTCAAAACTGAGCATACTTAGCATATAAACTATAATCCCTAAATACCATTCCACACTAACAATGACTAGGGAACTTTGGAGGGACACTTGATTCCAGTTTTAGGGTTAGGCGATTTAAGATGAGCCTGGGATGTTTTCTTGCCCTCGTGTATTTGTCTGTTTTCACACTGCTATAAGGAACTGCCAGAGACTGGGTAATTTATGAAGGAAAGAGGTTTAATTGACTCACAGTTCAGTGTGGATGGGGAGGCCTCAGGAAACTTACAATCATGGTGGAAGGCGAAGGGGAAGCAAGACACCTTCTTCACAAAGTGGCAAGAAGGACAATGCCAAGTGAAGGGGGAAGAGCCCTTATAAAACCATCAGACCTTGTGAGAACTCACTACCATGAGTACAGCATGGGAGAAACTGCCACCATGATTGTTACCTCTATCTGGTCTCTCCCTTTACACGTGGGGATTATGGGGATTTCAATTCAAGATGAGATTTGGGTGGGGACACAAAGCCTAACCATATCACTTAGAAGGCAAGGTAACTGTCAAAGACTAATGAGATTGTGCCCAAAGGACAAAGGAATCAACCTAAAGAGACTTTCTTTGGCCAAACTGGAGGCAAGATGAGAATCAAAAGAGAAAACGTTTAATACTGAATGCAATTGATTTAAATATGTTGAATGTATTGTTAAATGCATTAATTATAAAGATACTAAAAAGAAAATCAAAAAAATGTTTAAAAGTCATCACTCTGGCCGGGCGCAGTGGCTCAAGCCTGTAATCGCAGCACTATGGGAGGCCAAGACGGGCAGATCACGAGGTCGGGAGATCGAGACCATCCTGGCTAACACACTGAAACCCCGTCTCTACTAAAAAAATACAAAAAAACTAGTAGGGCGAGGTGGCGGGCGCCTGTAGTCCCAGCTACTCAGGAGGCTGAGGCAGGAGAATGGCGTGAACCTGGGAGACGGAGCTTGCAGTGAGTTGAGATCCGGCCACTGCACTCCAGCCTGGGCAACAGAGCGAGACTCCATCTCAAAAAAAAAAAAAAAAAGTCATCACTCTTTGGTCACTATTAAAATTAACTGAGTCAGTTACTCCTTACCCTGATATTTGACAATCAAAATAAATAATTATCTTTATTCTGCTTTCTTTCATGCATGTGTGTGTAACCACAAAGCCTTAACTTAGAAGGAAATTTCTTCTTTATAGAATTCAAGCTAATAAATGTCAAGGAAATTAGATAATGAAAAAATAATAGAATCTAATCATCATTTTGCAACATGTAATTGACTTAGGGTATGATTATTAATGGGTAAAATCATTAGAGAAAATGTTGATGAGAGCTTTACAATGGAAGGATCAGTCTGTTATCACCTGAAACACTGATTAATCTTAGCATCATTGAAAGTAGGAAAACCAGGGCAGGTGTTGTGGCTCACGCCTGTAATCCCAACACTTTGGGAGGCCGAGGTGGGTGGATTACTTGAGGTCAGGAGTTGAGACCAGCCTGGCCAACATGGTGAAACTCCCTCTCTACTAAAAATACGAAAATTTGCTGGGTGTGGTGGCTCATGCCTGTAATCCCAGCTACTTGGGAACCTGAGACATGAGAATTGCTTGAACCTGGGAGGCAGAGGTTGCAGTGAGCCAAGATTGTGCCACTGCACTCTAGCCTGGGCAACAGAGTGAGACTTTCTCTCAAAAAAAAATAAAAAGGAAGCACATAGCACTCCCTGTGTAATATTCTTGGCCATCCCTCCAAAAAAAGAAAATGACCTCCACTTGAATGAAGCCTCTCAGCAAGCGAACTTTCATTACAGAAGGATAGATGCACAAATCAAATGACACCACAAGGTAGCATGTGCACAAACTCAGAAAGTGGGTTTTTCTGCAGAATGACTGACCAGGGTTCTGCAACAAGTCAATGGCATGAAAGGTAAAAACAAAGGGGGAGAGAGGAAAGAGCAGGTCAGCGCTAGATTAAACACATGCATAGAAGGCCTATGAAGCAAATGTAATGCTGACATATAGTATGTATCCTGATTCAAATAAGACATCAGGGAAATGTGACTAGACATTAAATTATACCAAGGAATTATTTTTGTTAGTTGTTCAAATGGTGTTATAGCTATATGTCTTTAATCTTTAGTGGTGCTTGCTAAAGTAATAAAGAAAATTATTTGGTATATATGACTTGCTTTAATATTCTTCAATAATGTAAATGTAGTAAATATGACAAAATCTTTATAACTTTAATCTGGATGATGACTATATGGTGTTTATTGTTTATTGTCTCTATTTTTGTATATATTTGAAAATTTTCATAATAAAAAACTAAACCCATAAAATAGAAAAAAGATAATAATATGATAAATATACTGAAATTCTGTTTGTTTTTTTTTTGTTTTGTTTTGTTTTCCTGAAGCCCTCTGGTCTTTTTTGTATGCTCCACTTTTCACTCTACAGGTTTAAAGAGAAAATGAATAGAACAAAGTGAATTTACTTGAAATATTGGAAATACCAGCTCTTTTTTTTTTTCTTGAGACGGAGTCTCACTCTGTCACCCAGGCTGGAGTGCAGTGGCACCATCTCAGCTCATTGCAATCTCTGCTTCCTGGGCTCAAGTGATTCTCCTGCCTCAGCCTCCTGAGTAACTGGTATGGGCGTCTGCTACATTTGTTTTTTTTTTTAGTAGAGACGGGGTTTCACCATGTTGGCCAGGCTGGTCTCGAACACTAGACCTCAGGTGATCTGTCCACCTCGGCCTCCCAAACTGCTGGGATTACAAGTGTGAGCCACTGCGACTGGCTGAAACACCAGCTCTCTTAAATGCTGTGCCTTAACCAGGGTAGTCAGTGTAAGAAATGCAAATTATGTTTGAATAGTGCCTTTTAAAAAGCTATTTATTTAGTCTATTTCCCACTAGTAGTTTTTTTAAAATGTCTTTTTTAAAAAAAGAAAAGAAAACCAATTCAACCCTGTCATCAGCTAGAACTCCAAGATCCTGGGTTATACAGCAAAGTCTGTTAGTAAATCCACTGCATAGGAGCTACATTTTTTTTAACGATGTAGCATGTACCTTTCAGTGCATTTCTTTTGAAAGGGACTTGAATATTTTATGCCCTAAAATGTAAAAATACTCATCACATAAATGCATGCCACATTCATAGACTGATGGCAAGAAAAAGTGAATATAAAAAAGGAGTTGATTAAATTCCTAAAAATTTAAAAGTTTTGTCTTGCATTTGTTTAGTGGAGACTGGTTCCATTAAGGCCTTCTTGTCCACCCCCAGGCTCCTTCTAAACAAGTAAAGAGAATACCTACAGATGTCTTACATTCGACATATCAACTCAAGCACATTTCAAAATTGGCCACAGTTTCTAAAATATTCATTTAATGTTAAAGTTCTTGTCATTAATAACTTAGTGTCAAGCTTCCTATGAGTTCTTCGTAGGATTTAATTTCCCATAGTTCCTTTAGCCCTGAAGACCCCAAACCTATAAGGATTCTCTAGAGAAGACGCCGATTATAGGAAAAGAATGGAAAAAGGAGAGGCATTTAGCAACCACATTAGAATAGCCTGGAGCCTGTGTCAGCAGCATATGCACACTGTCATTGTAGCCATTTGTGTCAGAAGCTATTTCTGTGCTGGATAGCACTTTCTCCAAGTACACTATGAATTCATGAGCAAGGGAATGTAGATGTTAATGGAGGAACAAGTTTCACTTCACCTCCCTCTCCTTTGCCTCTTAATTTTAGAGTGGAAGCAAGATTGCATCACAGTCCTCCATGGGATATATATTCAGAGTCCTAATTATTTGAACAATCATATATGACTTGCTTGTACAATTATATATATGTTCAGCTGTTTATATTTAGCCACAAGTTACCAAAGTTTGCTGAGTAGTGATGAGACCCATCAAGACCAGCCTTTTTCATGATGTGGGCTAGAAGGTTTAAGGAGATTTATTTCTAATTAGAAAATCAAAGGACAAAAGATTTTGGAAGCGGGCTATTGCAACACTTCTTTTATAGAGCAGTTATCCCACTGATCTGTATGTTGAATACAAATATTTCTGTTCAGAGAACAACGGACTTACAGCTATTTTTTTTTTCTTTTTTGAGATGCGGTCTCTGTCACTCAGGCTAGCATGCAGTGGTGCAATAGTAGCTTGTGCTAATTTATTTATTTTTTTCGAGAGATGAGGTCTCACTATTTTGCTCAGGTTGGTCTTGAATTCCTGGACTCAAGTGATGCTTTTGCCTCCTGGCAAAAGTGCTGGGATTATAGGCGTAAGCCACTGCAACCAACTGGACTTTCATCTTTTACCTAAAAGACTATTAGTCACATCCTCTCTTACAAGGTGACTCGTGGCAGGTTCATATGGATAGGGATGGTGGACAGAATCACTTTCACTTTTTAAATTGATTAATTTTATGAATTATATTTCTAATATGTATTTGCCAGTGGTACATTATTGAATTCGTAAGTTAAATATCCATGTGAAATGTCTTTTCTAGATGTCCAAAGGACCTCCTTATATCTAACCACAAATGTCAAATTTTGTTCACAAAGAAGCAAAAAGTATGATATAAATAAAATGGAACTAGAGTTCCAATGGGCTAGATTGAGTCAGTTCTGCCCTTGATAATCACATGGTTTTAGAAAAGCTACTTTATTGTATTTGAGTCTTTTTTCCCCTCATTTGTTAAATGAAAGGGTTTGATTTAATGATAGTTTGTGTTGTTTATAATTTAACATTTTATGTTTTTAAATGGGAAAATGTACCGTATTTTAGCCTGTTATAATAAAATTATGTTATATGTAGCTGAGAACACCTTTTAAAATTCTAAACTGCCTCCTTTAGAATTCTCCTTGGTTAGAATAGAGCCTGTTTTAGAAGGAAGCAAGAAAATAAGCTCCAAAAATGCTGGATATTCATGAAGTTGACTGTATATCATGCTATAAACTTTTTGTTGGATGCAGTAGGCAACAGGAAGTTGTTGAAGGTTCTGAAAGTATTGAAGATAAACAATCATTTTGACCTTTACGTATAGACTAGACTTGGGAAGAAAGGGTAACTGTAAGGCGGGTCTTAGGTAATGAGGTCTAGGATTAAACTGGAGGCTGTCAAAATTGTTTAGGAAAAGTTGAATCCAGAAGACACTGAAAATAGAAATTGATAAGATGCAGTGATTGATTAAATATAGAGGGCATCAAAGAAATCAAAACAGGCATTCCAAGATTGTAACCTTGTAGAATCAGAGAAATCATGGTATGTAATTGAGAAGCAATGATTTTTTTTCATATTTCAGGAAGTAATAAAATAGCCAACTAAATGTATCTCTAAAGACCATTGGAGAGTGGATGATCATGATCTGTACCTATCCCCTATATTTAAGTGGTAAAATGGAAACAGAAATGTAAAACCACTCTGGGAAAAAACATGGAGAAAATTAGTAGAAGGCAAAAAACTGAACTCTGGAGAACATGCTTAGTTAAAGAATATAAAAGAGCAGAGACAATGACACAACAAGTGCCCAGAGAAATAATGGACAACGAACAGAACCAGTGTCATGGAAGCTAGGGAGGAATTTTGCAATGTCAGTTGTTATCTAGAGGTCAGGAAGAATGAAGGGAAAAGATCGGGGTGAAGTGTTGGGTAACCTGGGGGGATTGAAAAGTAAAGAAAAAACAAAAATTAGCATTCGAATGGAACTTTACTATTGACAAAACACTTTCAGAGGAATTATTTTACTTAATTCTTATATTAACATGACTGTGAGACACATAGGACTATTTTTTTTATCACAGTTTCATAAATGAGAAACACGGGAGTTTAGAGTACTTTTAGGACTTACACCAAGGCGGGACTTAAAGTTAGAGTTACTGACTCAAAATCCCACATTCTTTGCTATCTGGAAGACAAAGATACAAAGAATATGCTGGAAAGTACCAACCAATAGTATATTTGCAGTGTCCTTGTCTCTCACCACATATAAATGCCTTCTATATTCACAACTCAAATCAAATTCAAAGCAATATTAACCTGAAGGGTAAGCCATAAGCCTGTAGTAAGTATTTTGTGTTCTGACAATATTATTTAACTAAATGGGAGAAATATCCAAAAATGAACACATTCCATATTGGAAGGGGTTTATCATCCAATTTAACCATCCTAACAGCATCACAGCAGATCATTTAAAAGGGAAATAGAAACGTCCTCATAATTTTCTAGCCTTTTTTTTTTTGCTGTAAGTTCATATTAAAAGAATAACATTAATATTGCTTTAAGCAAAGATAAACATTATTATACATCACACATTTCCTAAATTTCAATTATGTGTTATTTTAAAAATTGCTATGTGTGTCTGATGATAGAACACAAGGCTGTGTTTTTCCTTCCTTTTAAAATAAAAAATAACCCTTTTAGCTGATTTCTTGGGCGCCATTTTGTAATTTCTTTTGTCTTTCACTACTTCCCAACTTTAGTTTCCATAGGAACAGGATCAATCAGAAAGCATTTGGGATTCTTTCAAAATGTTGACTCCAAGATTTCTAATTAGGGTTCAGGCACTTATAGTTTAATTAATATGAGACTTTTTCTGTGTTTTATCTTTGAAGGTGGAAAAATCTGGGTTATGATATCACAATATGTTTGCCTTTTCAAAGATTTTTGTTAGAGATTTGGATCAAAGAGCTTTAAGATCATTTAAAAATGCATTAATACATGGCTGAAAAAATTAAATATATTATGCATACTATTCTTGACAGATAAGAAGACTTAAAACAACAATTATCCCAGTTAAATGCATCAAAATTAGTTGAATTTTCCTTAGCCGAAAATTGATTCTTTGAAATATAACATAAATCTAGTGTCTTCTCCTATACCTCTTTTATAGTTTGTTGTTGTTTTTCTGAGATGGAGTCTCGCTCTGTCACCCAGACTGGAGTGCGGTGGTGCGATCTCGACTCACTGCAACCTCTGCCTCCTGGGTTCAAGCAACTCTCCAGCCTCAGCCTTCTGAGTAGCTGGGACTACAGGCCACTGCCACCACACTCAGCTAATTTTTTGTATTTTTAGTAGAGATGGGGTTTCACTATGTTGATCAGGCTGGTCTCGAAACTCCTGACCTCAAGTGATCCGCCCACCTCGGCCTCCCAAAGGCTGGGATTACAGGCCTGAGCCACTGCACCCAGCCTCTTTTATAGTTTTATTGTGAGAACAAGTATGGTCAATGGAAAATAATGTAGATGATAGATTTTACTTTTTAAAAATTACTGTTATGGTCACATTACATTAGCTATATAAGACAAAACAATCCTCAGTTTATAAAACAAAGCATTCAACTTTCTATTAACAGAGAGTGTGCTCAAGGAATTAAATCAGGTACTATCAACAGGAAGGGGATTACTGCCCCCTCCAAAGTCCCGCTGCATGTTCATGTAAGTGAAAACTTCATAATTATCTGAGCTCATACTGTAACTTATACGTTTTACATATAAACACAAATATTCTTTTGGACAGTCTTATCATATAACTAAATATACAAATTTGTATTCTAATGCTCACAATAACCCTTTTTTTTTTTTTTGGAGACAGGGTCTTGCTGTGGCGCCCAGGCTGGAGCACAATGGCACGATCTTGGCTCATTGCAACCTCCACCTCCCAGGTTCCAATGATTCTCCTGCCTCAGCCTCCTGAGTAGCTGGGATTACAGAGGCCTGCCACCATGCCCAGCTAATTTATGTACTTTTAGTAGAGACGGGAGTTTCACCATGTTGGCCAGCCTGGTCTCAAACTCCTGACCTTAGGTGATCTGCCCACCTTGGCTTCCTATAGTGCTGGGATTACAGGCGTGAGCCACTGCACCTGGCCAATAACTCTATTATTATATTCCTGTACTATTTGAAATGGTTTCTGATCTTACTTAAATCCCATTTAATATTATAAATGTACACCAGGCATGGTGGTTAATGCCGTAATCCCAGCACTTTGGGAGGTGGAGGTAGAGGATCTCTTGAAGCCAAGAGTTTGAGACTAGCTGGATTGGGCAACATGGCAAAATTCCATCTCCGTGAAAGTAAACATTTAAGAAAATTAGCTAGGCATGGTGGTGCACACCTATAGTCCTAGTTACTTGGGAGGCTGAAGCAGGGGGATGCCTTGGGCCCAGGGGCTCAGTGTTACAATGAGCTATGATCATGTCACTGCACACAACCTGGGCGACAGAGCAAGACACTGTCTCTAAAAAAAGAAAAAGTAATAATAAGTGTAGGCTAACATGTGACTTCATTGTGTCTTCTAGTGTACTCATGTATAAGCATTTATGAATTAAAATATATATTATGTTGTTTTTTAATGTCTCTTTAACATTAAAGGGACATTACATTATTTCCCAAATTTTACATATATATAAATTTTATGTATATAAATTATATGTTTGTATATGTAATGTTATATTATATGTTATATTATGTATAAATTTTTCAGGATAATAAAGGAGGCATCAAAATTTATTATAAAATGAGGGTATGATAGTGTTAAGAACCAATGAATTAAAATAAATGAATGCAAATTACATGTATTTAATCACTGCACTAAATTCTTAGGTTTGTGGTGGTTGAAAACAAAATTATATACTCTATTTTTAGGGAGCAGTTTTTCTCTTTCCAAGATTCATTTTTAGCTAACATGAGCACAAAAATTAAATGGGAGAAAAATGTTAAAAAAAAAATTGCAGAACATGCTGCAGAATAATCGTGGATATGTGTACACGTGGGTGTGTTTCATTAAAATCTATTTAAGTTTTTTTCTTTCATACATAGTTAAGGTAAGGCTAGTTTTTGAATTATTCAGTGTCAAAATTACTTTTGGATTTTTGTGCAAAGAAGCTATAAATCCATAACATTATCAAAAAAGTCAAAATATAGATAAAACTTAATACTTTTTTTGTTTTATTTATTTATTTTGAGAAGAGGTCTCACTCCTGTCTACCCTGGCTGGAGAGCAGTGATACAGTAAAATTCACTGCAGCCTCGACATCCTTGGCTCAAGCCATCCCTCCCAACTCAGCCTCCCGAGTAGCTGAGACTATAGGCTCCTGCCACCATGCCTGGCTAGTTTTTGTTTTTGTTTTGTAGAGACAGGGTCTTGCTATGTTGCCCAAGCCACTCTTGAAGCCCTGGGCTCAAACAGTCCTCCAGCCTCAGCCTCCCAGAGTGCTAGGATTAGAGGCGTGAGCCACTGTGACCGGCCTTATTTTTATATTTTATGTTTTTGAGACAGGGTCCCACTCTGTCACCCAGGCTAGAGTGCAGTGGCGTGATCATAGCTCACTGTAGCCTCAATGTCCTGGGTTCAAGTGATCCTCCTGTCTCAGCTTCTTGAGTATCTGGGATAGGAGGTTTGAGCCACTGCACCTGGCTATACTTAGTTTTTAATTTAACTGGTATTATTTGCAGATCTTGTAGCCTAGGTATTACAATACATTAAACAATAGACAGTTAATATTATATTTAAGTATATTTTATATTATATGTAAATATAGCTTATACTATTCTTAAAATACAGTACAAGAAGTTTATACACTTGATTTGAAGACCAAATATGTCCACTTTGGTTTGCAACAGACATTTGATTACCTCCTATTGTGGGTTAAGTATGATGTAGACACAACCTTGTATCAAATAGTTCCTAACATCATGTTCCTAACACTATTCAATGGGAGGATCAGGCACGTAAAATGTCATAATTTTTTAAAAGTCTTATGAAAAGTATTACATCAGATAGAGGAAGGGATGACTATGTATGGGAGGACAGAAGGGGCCAGTGAAAGCTTTACTTTTGTTGACATTTTGGTGAGGTGTTGAATAACATAGAAGTTCATCATTTGGCAGGGGAGTGTTGGAGAGAGGGGATTCCAGGCAGAGGGCTTGGAGAATGCAGAGAGCCAGAGTGTCTGGGAACTCCACGGTGGGTGCCTTGAATATAGGGTTTGTAGGGAGCAGTAGTCAAAGGGGAGACTGGAAAGATGGGAGCCAGTTCCGAAAGGCCATTTGAAGGAATTTGGAATTCATCCTGAAGGTAACAGGGGGCCTCTGAAGGAAGCTAAATATCAGATAGTATTTTAAGGAGCTAACTCATGTAAGAGTGAGGAAGATGAATTGCAAACTTGTCCATATCGGTATTCATCCTTGGCAATTTCCCTCCTCAATCAAAGGAAGAGGGGTGCTATGGTTTGAATATTTGTTCCCTTCAAGACTCATGTTGAAACATAATCCCTAATGTAGCAGTATTGAGAGGTAGGGCCTTTAAGAAGTGATTGAGTCATGAGGACTCTGCCTTCATGAATGGATTAACCCATTCATGGATTAACAGTTTAAGGAATTAATGAGTTATCATAGGAGTGGGACTGGTGGCTTTATAAGGAAAGGAAGAGAGACCTGAGCTAGCACTCTCGCACACTGAGCCCCCTCTGTGATGCCCTGTACCACCTAGGGACTCCTCAGAGAGTCCCCACCAGCAAGAAGACCCTCATCAGATGTGACTCCTCTACCTTGGACTTCTCAGCCTTCATAATTGTGAGAAATAAATTCCTTTTCTTTATAAATTGCCCCATTTCAGGTATTGCATTATAAGCAACAGAAAACAGACGAAGACAAGGGGTTTCTCCTACCCAAAGCTAATTTCACACCTGTGCACATGATCCTGTTTTTCCAGTCTCTTGTGTTCTTTGTGCAGCAATTAATCTCCTCTCTCTGTCATGTATCTTCAACTTATCTTCATTACTAGCTCTCTTACCACAGGCTATAAATATGCTCAAACCTCTACAACTTACTGTAGGAAAGAACCCCGCTATGATTCTCCAATGAAACTTCTTGAAACAGTGATATATATTTATTATCTCAATTTTCTTAGTGACCATTCAACTCACTGCACATTGCCTGTTTCCCATGCCATTGAAATTGCTATCATTGTATCACCAATCATTTACTGGTTCCTAAGTCCATGGCTTCCTTTTTTTAATTTATTTTTATTTTATTTTATTTATTTATTTATTTATTTATTTATTTAGAGATAGTCTTTCTCTGTTTCCCAGGCGGGAGTGCAGTGGTGTGATCTCGGCTCACTACAACCTCCACTTACCAAGTTCAAGTGAGTCTCCTGCCTCAGCCTCCCAAGTAGCTGGGACTACAGGTACACACCATCATACCCGGCTATTTTTTGTATTTTTAGCAGAGATGGGGTTTCACTATGTTGGCCAGGCTGTTCTCAAACTCCTGACCTCGTGATCCGCCCACCTTGGCCTCCCAAAGTGCTGGGATTACAGGTGTGAGCCACTGCGCCCAGCCCATAGCTTGCTTTTTTAGTCAAAACCTTACTTGACCTTTCTAGAACATCAAACATTGTTGACACTCCCTCTTTGAAGGTCTGCCCATCCGTGATTTCCATGACATCATTCTGTCCCAGTTTCTCTTATTTCTCTAATTGCCTCTCCTCAATCTCCTACATGGTTTCCTCTTGAACTTTTTTCTTATTCTACTCCAGTGTTTCATGCTCTAAATTATATTCCTCCCTAGAGGGTCACAATGCTCCTTAGCATGTTAGAGGCTCCAATAATATACAGCAGAGAACTTTGTTTAACTTGTTAACCCAGTGTTTCTCAACCCAGCGTTTCTTTATCACCATGGAATCCTTATCCCTTTGTAAAACGCTAAATGTCAATGGCCAGTCTGAGGGAGAAGATGCAGGAAAGGAACGTCAAAGAAGAGAATAGCGTCACAATAGCCACCAAATGTGACAAATTATAAAATGCTACTTAATTTCATCAACATGGATTGGAGAGAAAAGTTCTATGGGTTGTCTAGAGTGTTGCCTTGGGCTTTAACAGGAAAACTTCCTAGAGATGGTGAGACTGGAGAGAGGTCTTGAGGGTTGGAGAAAATTGTAATGGAAAGGAGACAGCACTCCCACCCATGCCTGCACCTCTTCTCTGAGTGAAGGCTGTACAAGGGATAAGAAAGGCCACATGAACATGTCCTTTGTCCTTGACATGCCTCTGAAGAAAGTATTTGTTAAAGTTTAAAGGCAAGTGCTTGATTATGTAAGGTGGTTTTACGTCAGCATTCTCAACAAAATAGACTATGGAACACTTTTTAAATGACTATATTGCCAGACCTCCAAGGGAACTCCTAAGGTACAAAGCTCACGAGTTTTTAAGTAGGCACTCAAATTAATTTACTATTATAATTCATTATGATGCTTGCATTAGGGTTGTCCAGACAAGTAGAACCATCAAGGTGTGTGTGTGTGTGTGCATGCACATGTGCGTGCATGTATGTACATATGTGTGTATAAAGAGACTTGTTTTAAGGAATTGGTTCATGTGATTATGGAGGCAAGCAAGCTACAGACCCAGGAATTGCCAAGGTTGCAGTTCAAGTCCAAAGGCTATCTGCTGGCAGAATTCCCTCCTGCTTGAGAGAAGTCAGTCTTTTGTTTGAGTTAGGCCTTCAATTGATTGGATGAGACCCACCAACATTACGGAGGGCAACATGCTTTACTGATTTGAATGTTAATCTCAGACCGCACATAGTGGCTCGCGTCTGTAATTCCAGCACTTTGGGAGGCCAAGGCGGGTGGATTACTTGAGGTCAGGAGTTTGAGACCAGCTTGGCAAACATGGCAAAACCCCATCTCTACTAAAATACAAAAATGAGGCAGTTGTGGTGGTGCACACCTGTGTTCCCAGCTACTCAGGAGGCTGAGGCAGGAGAATCGCTTGAACCCAGGAGGGTGAGGTTGCAGTTTGCTGAGACTGCGCCATTGCACTCCAGCCTGGGTGACAGAGTGAGACACCATCTCAAAAATAATAATAATAAAATGTTAATTTCATCCAACAACACCCTCACAGAAACATCCAGAATGTTTGACCACATATCTGAGCATCACTGCCTAGCCAAGTTGACAGGTAAAATTAACTATCACAATGCTATTTTCAATTGTATATCAACATTTTTAAAAAGTAAATAATTGGGCCGGGCACAGTGGCTCACGCCTGTAATCCCAGCACTTTGGGAGGCCGAGGCAGGCCGATCACGAGGTCAAGAGATCAAGACCATCCTGGCTAACACGGTGAAACCCCGTCTCTACTAAAAATGCAAAAAATTACCCGGGCGTGGCGGCGGGCACGTGTAGTCCCAGCTACTTGGGAGGCTGAGGCAGGAGAATGGTGGGAACCCGGGAGGCGGAGCGTGCAGTGAGCCGAGATCCCGCCACTGCACTCCAGACTGGGCAACTGAGCAAGACTCTGTCTCAAAAAAAAAAAAAAAAAGTAAATAATTTAAGAAAATTGCTCACCTTGTGTAATTAAATTTAGAATGCTTTATTAATCTTATTTTGATTTTATAGCAATAGAGATTTTTTAAAATTACATTAAGTTATGGCTGTTATTTATTATTATTATTATTATTTGAGAAGGAGTCTTGCTTAGTCATCCAGGCTGGAGTGCAAAGGCGTGATCTCTGTTCACTGCAGCCTCTGCCTCCAGAGTTCAAGCTATTCTTCTGCCTCAGCCTCCCAAGTCGCTGGGATTACAGGCACCTGCCACCACACCTGGCTAATTTTTGTATTTTTAGTAAAGACAGGGTTTTGCCATGTTAGCCAGGCAAACTTTTTTATTTTTTTGAGACAAGGTCTTGCTCTGTCTCCCAGGCTGGAATGCAGTGGCGAGATCACAGCTCACTGCAGCCTTGACCTCTTGGGCTCAAGTGATCCTCCCACCTCATCCTCCTGAGGAGCTGGAACAACAGGAGCACATACCATGCTCAGCTAGCTTGTTTATTTTTTGTAAAGATAGGATCTCACTGTGTTGCCCAGACTGGTCTCAAACTCCTCAAGTGATCCTCCCGCCTCCATCTCTCAAAATGCTGGGATTACAGGCATTAGCCATCGCACCTGGCAGTTGTGGCTTTTAAAATCACATTTGAAGTTACTATCTAGAAAGATATTTTAGGAATTGACCCTATCATTTTAAGCATCAAATAAATTCATTTAATTTTTTGTTGCAGCATAATGTGAAAATTATTTCTGCACAGTGATATCTTTTGTGTCAGAACTCGCTACTTCGAAATCTTTTGTTCTTTAATCTCGGGCAGTTCATCTCTTAATTAAAAAAATTAAAGTGGTATACTCATTATCATAGTCCCTGCTTATCCACAGTTTCACTTTTTGCAGTTTCAGTTACCCATGGCCAACCACAGTCCAAAAATACTAAATGAAAAGTTCCAGAAATAAACAATTCACCTCGGATGGGAATCATCCCTTTGTCCAGTGTATTCATGCCATAGAAGCTACCCACCTGTTAGTCGCTGATATTGCCTATTCCTTCATCCAATCAGTGACATCGTTGTGACTGGATGATTCAGGATCACTTGAAGCAGATGATTCTCCCTCTGATGTACTGTCAGAAGGTCAATAGTAGCCTAATGCTACCTCACAATGCCTGTTGCTCACCTCTCTTTATCTCATCACGTCGGCATTTTATCTCTTACATTATTATGAGAAGGGCGAATACAGTACAATAAGATATTTTGAGAGAGACCTCATCCACATAATTTTTATTACAGCATATTGTTGTAATTCTATTTTATTATTAGTTCTCGTTGTTAATTTTGTACTGTGCCTAACTTATAAATTAAACTTTATCATAGATATGTATGTATAGGGAAAAATATAGTGTATATAGGGTTTGGTACTATCCGTGGTTTCAGACATCCACTGGGGGTCTTGAAACATATCTCTCATGAATTAAGGCGGAGTAGTGTGTTCCATTCCATCTTCTCCATAATTAACTTCACTTCCATTCATTCAGCAAATGTTTACTGAGTGCCATATGGCAAGGATTGTTCTTTGCCCTTGGGATTGATTATTAACAAAACTTAGTAACCAAAATAAAGGTCCCCATCTTCAGTACATAAACACATATGTAATGCATTAGAAGATAATAATGCTATTTTCAATTATATATCTTTTGAAAATATGTAAAAAGAAAAAGAAAAGCAGGATCAAAGGAATCAGGAATGTGGAAAGGGAAAGGTGAGATGAAGGTGGGCTGAAATATTTAATAGATCAGAGGAGATTTTATTAAGGAGGTGTCCTTTGAGCAAAGACTTGAAGAAGTGAGGGAGTTAATAGGCATCTGAAGGAAGAGTCTTTCAGATGAAGGCAACAGCCAGAGTCTGGCCTGATTGAGGATGAACTGGAAGCCAGTGTCCCTGGAGCAGAGGGAGGGGAGAGTCGAGAAAAGGAGATTCGAAAGCAATGGGCCACATTGCATAGTTCTAGGCCAATGAAAGGACTTCTCCTTCTACTCTGGAGAAATGAAGAACTAGTCCAAGGTTTTGAACAGAAGAGTACTATGATCTGACTTAGCATTTTAAAGGGTCACTCTAGTGGATGTGTTGAGATTAGATTCCAGAAAGGCAGGACAGAAGCAGGACAGTCAGGAGGCTATTGCAGTAATCCAAGAAAGAGATGTTAGTGCTCAGACCACAGTATGGGAGGAGTGAGAAGTGGTCAGATTCTTAATGCATTTTGAAGGTAAAGCCAATAGTTTTTGCCGATGAATTGGAGAGGGGCTGTGATATGTGGGATCACTAAAAATAAATGCCAGATATTTTTCAACCAGAGCAATGGAATAATTGGGTTGCCACCATCTGACGTGGAGAAGGTGGAACAGGTTTAGAAATAAGGATGATGTTTGGATGTAGAGTTTGAAATGTCTCGTAAACTTTCAGGTGATAGGCATTTGGATCTGAAGTTCAGCAAAGATGTCCAGAGTGGAAATATATATTTGGGAGTATTTAGCATGTCAGAGTGTTTAATGCCAGGAATCTGGATCACATCATTAAAGAAGGAAATATAGATAGAGGAGTAGAGTTGACCAAGGATGGGAGCCATGAGAAGAAAAACTAGGAATGTGTTGTCCTGGATGTTAAGTGTAGAAAGCGTGTTAAGAAGAAGGGTGTGATGGGTTGTGTCAATTGAGGTAGTTATGGAAGGCATCATCATAAATTATGTTTTACAGAGGACAAGACACAGCCAAAGAGGTTTTAACTATCCAAAACATAACATAGTAAGGACAAAAAAGGAGGAAGAATTTAAACCCAGGGCTTTCCACTGTAATGAAGTAGTCATTACATTTAAAAAGGTAGGGGAGGCCAGGTGTGGTGGCTTACACCTATAATCCCAGCATTTTGGGAGACTGAAGCAGGCAGATCGCTTAAGCCCACAAGTATGAGAACAGCTTGGGCAACACGGTGAAACCCCATTTCTACAAACAATAGAAAAATTAGCCAGACGCGTTGGCTAACAGCTGTGGTCCAGCTACTCAGAAGGCTGAGGTGGGAGGATCACCGGAGCCCAGGGAGGTTAAGGCTGCAGTGACCCGTGATTGTGCACCTGCACTCCAGCCTGAGCAACAAAGTGAAACCCTGTCTCAAAAAAAAAAGAAAAAAAAAAAAGATGGGGGAAAAGTATAACCCTAACAATTCATTTTTCACAGAACATCCTCATACACGATTATTGCAGAAGCATTTGTGAAATGCTCTATCTGCATCACCACATTGGATAAAAAGCAATGTGAAGTGAGGGGAGAGGGATGAGAAGCAAGTATTTATAGAGAATCTGCTGTGTGCCAAGATGTAGGCTAAGCAATTATGTACACGATTTTATTTAATCTTTACAACCAGCTAGGAAAGGCATTAGTAGCTTCATTTTACCTAAACGAAACTGAGGTTGTAGCTTGTCCAAGGTGACGTGGCTAGTAATTCACAGCACTGGGTTTCAAATACTGGGTTATGACTTCCTCAAGACAGAATGATTCTGTTTCCATCTGTAATGAAGACTAAGACTTCAGTTGCATTTCTCTTATAGACTACTCTTTTCTTACCTTGCTAGACTCTTATGTTGTCTTTTATTTAATTTTAGATGATATTTATTCAAAAAGCTAAGCTGTTGAAAATAATAGTGGTAGGATACAATTTAGTTCTTTATCCCAATGGGGGTAAAGTCAGTTCCGATACCACCTTATTCAGTGCTAAGATTACGTGCTAAGGCTGACTCTAAATAATTTCAAAACTTTTGGTAGATTCTGCCATATATCCAGTTCTCTTCATGCTATGACAAACATCAAACAGCCATTTCACTTGAGTTATATTATGACAATTAGACTTTTGCATACCATATCTGGACACAAATACCTTTGTTCTTCTTTTCAATACTCAATTTGAAAGAGTTTCAAAAATTTGACCTTGGCTGAGCGTGGCAGCTCATGCTTATAATCCCAGCACTTTGGAAGGCTGAGGTAGGTGGATCACTTGAGCCCAGAGGTTCGAGACCAGCCTGGACAACGTAAAGTGACCCTGTCTCTACAAAAAACACAAAAATTAGCCAGGCATGGTGGTATGTGCCACAGTCCCAGCTACTCAAGACTGCTGAGGTGCAATGATCGCCGGAACCCTGGGAGATCAAGGCTGCAGTGAACTATGATCACGCCACTGCACTCCAGCCTGCGTAGCAGAGCAAGACCCTGTGCCAAAATTTAAAAAAAAAAAAAAAATTGACCTTTATCCAATAGCACAAAAACTCATTTCCTGACCATTCTAGGAGGCAGCTCCAAAGGTCCAACTGATTTTAATGTGTGCAGATATTCACTAAATTATTTATTTTATTGGTCTAGTTCACTGACACTAAAAAGGTACGTGTTGGTGTTAGCTCACAATTGGATGTGTAGGACTAGTTTTGAAATAAATAAGACAAAGAACTGTTTTTACCAAAAGAAAAGGGAAATTATGGTCCCTGGATTTAGAGGACCCAAGAAATCAGGGTAGCTAATTCTTAGGAATCTTGCCTGACAATTGTGAATATGATAGTTAAGCGATGCCAAACCATTGTTTCCGTGTTCTGCACTTCAAAATAAATGGTTCTTGTTCGTTTGGCTTCCTGAGGACTAATCAAAGGAAGCATGAAGCAACAATGGCTGGAAAGTTTCCCTTGGTTTTCAAGTTTCTTCTGTAAGCACTTGTGGTAATAGAATTTAATTAATAACACTTGTATGTAATGTAAGGGCCAAGATTTTATGAGTCATCTTCCAGCAGGAAAGTTGAAAAATAAAATTCACACAACTCTCATATTTTAAGAAATGAAGTTTGATAGAGAGTGTGCATGCTAAATCACTGGACATATAAAATCTTTAGTATTTTAAAGGCTGAATATCAGATCATGGTCCATGGAGACCATTTCTTTCTCCCAGCATTGTGGGTGGTAAAATAGAGAAAGCTAAGTAAACCCATTAATAAGGAGAAGTCCAAACTTATGTGTAGGAGTGGGTTATTAGTTCCCTGTGTAAGAAAAATAACACAAAAAAAACCTTATTCTTGCAAATTTTATAAAATGTGCGTGCATTGCTAAGCCCTCCCCACCCACCCTCACTTGGGCCTTGTAAAGTACCCTTGTAAGGGTTGGTCCCAAAACTTAAGCCTTATTAAACTCATGGTCAACCTGTATCCCTTTATGTGCTTATTTATTATATACAACCTTTTTTTTTTTTTTTTTTTGAGACAGTCTTGCTCTGTCAGCCAGGCTGGAGGGCAGTGGCACAATCTCAGCTCTCTGCAACCTCCACCTCCCGGGTTCAAGTGATTCTCCTGCCTCAGCCTCCTGAGTCGCTAGGACTACAGGCACGCACCACCACACCTGGCTTATTTTTTGTATTTTTTTAGTAGAGATGGGGTTTCACCATGTTGGCCAGGCTAGTCTCCAAATCCTGACCTCAAGCAATCCACTGGCCTTGGCCTCTCAAAGTGCTGGGATTATAGGCATGAGCCACTGGCCCAGCAGAAAAGGATTATCTTTGTTTGAGAAATGCAATGATAACCTCATTTGCAGATTATACATTTAACAAATTGGTGATATTAGATAATCCTTTTGATCTTTTTTTATGCTAATCTCTGCAAAACACATTAAACTGTTAGTGATTCTGGAAATTCACTCAGTAAGGCAGAGAAGTAAAACTACGAAGATATAAACAAAGTTTGAAACAATACCAAACATCTGTGTAGCCTGGGAGGTCGACAGAGTTTAGTAAATGGTTAAGTGATGTATCTTCTCACACATGTTGTTTAAGCGGCTATTTTTCTTTCTTTCTTTCTTTCTTTTTTTTTTGAGGTGGGATCTTGCTGTGTTGCCCAAGCTTGTCTCAAACTCCTGGGCTCAAGCAATACTCCCAAATCAGCCTCCCAAGTAGCTGGGATTACAGGCGCATGCCACCACATCCAGGTGGTTTAGTAAGTAACAAATACCTGTGGAATTATTATTTCTCTATCCCCTGACCCAAACAGCTGCTCAGTAATCTGTGTGTGTATCAGCTGTTAGGGTGTTTTGTGCAGAGGTGCACAGATTCTCACAGAATTTCAGAACCAGAGTTCAAATCCAGGTTCAGAAACTCAGTTTTAACCATTTGCCCAGAGCTGATCAAACTCTGGAGAAATGATTTACAACACCTAATCTTAAAAATGATTTATTTGACAATTAAATTACTAAGTATATTTCTAGTGAGAAATAGAACTGCCAAATGCTGGCAGTGGTTCTGTACTTTTAATCTTTAAAAGCCATATCTAGGTTTAGGAGTTAGGTAACTACAATTTCAGATTAAAGAGCAATGAATAATCCTAGTTAATAGAACTCTCAAGTCTGATGAACCGTCTCTGCTATAGAGATGCGTCTATACACAACCCAGACTACATCTCATTAGTAAGGAGGGCACCCAGGCTTGTTGTTCTTCATCTCTTTGCCATTACATCATGTGTCTGTTTTGATGTCTGACATATTTCATATTTTTCTACTTTTCACTAATGAAGTTTTAGGGCCATTATTTTATTTTCTGGTAACTTAATCTTAAGGAGAAGCAATTAGAACACAGAGTGGCCAATAACCATGGCTTCCACTGAGTATGTGGTTCTTACTAGCATCCATTTTGGAAGGGGTATTGCTTCCTTTTGTCTTGATAATCTACTAGATTTGAAATGACTGTTGTCATCTACCTAAAATCTATAGCTAATGTCACAAGTGAATGAATCGTGTTTGGCTGAAAATCAAAGACTACAGAATCCTAAAATGGCTTCTTCATGTCTGATGAAAAGCACCTGGTGAGAAAGTCACCCACTGATGGTTTTCCTCTGCCACTGTCTACCATGACACACTTGAACATGTGCAGGACATTTTTTTTGGAAATTTTTGAGAATTTATTTTACTTTGAGAAGTTAATTTAATTACTTCATCTCTTTCTAATATCACTGAAAAATTTTAATCTAGTTGTTTGTGCAATGGAATGCCCTGGAAGTTTTCCTGAATGTAGTAATGCAGGTAACTTATATGAAAATAACTTTATCCTCAATTTTGAATCTTCAGTAGTCTCTATTATACTTAAGTTGTTGAAGAACCAGAAAAGGCAGAGGGCATAAAACTTTTGTGCATAAATGCACACAGTTTCAAATTAGTTCATTCACCATAAACATTTACACATTAACACTGTCTCTGTTAATATGACAATTTGTAATATACTCTCTGAATAATATCTTTACAACCCTAAAGGTTGAAAATGGCTATGAAGCCATTACAGAGTGTCTGGTGGTCTTGTGTTTGGTGCTACTTTCTCATAACGCCTTGTACTATTGAGGGCAGGGAGAGAGGAAAGGGGACTGTGGAGCAGATTAAGTGGATGGACATCTTGGCTTCCCTGGTTTCTAAAGCATTGTGATCTCAAGCAACTTATTTAACTACTCTCAGTTGTTATATCTGTTGATGTGGTTTGGCTCTGTCCCCACTCAAATCTCATCTTGAATTGTAGCTCCTATAATTCCCACGTGTTCTGGGAGGGACCTGGTGGGAGATAATTGAATCATGAGGGCAGTTTCCCCCATAATGTTTTCATGGTAGTAAGTAAGTTTCATGCGATCTGATGGTTTTATAAGGGGTTTCCCCTTTTGCTTGGCTCTCATTCTCTCTTTACTGCTGCCATGTAAGACGTGCCTTTTGCCTTCCACCATAATTGTGAGGCCTCCCCAGCCACATGAAACTGTGAGTCCATTAAATCTCTTTCCAGGCGCGGTGTCTCACGCCTGTAATCCCAGCATTTTGGGAGGCCTAGGTAGGTGGAACACCTGAAGTCATGAGTTCAAGACCAGCCTGGCCAACATCATGAAACCCCATCTCTACTAAAATATATAAACATTAGCCAGGCATGGTGGCACATGCCTGTGATCCCAGCTACTCGGGAGGCTGAGGCATGAGAATCACTTGAACCTGGGAGGTGGAGGTTGCAGTGAGCTGATATCGTGCCACTACACTCTACCCTGGGTGACAGAGTGAGACTCTATCTCAAAAAAATAAAATAATAGGCCGGGCGTGGTGGCTCAAGCCTGTAATCTCAGCACTTTGGAGGCTGAGGCGGGCGGATCACGAGGTCAGGAGATCGAGACCATCCTGGCTAACATGGTAAAACCCCGTCTCTACTAAAAA
>NW_012120598.1:4954365-4955464 GCF_000951035.1 Colobus angolensis palliatus | reverse complement strand
TGAGACTCCGTCTCAAAATAAATAAATAAATAAATAAATAAATAAATAAATAAATAAATAAATAAATAAATAATAAAATAAAATAATAATAAATAAATTACCCAGTCTCAGCAGTGTGAGAACAGACTAATAATACATCTGTCAAATGAGGATTTTAATGCAGTGGAGTCATATCTTACTTAGAAGTTAGGTTCTTAAGGGGAGAATTTATTCATAGTGAAAATTATCCTTAAATTCCTAAGATGATCATAAACTGACCAGGACATCAGTCACCAGTAACTATAAGTCAGGTCTGTCTTTTCTTTCTCCTTGCATTTTGGTGTGGCTTCCCTTTCTCTGAAAATAGAATATCAATATCTCATTAAGAGGAAGGGCCAGATTGTCTAGTTCGAGAGACTATAAATTCGTGTGTCTGCCTCTCTCTCTTTTTCTTTCTCCCCTACTCTCTAAATCTAGTATGGTTGGATAATAATGAGATAGATGACCATAATGTCTAGCTCTAAATTTGTTGCTACCTCATTGGGTTACTTTCTATTAATATACATATTCATCCCTGATAAATACTGGGTGGAATTATTTTATTTGTCAATGCCAACCCTGTGCAACTTTTTATATTTATTAGTATACGTGCTAATCTGTTCTCCCATTGCTACAAATAAATACCTGAAACTGTGTAATTTATAAAGAAAAGAGGTTGAATTGGCTCACGGCTCTGCAGGCTGTATAGGAAGCATAGTGGCTTCTGCTTCTGGGGAGGCCTCAGGAAGCTTCCAATTATGGAGGAAGGTGAAGCCGGCACAGGCGTCTCACATGGTGTGAGCAAGAGCAAGAGAGAAAGTGGGGAGGTGCTACACACTTGTTGGCCAGGCGCGGTGGCTCATGCCTGTAATTCTAGCACTTTGAGAGGTTGAGGTGGGCCGATCACTTGAGACCAGCAGTTTGAGACCACTCTGGCCAACACGGCAAAACCCCATCTCTACTATTAGTACAAAAAATGGCAGGACGGCCGGGCGCGGTGGCTCAAGCCTGTAATCCCAGCACTTTGGGAGGCCGAGATGGGCGGATCACGAGGTCAGGAGATCAAGACCATCCTGGCTAA
>NW_012120598.1:4943482-4952975 GCF_000951035.1 Colobus angolensis palliatus | reverse complement strand
AGAGACTCTGTCAAAAAAAAAAAGAAAAAAACATATATAACACTTCTCCAGTTTTTCCTAGTCATGTTTTCAATTAAAAGTGTTAATTTAAATAACACCTTTATAGTAATTTTAAAATTGTAGCAATGTAAAGTAAATATTGTTAGTCAAACCAGACTATCTTAGATGAGTAATAGAGAATACAAAAACTTTTGTTCTTAAAGTTGGGAGGAAAAGAAACATAAAAGGTTTCATTTGACTGGGAATTATTTGACTTGGACTTGTTAGCAGTTATGAAAATAATCATCTCTTCACCTCATTTTATGAACTTCTGCCAGTGCTTTTGGAGCATGTTCATAACTATTAAAGATGTTCTGACCTCAACCAGCAGGCCTACATGACCATTTTCTTTTGTTTATTTTCCTATTTAATTTATTCTGGAAAGGTGAAGAAAAAATAAAAATCACTTCAAGAAAGCAGCCAACAGGGGCGAAACCTAACATCTGCTAGTGATATGTTGATATAAAATCCAACATTTTGTTTTTATAAAAAGAGTTATTAGGTACAAGTTTTTAAAAAAGGAATTCTAGAAAGGCTAAAACAAGGTAGAAATCTTATCATAAATAAACTTTTTTAATTTAAAGATTCAGAGCTTTCTGTTCAAATAAGTTCCACATAAGTGACCATACATTTTAAATATTTTTACTTAATTTGTTGGTAAACCCTGAAATAAATAGAATTAGATGAAGAAAGGTAGCTAGAAGGAGAAGATACTTGAAATCACAAAAGGCCGGGCACGGTGGCTCATGCTTGTAATCCCAGCACTTTGGGAGGCTGAGGCGGGCAGATCACGAGGCCAGGAGATTGAGACCATCCTGACTAACACGGTGAAACCCCGTCTCTACTAAAAATACAAAAAATTAGCCGGGCGTGGTAGCGGCGCCTGTAGTCCCAGCTACTCGGGAGGCTGAGGCAGGAGAATGGCGTGAACCCGGGAGGCAGAGCTTGCAGTGAGCGGAGATTATGCCACTGCACTCCAGCCTGGGCGACAGACCGAGACTCCGTCTCAAAAAAAAAAAAAAACACACACAAAAACAGGTATAATGTATATTTGGATGACGGCTACACTAAAAGCCCAGACTTCACCACTACACAATACACCCAGGTAACAAAAACTGTACTTTTTCCCCTTAAATTTATACACACAAAAAGAAAAAAATATATGGAAATAAATATTCAGCTACTAAGAAATACTACAGATAATTAATTTATTAAAGCTAATGCCCTTTATAATTTTTGCCTACATACTTTTGCCAATTCAACTAATCCTCTTTTTTAACATCTGTGATGCATTATTTTTCTGTTCAAATATTATTATACACATGAAAAATGTACAAGAGAATTAACAAAATTCCTGAAGCTAACAGCTGTTATTTTTCACAGAACTTTTATAGTAATTTTTGACAATTTAAGAAATGTTTCTTAAAGGAAATTTTAACAAGTAGAAAACTGGAATTGAGAAAGAGAAAATGATTTTATTTCTCAATGATTCCTGAAACCCAGTTCCTAAATCTTCTAATCTTAGATTGTACTAAAGTTTGCCTGAAACGAAGGAAGGCCAGAACCTACTGAAGAAAATAAACATCCTCAGTAGGCAGTGTGGTGTTTGAAAAGTTCAAAGGTATGATGATACAGAGGGAGCAAAGATTATCTTTTCCTATTTTGCCCCAAGGTTTTCCTCAACTGGTTTCCAGGGAATTTGAGTTTTCATTGTTTTGTCTAAAAAGTATACTAAAATACTTCAAAAATCCCAAGAATTGTCAGTCATAAGTAGAGTTTCTCTGAGGGCATTAATTCACACATTGCTAAAAGGACAAAGAGACTTCTTCAAAGTATACTTTGAAAGTTTCACAGAATAATGGTTTGGCATTGGAATCACTGGCAAAAATGTTCAGAGATTTTGTCATTAAAAGTAGCAGTAGGCCAAGCGCGGTGGCTCATGCCTGTAATCCCAGCACTTTGGGAGGCCGAGGCGGGTGAATCACTTGAGGTCAGGAGTTCGAGACCAGACTGGCTAACATGGTGAAACCCCATCTCTACTAAAAATACAAAAATTAGCTGGGTGTGGTGATGTGCGCCTGTAATCCCAGCTACTCAGGAGGGTGAGGCATGAGAATCACTTGAACCCAGGAGGTGGAGGTTGCAGTGAGCCGAGACTGCACCACTGCACTCCAGCCTGGGCAATAGAGTGAGACTCAGTCTCAAAAATAAATAAATAAATAAAAGAAGGAGTAAAGCAACAAGAACATTTAAGGTCCTGTCCTTCCTCCAGATCACTGAAGAGGATTCTGGCTTGGTATCCTGTCTTATTCCTTCCTCTGCTCTCTGAAGATTCAGACTCTATCTTTGGAGTCTATAAAATAACATGTGAGAGGCAGAAGAGAAACTAGGAAAGAAAGGAATGCAGGAGAAGAAAGGGATATGGGGGAAGAGAAAAGAAAGAAAGAACAGCTGCTATGTGATCAAAGTGTATGGAAAAGGATATTTTAAACGATGGCATGGACCCCTTTCATGGTTCTTGGTTCTTGAAATATACAAGCAGAAGAGTCCTTTCGAAATTACTCCTTAGTGGACCTGACACCTCTCGAGGATTGAGCCACATGGGTCACTATTTTCTATGGACATATTTATAGCTGTCAATAGAAATCAGTTCAGTCCTGTACTCTTCACATAGACACCATGTTTGCCAGTTTCCCTGTTAAATATGTTAGCCATTTAGAGATATCGAACCTGCATATCACTGGTTTTCCTGTTATACTAGAAATCAAGTAATTTGTGTCCCATAGACTTTTGCAAATTAAAAAAAAAAAATTTGTGAGTCACTGTGTTGCCCAGGCTGGAGTGCAGTGGTGCGGTCATAGCCCATTGCAGCTTCAAATTCCTGTGCTCAAGTGATCCTCCTGCCTCAGCCTCCCAAGTAGCTGGGACTACGGGCAGGTGCTACCATACCCAGATAATTTTTTAAAATGTTTTGTAGAGATGGGGGACATTACTATATTGCGCAGGCTGGTCTTAAACTCCTGGCCTCAAGTGATCCTCCTTCCTTGGCCTCTCAAAGTAGTTTTGCAAATTTTAACTTCACAATTAGATTTGCTGTCCAGGCTTTTAAGGAAAAAAGAAAAATCTCCAGAATAGCATAGGAGTGATAAAATCTAGCACAATGGAAGACTAATTTACATGTTGGTATATAGAGATGAATAAATCAAAGAAGAGATGTCATGTCATATGAAAGATTTCTTTCTCCTTTCCAGGAATATAATCAATTATCTTTCATAGTTATACAATTCTGATTTTATAGGAACTTTTCAGAATCTTAGAATTCATGATTCTTTGGCATTCTTTATAGTCTATTGGTTTATTCCTGTTCCTGGTTGTTCAAACTGTTCTAACTGGAAATCTAGAGCAATGGTTCTCAACCAGGAGTGAGTTCTTTACCCCCATGTCTCAGGGGACATTTGCTAATGTTTAGGGACATTTTTAGTTGTCATCACTTGGGGCGTGGTGATACCAGCATCTAGTGGGTAGAAGCCAGGGATACTGCAAAACATCCTACAGTGCACAGGACAGCCCCCTGCAACAAAGAATGATTGGGTGCCAGACATCAATAGTGTCAAGATTAAGAAACCCTTACCTAGACCTCCCCTCTGGGATTACCCTGGTGTCCTACTTTCCTAGTTCAGCCTCGTAGCTTCCACCTTCCTGTTGTGCTCCAGAGCCAGTCTTTTGCCTTCATTCTAATCACCAATTTCTCAAACTCTCCTGTCTTCATTGGACTAATGAACCTTTCTTCCTGGCATCTTTGTTAATCTGCAATCCTTGCTCATGTTCATCTTGGGGCACGGTGTGGGCCTAGTATACCACAGTAATTAACTTATGTGGGCTTTAGGTACTGACTGAATCCAAATCCAAACTCCACCACTTACTTCTTATATAACCGTGGCCAAGTTTCTTACTCTCTCTGTGCCTCAGTTTTCCCACCCTCAAAAACGTGAGCAAAAATGGTACCCTGCCACAGAGAATTGTAAGAGTCAAATGAGTTAATACTTGTGAAGCACCAAGTGCTTAATAAATTTTAGCTATTATTATCCTTTCTCAAGAGTCCATCAAGGTTTTGGCCTCTAAGTTACTTCCTTCTCTGTACTCCAAGTCCGGAAAGCAGGTGTAATTTGCTCATGATGGTTTCTCTTAAATGTTTGCCTAAATTCTGAATGTTTTCCATTACTCTAATGGCTGGGACTTTTGATGTGGAAAGGCAGGAAATACCCTATTTTTCTCTCTCAAGTTTGGCTGTCCATATCCCTTCCCTGAGCACTTTGTGGCATAAAGGTGGGAGATGGGAAAGACAGGGAAGGAAAAATACTTCAAAACATTTTCATGGATGACTCACAATTCTTAGTCTATAGGTGGAAGCTGATGAATGAAGGGATGAGAAGATGGATGCATCAATGGGCAGTACCTAAGTTTCTGGTGTGAGTGGCCACATGGAATGTGATGCTTTACACAGGGATGAGATTTGCAGAAATAGGACAAAGTTTGGGGGCAAGCTGATGAGTTTTGCCCATGAGTTTGTGGTAATTGCGGGAAATGGAAATACAGATATCCAGCAGAAAGCCAGGCTCACAGATTTAATTTCGAGAGAGATTGGAGCTGGAGATGTGGAGTTACAACTTTTTAGCAAATAAATGCTAGTTGGGTCAATCAGAGTATAAAATACTCTATAAAAAGGAGGTAGTTTAGTCAGAAAAGCAGTTTCTGGATGGATGGATGGATGGATGGATGGATGGATGGATGGATGGATGGATGGATGGACGGATGGATGGATGGATGGACGATGGATGGATAGATGGGCAGAACAAGGAGGAAGAAGAACTCACAAAGCAAACAGAATGAAGTACCAGGATCAGAACAGAAGGACAAAGACTAGGAGAGAATCAAGTTACAGAATACAAAGGAGTCAACAGAGTCACATGTCATAGAGAGGTCAGGTAAGATATAGACTGAAAAGTGCCCATTAGATATGCCAACAGATAGGTCATTGTCGTCTTAATGAAAACAGGGTCAGTAGACCACAGGAAGACAGAGGACAGATGGTAGCATGAGTGGAGAAATAGCATTTCAAATAAATTATAGAAATATATAGTCAATAAATAACCTTCTTTAGCTTTTCATGATAGGCTTAATTCAGTCTTACCTTGTATCATGTATAATTTTTTGGGTGAATAATGAAGGAGAGCAGTTGGATTGTTTTGCCTAAATTGTTTACTTGAGATGACCAATGTATTAGTCTGTTCTCATTCTGCTAATAAAGACATACCTGAGACTAGGTAATTTATAAAGGAAAGAGGTTTAATTGACTCACAGTTCAGTATGGCTGGGGAGGCCTCAGGAAACTTACAATCATGGCAGAAGGGGAAGCAAATACATCTTTTTTCATATGGCGGCAGCAAGGAGAAGTGCAGAGTGAAGGCAGGGAAAAAGCCCCTTATAAAACCATCAGGTCTCATGAGAACTCACTCACTATCACGAGAACAGCATGGTTCAATTACCTCCCACCAGGTTCCTCCCACAACACATGGGGATTATGGGAACTACAGTTCAAGATAAGATTTGAGTAGGGACACAGTCAAACCAGATCAACCAACAATAATGCTTTGCATTGTTCTGACTTTGAAACAATTAATAGCAATCCAATATTGTATACTTACAACACTTACCCCAAAGAATTGCTTGCCTTCAGGAACTCTTCCTCAGTGTCAGTTTGATCTGACCTCATTTACTGGACTTTTCTTATTAGTATACAATAAGGAATGAGCTCATTTATTCAACAAACATTTATTGTGTCTTGCTTTATGCCAGGCACTGTTCTGAGTGTTTGGGTTAATTTCAGAGAATATAACAGGCAACAGTCTTGCGCTTGTAGCATTTATATTTTAGAGATATATACTTATAGGAAAATATTTAAATTATTTTTAAACGTGGTCATTACACTGGAGTATAGAATGACATCCATAAAGAAAGTGATTTAGATCAAAGATGGAATTAGAAAGTTTTATTGATACTTTCTGATACTTTCTTCTTTAGTACTAATAATGCCTACCACACTAGGTTATTTTGAATATTGAATTTTACAGCATAAAAGCAAGTATGTGAAGGTGAAATAGGAGAGTTCCCTGATCCCCCTCACAGGACGTGCGACAGGGGTGTGGCTCACCTTTTCGGTGGCCGCTGCTTGAATCCCTGAGGGGAGGGACAGCATGCAGACGGACAGGTGCAGGAGCCCAAGTGGGTGTGTGTTACAATGTGCCCTTTTAGCCTTGCCATCCACAGATGGCCTGAGTGTTAACCAGCTCAACGGACCCTCTGCCTTTTCACATGGGCAGAGGGCCAGTGTGACAGCTTTCTGTATCCTGAGCTCTTGCCCAGTATCCCAGAAAAATCGGGTCACACAGGGGTTAAAGGATGAATGCAGGGTTTTGTTGAGTGGTGGAGGTAGCTTTCAGCAGGATGCATGGGGAGCTGGAAGAAGGGATGGAGTGGGAAGATGATCTTTTCCTGGAGTTTGGCCATCCAGAGGCTGAACACTTCTTCGACCACCTCCAGTCGAACTCCTCTCAGTGTTCAGACATCTCTCCTCTTTTATCTTTCTCTGCCCCGTTGTTCTGCCATTTGCTTGTCTCCTCATCTCCTTGCCTGCTCATCTGCTTCTAGAACCTGGGGTTTGGGGTTTATATAGGTACAGGATAGGGGGCATCATGGGACAAAAGGCAACTTTTGGGGCATGAAAACAGGAATGTCTGTCCCATTTTAGGGTCACGGGTCTCCAGGCCTGAGGGTAGGGCCTTTGCCAAGGAGCTGCCCTCTCCTGCCCAGTACTTTTCTGTCTCCTATCTGTATCAAAGGTGCCTTTTTAAATGAAAATTTCTGTGTTAGTTTAAGGGAGTGGTAATAAGCAACAGCAGCATCATGTAACTATTAGATCACAGTAGCGGTAGCCACCATAGTAGTTACTTTAGTCTATAGACCAGTTCTCAAAAATCACTGAAATGTTTTGGGGAAAAAAATAAAGATGTTCTGCTTGAATTTTTCATCATAATTTCATACACAACAAATTTCATCAAAAGTATGTAAAAGGACTCATTTCTTTTTTTTTTTTTTTTTTTTTGAGACGGAGTCTCGCTCTGTCACCCAGGCTGGAGTGCAGTGGCCAGATCTCGGCTCACTGCAAGCTCCGCCTCCCGGGTTTACGCCATTCTCCCGCCTCAGCCTCCCGAGTAGCTGAGACTACAGGCGCCCGCCACCTCGGCTGGCTAATTTTTTTGTATTTTCAGTAGAGACGGGGTTTCACTGTGTTAGCCAGGATGGTCTCGATCTCCTGACCTCGTGATCCGCCCGTCTCGGCCTCCCAAAGTGCTGGGATTACAGGCTTGAGCCACCGCGCCCAGCCAAAAGGACTTATTTCTATATGACATAGGTATTGTCAGGGATAAATACATAAAGCTATTTATACTTTTAAATAAGCACTAAGAAGAATTAGCTGTTATTTGTGAGGCAATACCGTGTGACACTAGACTGCATAATAAGCTGAATTAAGGATGTAAGATATTTTTCAATGATTGGGCTGGCAAGAGTGTGTTGTCTGTGGTGGCATCCAAATAGATACAAGGGTTATACTTTGGGAAATGCTTAAAGGCCAAAACTACAATCTAGAAAATAAATATGTATAGTTTTGTTTGCTTTTTCCTATTTTGATACTTTAAAACTATGTGTTATGAATTGGGCAAAACTGTCACCAAACTTTAGGACAGTTTTCTTGAATATTGCATTCCATTCAGACATTTGAAAGTGAATTTTCATTTATTTTTAATTATCCTATCTGTTTTAATCTTTCAGATCATAAGGCCTATGGGTTTTCTGCCCCAAAAGACCAGCAAGTGGTCACAGCAGTAGAGTACCAAGGTACAGTATCTTACTGATTTTCACAGGCTGCATTGTTGAAATAACTCATGAGAGTGACTCATGTGATGTGATTTTCTATTTGTTGGGATTCTCTGCCTTACCTTCTACTAATTCCTCTGCCTGAAATGCTGCTTCATGCTGACTCCACCTCAAGAACATTTTCTCCACCTCCTCAGTGGAAATGTTGGACATTCAATAAAAGACTGGATGTACAAAGCAGGTCTCCTATTACTTACATTATCTGCAACAAAGCAAATCTAATTTGTGAAATTGGGAGATGGAGAGCTTGGAAAGTTTCTAGCCAGCTAGATATGAGAAATAGAAATGAACACTTCAAACCCCTCTGTGTATATTTAAGATATTAATATAGCTTACTTTGGGGCACCATTTTATCTATTTTAGCTTCTTTAAAATGTTTATAAGGAGGAGTTAATTTAAGAGTATAAAGTTTCTGTTTTGCAAGATAAAATAGTTCTGGAGATTGTTATATGTGCAACAATATACTTAATACTGCTGAACTATACAGTTAAAAATGGTCAAGGTGGTGAATTTTATGTTTATTTTGCCACATTTAAAAAATTGTCAAAAGAAACTAGTAGCCTATATATGGGCTTTTTAATAAGTTTTTGTTATTGTTGTTGTTGTGTTTTGCTTTATTTTGTTTGAGACAGGACCTCCGTCTGTCACCCACGCTGGAGTGCAGTGTGGCATGATCTCGGCTCACAGCAACCTCCACCTCCAGGGTTAAGTGATCCTCCCACCTCACCCACCCAACTAGCTGGGACTACAGGCGCAGGTCTCCACGTCTGGTTAATTTTTTGTATTGTTTTGTAGAAACAGGGTTTCACCATGTTGCCCAAGCTGGTCTTGTACTCCTGGACTCAAGCAGTCTGCCCACCTTGGCCTCCCAAAGTACTGGGATTACAAGCATGAACCACCATACCTGCCCTATAAGTTTATTTCAAACATTGACCACCTACTACTTTTCCAAAGGATCCTTTATCTTTTATATAATTAATAATATTGGGCAATCAGAAGAATTGCTATTTCTTAAATTTAATACTTGTTTAGGCCATTAAGAAACGGGTCCTAAATGTCTGACCTCTCATCATCAGATATGTCTTAGGTTCCTGGAGCTGGAGAAAGATAGGTTTGAAGGAAAGAGACAAAGATGAAAGTAAAGGTCTGGAGTAGGGGGGATTAAATGAGTTAATATTCACATAGTGCTTTCAATAGTGCTAACACATAATACAAATTATATATGCTTGTTAAGTAAAAATATGCTGTAGTAGGAATCAGTCCTGACTGGGAGTGGTGGCTCAAGCCTGTAATCTCAAACTCCTGAGGCCAGGAGTTTGAGATCAGCCTGGAAAACATGAAGACACTGTTTCTATAAAAAACAAACAAATTAGCCAGACATGTGGTACATGCCTGTTGTCCCAGCTACTCAGGAGGCTGAGGCAGATGGATGGATCACTTGACGGCAGGAGTTTGAGGT
>NW_012120598.1:4937922-4943285 GCF_000951035.1 Colobus angolensis palliatus | reverse complement strand
AAAAATTAGCCAGGCCTAGTACCAGGCACCTATAATCCCAGCTACTTGGGAGGTTGAGGTAGGAGGTCGCTTGAATCTGGGAGGCAGAGGTTGCAGTGAGCCAAGATTACACTACTGCAATCCAGGCCTGGGCAACAGACTGAGACTATATCTCAAAAATAAATAAATAAAATAAAAAATAAATAAAAAGTTCATCATTAAAAAAATGAGTAACTTAATAACAAATTACTTCAACAATTATTAGGTTAACTAGGTTCTCTTAAGTTCTAATATTTTATATGCTTAAGCTATAGAACACTCCGGTATGAGTTAGTTTTAAACGGAGAGAGGCTGGAAGAGGAAATTAATGATTGGGGGAATTTGGGACTATGGAGCACCCCCAGGATGGATAAACAGGGCTGGGTGAGATGCCAGAACAGAAGCTGGAAAGGCCACAAGGGTAAGCACAGAGTGAGGGAGGGGAAAATGGACCAGGATGTCCCCGAGGGACAAAGGAAGTGAAGTTCAGTTCTACTTCTCACTTTCACGGAGGTTCTTAATACTGGGTCCAACTGGGTACAGTGGATGTATATCCTCTCCCATTGTATCTGAGTTAGGACACCAAAATTATATTATTTAACCTTACATCATTTTTTAAAAATGTATCAAGGTGAATTTTACATAACCTGAAATTCATAGTTTTTAAGTGAACAATTCAGTGGCATTTGATAGATTCAGTTTTGTGCAACCACCACCTCTGCCTAGTTCCAAAATATTTTCATCATTCCAAAACAAAACCCTGTGCCCATTTACATTACTTTTTAATGCATGTTTTATTTTTAATATAGAAAGTCCTTTCATAATGTATTGCAATCAAATGTTAGTCTTACTCCAGAATAAGTGTTTTCTTTCATCTCACCTCTTTTTAATTAAGAATTTCATTTTAATTCTATTGTATATGTGTCCCCATCATTCCAGCTTGGCTCTTCATAAGGCACAAATATATTTCTGTGTCTTCTACATTTTAGTCTTAGGACTAAATGCAGTAACTTAATTTTGCTGTAAGTCTATAATATTTTATGATTTGTATATATGTGTATGTGTGTTTCACCCAATTTTTTCATTTGTTATGTCTTGTTTCTCTGAGGTCAAGAAATTATGAATTAATTCCTTCTTTCCAGCGCTGCTGCGCTGTATCACTTCGCATGATAGTGCCAAGAGCAGAAGGAGACTGAAATCAGGGCAGCTCTGCCAGGCTTGTAAATTACATGTGCAGCTTTCTGCAAAGGGAGTCTAAACCTGAAAGCTATAAATCAGAGTTTAATAGCAAGCATTTCTTCACAGAATTAATTTCTGCTAAGTCAGAGCTATTTTGGTAGTATCAATTCTCTTTTTGTGTTATGTAAGATTTTGATGATTTTTAACTTGAGCCCTGAGAATGAAATCAAAGGATAATTAGCAGTACAGAATCCAGGAAAATTAAAATTCATAATGAGTCTATCTATGTAATTCTGAAATGTGATTGTTTTGCCACATGTTGCTGCTAATGCTTTCTATAAACAAAGAATTCTCTTTTCTTGATCCAAATGAAATAGATATTTTGGCAATGAAAGAATCACCTTAATAGAAAAGCTTGGCACATTTTCCTGTTTTTAATATGCCTTAGGTTGAGAAAATATGATTTATATCTATGTTTTTTGCTATCTCCTACAGAGATAACATTTTATTTCAAATTGGAGTGATTTATAGGTAAATTTGTGATGGTATAAGGTATATATTTCTATGTAAAGGCAAGCTTGCAACTATAACTCAGAGAAATTCCTCAGGGGGTGAAAACAATAATGATCATTTACAGAGTACATACCATATGCAAAGTAGTACCATGTGCATCACGCATGTAAATATAGTGTCTCATTTAATCTTAGTGACAACTTTGTAAGATGAGTACTGTTCTTTTTATCATTTTACAGACGTGGATATAAAAATAATTCTCCCAATATCACATACGGAGTATATGGTAGAGGTCTAACTCCACAGCCTCTGCTATAACCTCCATGTTATGGCGCAGTAACCCTAAAGCCTGATACACAAAATTATGCTGGCATAAGTATTGAATTTTGGCTGAAGAGAGAGAAAGTTCATGAGAGTTAGGTTGTAAGTTCATTTACTTCCTTATCCTCAGATATTGACCTCATGATTCCAGTATTTTTATTTTCTGCATTTGTTTCCTGTGGTTGCCATTAAAAAATACTACAGGCCGGGCGCGGTGGCTCAAGCCTGTAATCCCAGCACTTTGGGAGGCCGAGACGGGCGGATCACGAGGTCAGGAGATCGAGACCATCCTGGCTAACACAGTGAAACCCCGCCTCTACTAAAAAAAATACAAAAAAATTAGCCAGGCGAGGTGGCGGGCGCCTGTAGTCCCAGCTACTCGGGAGGCTGAGGCAGGAGAATGGCGTAAACCCGGGAGGCGGAGCTTGTAGTGAGCCGAGATCTTGCCGCTGCACTCCAGCCTGGGTGACAGAACGAGACTCCCGTCTCAAAAAAAAAAAAAAAACTACAAACCAGGTGACTTAAAACAATAGAAATTTATTCTCTCATGGTTCTGGAGGCTAGAAGTTCAAAATCAAGCATTAGTACCCAAGAGCCTAGGCACTGGCTCTTTCCTTGCTTGGGATCTTCTTTCTCAAAGAACTATATAATGAATTCTCTCCCTCTTTTAAACGTTTGGTCAAATGCCACCTTCTAAATGAGGTGAACTCTGGCTACCGTTTTTCAAAAATTATAGCCTGGTCCCTAGCACTTCCAAACCTCCTGTACTCTGCTCTGCTCTCTTTTGTCTTCATAACCCTCATCATCTACTAACATACTAGGTAATTCACTTTATTATGTTTCTTGTTTATCTGACTTCCCCTGCTAGATTGTAAGATTCCAAAGGGCAAAGATCTTTGTTTTGCTCACTGATATAGCTCCAGAACAATGCATGGCAGACAGTAAGTACTCAACATATTTTGGATGAATTGGATAAACCATTTCTCCACATTTTACATGGCCAGTGAGAGAGAGGCTGGAGTGAAGTCACTGGACTTAGGAAAATTATTGCTATATTTTCTAATATAAGTTCCATAGAGGTTTTTCCAAAGCGCAATAAGGACAGAAATTAGGAAGAATTCACCAGGAGGCGTGTGTGTATGTGTGCGTGCACACGCAAGCACACACACATGCGTGAGTATCTAAATATGTGACACAATGCAATTATTTAAGTGTAAAATAAGACTTAAGACACAGAAGACATGAGGAATAGGCTAAAAATGAGTGTGGGTGTGTGTTTAATTGTTGGAAACTCACAAAATACTGGAAGGAAACCTATCTACAACTCAAGACTCCGGAAGGTCACCACCCATTCCCCTTAATCAACAGAACAGAACTGTATTTCCTCAGACAGGTCCCTTAGCACACATTTGTCTTTGTAGCATAATTGTAAACATGTCTGTAAAATGATGTCTCTTTGTAATATAAAACCTGCTTTAAAAACTTTAGACATCCTTGAAAACAATGTTTGGTTCTTTTCTTCCTTGCCTTTCTTTTCTCTGCCCTACTTTCTATTTTCCATTACCTTTTATTCCATTTTTGTATGTCCAGCAATATGTGTGGAATGAAAAAAATTAGGAACTAAATATTCTGCATTCTTTTTTAACATTCATTTGCTTAACATTAAAATCAGAGGTATGAAAAGGATTTTAAAATAATTTCTGGTCAAAGATACTGTGCTTTTTTAGGTCAAACCATATGCCTTGTGGGAAAAAAGTATTTCAGAGATATGGAGTTGACATTCTAGAGAGCCTGGTTAAAAAATACTTTTAAAACTATTTATAACTGGAGGTTTCCATTTGGCAACTTGAAGCTGTTCCCAGACTGGCACTAGGTTTTTTTTTTTCTCTCAGACATCTCGTTTGGACAGTGAAAAGAAGGGGGTTCCTTTGGAGGCTCCAAGAATTATTTAATGACACAATTGCAATAAATTTCTTGTAATAAAAGCACTTAGCTACATAGAGGTAGTTACAGTTGATGCCAAGATTTAAATTATCTGGACTGAGGCAAGGTTATATAAGCAGTTGTTTGGGGGTAAAAATCAATGATTTATTAGGAGACGATATTGGATATGTATTAATGTATTTGTAGAGCAGGTCGACAAAGAAGGGATCTGAGTGAGAATATAGCACATTGCTGAAACTTTTCTGGTTTCCCAGCATGTCCTGGGCTGGATTAAGTGCCTTTCTTGGGTACTAAGCATGAATCACCATTTGCATAGCTGGTATTCAGCCACACTGAGCTGAAATGCCATTATCTTAGTTTCCTCTTCTACCAGATGGTAGACTCCTTCAAGACTGAGACTGAGAATAATAAGATACATAATTAATCATAGCTGCCATTTGTTAAGTCCTTACTATGTCCAAGTCTGTGTGCTTTGCATATCTTATTGCATTTGAAGACTCACAACAACTTTGTGAAATACTAGCCCATTTTATGGATGAAAACTCAAACTTGATAACCAGGGAAATAAGCATAGTGTCACACAGTTATTATGTGGAAGAGCTAGAAGGCTTCCAGTTCATCTCTGCATTGAGCCAACATGGGACCCGTTGAAGTAATTTATGAATGAATGAATCAGTAAAAATATAAAGGAGTAATTTAAATATGTTTAAAATTTTGTTACCCAGTTAAGTAAAATATAAATTCATGGAAACAATTAGAAAAACAAGTATTTTTATTGTTGTTCCTAGAAGCTATTTTAGCCTGTAAAACCCCAAAGAAGACTGTTTCCTCCAGATTGGAGTGGAAGAAACTGGGTCGGAGTGTCTCCTTTGTCTACTATCAACAGACTCTTCAAGGTAAGAAGCTGGAGGCTTGAAGAGGTGTGAGCAAGAGAATGCCAAGTACAACCAGGATCCTTTAATTGACAAATGAGATCAGGACATGACTGATTACTGAAAATGTGTTTTTGTAAGTGTGAGATGAAAGCAACCATGTCTGAGACATAAAACACAATAGCCACAAAAACAGAGAACAGAGGGAGGTGAAGCCCACTGAATCCCTGGACTCTTCTTTCTCAATTCAGGCATAAAGGATGCAAAATGCAATTGCTCTTATTGGCTCCGTAGATTAAACTCTCTCTCTCTTTCTTTCTTTCTCTCTTTCTTTCTTTCTTTCTTTCTTTCTTTCTTTCTTTCTTTCTTTCTTTCTTTCTTTTTCTTTTTTTCTCCTTCCTTCCTTCCTTCCTTCTTTCTCTCTTTCTTTCTTTCTTTCTTTCTTTCTTTCTTTCTTTCTTTCTTTCTTTCTTTCTTTCTTTCTTTTTCTTTCTTTCTTTCTTTCTCTTTCTTTCT
>NW_012120598.1:4916504-4937872 GCF_000951035.1 Colobus angolensis palliatus | reverse complement strand
TTCTTTCTTTCCTTTCTTTCTTTCTTTCTCTCTCTCTTCTTTCTTTCTTCCCTTCCTTTCCTTTCCTTTCTTTCCTTTCTTCTTTTCCTTCCTTCCTTTTCTTTTTTCATTTCTTTTCTTTCTTTCCTTCTTTCTTTCTTTCTCTTTCTTTCTTTCTTTCTTTTTCTTCCCTTCTTTTCTTCTCTCTCTCTCTTTCTTTCTCTTTCTTTCTTTTTTCTTTCTCTCTCTTTCTTTCTCTCTTTCTTTCTCCCTTCCTTCCTTCCTGCCTTCCTTCCTTCCTTCCTTTTCTTCCCTTTCTTTCTTCTTTTTCTTCCTTTCTTTCCTTTCTTTTTTCAAGGTCTTGTTCTCTTGGCCAGACCAGAGTACAGTGGTATGATCATGGCTCACTGCAGTCTCCACCTCTGGAGCTCGAATTATCCTCCCATCTCAGTCCCCAAGAAGCTGGAACTACAGGTGCACACCAGTATGCTCAGCTAATTTAATTTTTTTTGTTGTTTTTTTGTTTTTTTGTTTTTTTTTAGAGATGAGGTGAGGTCTCCCTATGTTGCCCAGGCTGGTCTTGAACTCCTGGGCTCAAGCCATCCTCCTGCCTCGGTCTCCAAAAATACTGAAATCACAGGTGTGAGCCACTTGCCTGGCTCCTGAGAGAAAGGAATTAAAAAATTGTGTGGTTTGGAAGTGGAAGGTTGCTTCTCAGTCATAATACTGTCACCCTATTTCCTTAAGTCCGTCTTGAAAGGCAGGCCACCACTGAGAAGCTTAGGGAGTTAAGACTTAAGAGTGGGTTATGACAACAACCATTATCAAGTACTTTCTTTTCTTTTCTTTCTTTTGTTATACATTTCTTTCTACTACCTACTCTTGCCATTGAATATGTGATGAACTTATAATTTAAGACATTGATAATGATGGATGAAGCAAATTTCCATTTGCTTCAGAATAAACCAGTGGTTAATGATATAGATGAAACAAGATAAACCATGCATTGATTACTATTATAGCTGGTAAATGATACATTGAGATACAATTCACTCTACTTTCTAATGTTGTGTATGCTTGAATCTTTCCATTATAAATATTTCTAAAGCTGGAAATACAATTTTACAAGTGTAATAAACATGTTATTATTTTAAAATACTATGTATTTATTTAATGTTAAAGAATTAAGTGAAAATGTTTGAAGTTTATAGAAAATTTAAAATATCCCCTCGAGTTCTTATCTGTCAAGATAAGACTACTAGCTGTAAGGTGTTAATAGCACAGCTGTCTTCACTTGAATTTTCTGTGGTTGCCATTTCTGGCATGTGCACATTATGCAAAACTATTTATTTGAGCCACTGCACCTGCCTGATTTTTACATTTTTTTAAAGAGATGAGATCTGGCCATGTTGCCAAGGCTGGCCTCAAACTTCTGTCCTCAAGTGATGCTCCCACCTCAGCTGGGACTACAGGTACAAGCCACCACACCGGGTGCAAAACACTATTTAATTTTGAATATGTTACTATCAAAAAATAAAATAATGTTTTTAACCACCTTTTCTTGTGCCGCAGTGTTACGTGGGCCACCACACATAGAGTTACTGTTCCAGCCAATTAAACCAGACTCCCTGGTTTTCTGAAGACATGCATATTTTTACAAGGGAACTAGAAAGGGAATGAGGCAAGCATTTGAACTGAATTCTTTAAAATATAACATGGGGCTGGGCACAGTGGCTCATGTCTGTAATCCCAGCACTTTGGGAGGCCAAGGCATGCGGATCACTTGAAGCCAGGAGTTCGAGACCAGCCTGGCCAACATGGTGAAACCCCATCTCTACTAAAAATACAAAAATTAGCCAGCGTGGTGGTGCACATCTGTAATCCCAGATGCCCGGGAGGCCGAGGCATGAGAATGGCTTGCAGTGAGCCAAGATCATGCCAGTGCACTCCAGCCTGGGCAACAGAGCAAGACTCTGTCTCAAAAAATAAAATTTATATACATAATATGGAAGGGCCTCCGTGGCCAGGCCTGCTGGCAGCTGTTCCTCAGAGGGCCCACGCTGGAGCTGACAGCCTGCCAGGGAGCTGGGCACTTGGAGACGAGGTGGGAGCACTGGGGTCAGCCAGAAATCAAACATGTCAGTGAAGGCCCAGAGCAGCTCAGAAGATAAAATAACAGTCCACTTTATAAACCAACAGTGAAACACTAACAAACAAAGGAAACATTGATAACTCTCTGCTAGATGTTGTGGTTGAAAATAATGTAGATATTGATGGGTTTATTGCCTAGGAGGGAGCCTTGGCTTGCTCTGTCAGCTCATCTTTGAAAAGCACATATTTGAGAGGTTAGACACAATCACTGACAACATGCTTGATCTGGCATACGGACTGACGGACAGGTCAGAGTTGTATTGCCAAATCTGTTTGACAAAATCTATGGGCCATATGACTGAGTACCTGATGGAGTGGCCAGTGCAAGACAATCCGCTGACATGGGCAAGACCACCTAAGCTAGAATAAACAGGAATGCTTTCACTACATTTTACCTATTTTTATAATTATGTCTTAATATAATCAAATAAAAACATGCATGAATGAATGTTATTATGACCAGCTTTACTCTTTTAATTCACCTTGTGTAACTACTGAATTTTGTAGTTCTGAGAACATGCAATTTTTATATTTGTTAAATTAGAAAAAGGTCAGTTAAATATTAGAAAATAATTAATATGATGATACCTTACAAATTTTGCCTCACATTTGTTTAGCAACTTTTAGCAAAACGTTTTCACATGGCCTTATGTCTGCTTACCTAGAAAGTAAATTTTTTAAAAAAGATATTATTATCCCTGTTTTATGTGAGTGAAGGCAAATACCTAAAATGGCTTGTTTAGGGCCATCCAAATAATTAGAAAATCTGTACACACCTGCATAGGTGTTTACTGTAAGGTATATGTTAGACTGAAACTGGAGAAATTATGACTATCTTATAGCAGCAATTAAATCTGACTGCGTATGGACAAAAGCATTTAATTGCTCGGTGAACTGCTTAACTGACAGTTATTAACCTTATACATAAAGATTTCAAAATTTTGATTCAGTGAGAAGTATAAGGTTGAACATAGGCATTACAACACTGCCAAATAAGCTTGATCTCTGTTTTGACTAAGCTAGTAGAATAAACTAAAATTAGATGTCAAAATGAAATAAAATATGAGAATATAAAACTATATATGCTTTTTTGAACTTTTTTTTTTCTTTTCTTTTTTGAGACTGTGTCTCGCTCTGTCGCCCAGGCTGGAGTGCAGTGGCACAACCTCGGCTCACTGCAGCCTCCGCCTCCTGGGTTCAAGCGATTCTCCTCCCTCAGCCTCCCAAGTAGCAGGGATTACAGGCACATGCCACCATGCCCAGCTAATTTTTTGTATTTTTAGTAAAGACGGGATTTCACCGTGTTGGCCAGGCTTGTCTCCAACCGCCTTGGCCTCCCAAAGTGCTGGGATTACAGGCATGAGCCACCACGCCTGGCCTTTTGAACATTTTAAAAACTGTCCTTTCCAAAATAAAAAATTTAAATAACAGCATCCATATACAATTTTTAGGCTTTAAACTTGAGTTGATTAATAGAGAAAGAAATGCTTTGGTTACTGAATGAACTGACTAGAGGAAGGTATTACACAGAAAGCTACTTGGGTTATTACTAATATCAGTGTCTTCTTTTTCTAAAAGGTGATTTTAAAAATCGAGCTGAGATGATAGATTTCAATATCCGGATCAAAAATGTGACAAGAAGTGATGCGGGGAAATATCGTTGTGAAGTTAGTGCCCCATCTGAGCAAGGTCAAAACCTGGAAGAGGACACAGTCACTCTGGAAGTATTAGGTGATGTGCATGCAAATGTGTGACTATGTCTCTCACTTCTTCTCCACCACCCAGCCCTGGGGGCAACCAAGCACTGGTCCATGAACATGCCAGCATCAACTGGGAGCCTCAACCAGTCAAGTTACAGAGACCATAAGCATCACCTTCCCGGCAAGCTCTTGGCCATTTCTCCCCATCCCCTCACTGGCTGCTGAAATTTTAGTAACGCGTTATCACAAAGTATCTCTTTGTTAAAGATGGAGGCAATTCCTAGCGGTCCTACAATGTACATAGGAGTATCTTTCCTGAGGGTTTATTTTTCAGTATTTTTCAGCATATACACAATTTTCCAACCATTTAAAATAGTATCACATGAGATGGTAGAGAAGCAATAACACACACACAAAAAAATAGGCCGAAGGTAGGATTAGAAATCATTTGGTAAATAAAGGAAATTGACATTGATTATGTACCTGATATGTGTTAGCCCTTGTCACATAAGTAATTTTACTTCATCTTCATTAACATTAATATGATTTTTACAGATGAGTAAATGGAATTTAAATGATTTAACAAGGCCATACAGCTAGAAAGTGTCTGGACTAAGATTTTAATCCAGATGAGGTTAACTTCAAAACCAGTATGTTTAGTTTCTGTAAGAATCATGGATAGACTAGGCACAGGGGCTTATGCCTGTAATCCCACCACTTTGTGAGGTTGAAGTGGGAGGATCCCTTGAGGTCAGGAGATTGAGACTAGCCTGGGCAGCATAGTGAGTCCCCTATATCTCTCTCTCTAAAAAAAAAAAAAAAACAGAAAACGAAAAATCCATTTGTGGTGTTGTTATACACCTGTAGTCCCAGCTACTTGGGAGGCTGAGGCCAGAGGATTACTTGAGCCCAGGAGTTCAAGGCTGCAATGAGCTATGATTGTGCCACTGCACTCTAACCTGGGAGACAGCAAGACTTCCTCAAAAAAAAAATAAATAAATAAATAAAAAGAATCACTGATAGATAGTAAAACAGTTCATGATGGTAGTTTGTGGAGGAACATGATCTCTTCTCTTTCATTGGTGGTGTATAATCTACCAAGCAAAGAGACTAAAATAGCTCCCCTTCCTTTTTCATGTTGTTCATGCTCTTTCTGAAATCCTAGTGACGTACTAGCACAGGAGAAATTTACTTCAGAAAACCTTGCAGCAGATCCGGCCAGTTTATTCATTTTCTAGTGTTGTATAACAACTAAATAGGTCTGTAGAGCAAAAGTCCAACAAGAAGACTGGGTATCTGCCCAAAGTATCCCAAGGCTGAAATCAAAGTGTTGACAAGGCTGAGTTCTCATCTACAAGCTATGAGGAAAAATCTGTTTCCAGACTCATTCTTGGTGTTGGCAGATTTCTGTTCCTTGTGGTTGTAGGACCAAAGTCCCTGTTGCATGCTGGATATCAGTTGGTGGACCACACTCAACTCCTAGAGGCCACCACATTCCTTATTACATGGTCCCTTCCATCTTCAATGAAAGAAAAGCATGTCAAATTCTTGTACTTCGTTTTTGTTGTGGCTTTGAGACAAGATTTTGCTCTGTCTTCCAGATCACAGCTTACTACAGCCTCAACCTCCTTGGCTTAAGCGATTCTCCCATCTCAGCCTCCCATCTCAGCTGAGACCATAGGCACACACCACTTCTGTGTGTGTGTGTGTGTGTGTGTATGTGTGTGTGTTTTGTAGAGACACAATCTCGCTGTGTTGCCCAGGCTGGTCTCAAACTCCAGGCCTCAAGTGATCCTCTTGCCTTGGCCTCCCAAAATGCTGTGATTACAGGCATGAGCCACCACACCTAGCCTTCTTGTGCCTTGCATATCTGACTTTTCCTTCTGCAACCAGCCAGAGAAAACTCTCTGCTTTTAAAGGTTCATGTGATTAGGTCAAACCCATTCATGAAATCATCCTATCTTAGGGACAATGGTTTTGGGACCTCAGTTACATTTCCAAAATCTTTCTACTACAGTATCTAAATTAGTGTTTGATTGAATAACTGGGAAAAAAAAAAGTGTATTTTTACCAAGGACTGCAATCTTGGGAGACCACCTTAGAATTTTGGAGTAAAAATATTGTAATCTTGGGAGACCACCTTAGAATACAGCCAGTTCTGGGTTTTCCTGAATAATAAATAGGTCACCTAATGAAGTCTGGTTTACTTTTCAATCCCTGAGATCAGAATAACCATAATAGCTGCACCAGGTATTTTCTAACTTGGCCAGTTCTAGACAGAATGAGATTTATAGTTGAGTACTGGGCCTGAAAAGAATACTCAGGTTTGGCTGGGCATGGTGGCTCATGCCTATAATCCCAGCACTGTGGGAGGCCAAAGCAGGAGGATTGCTTGAGCCTAGGAGTTCAAGACCAGCCTGGGCAACATAGTGAGACCCTTTCTATACAAAAAAAAATTTTTTTAATTAGCTGGTCATGGTGGCTCGAGCCTATATTCCAGCTACTTGGGAGGTTGAGGTGGAAGGATCAATTGCTTGAGCTCGGGAGGTTGAGGCTACAGTAAACCGTGATCACACCGCTTTACTCTAGGCTGTTATAGGGTGAAATTCTGTCTCAAAAAAAAAAAAAAAATCTATCTACACACACACACATACACACGCTCTCTCTCTCTCTCTGTTAGGCTTCTTTTAAATATAATTGGTAATAAACCAATTGAGGAAAACAGTAGAGATTGTTTATCTAATAAAGAATAACTGTTGTATAAGCTAAAGTAATGCTTATTATTGTAAAAGATAAGCCTTTAACTCTCAGTGATTTGATTAACATAGTAAGTTTCTTTCTCACTTAAGTAAAGCCTAAATAGTTGGGACAGTGGTGGAGGAGCTATATTACTTTATTTCATGAAACCATTAGAGACGCAACCTAATATAGGTCTGACATCTTCAATACATGACTTTCCAAGGTCACCATTGTTGTTGACACCTACTTGGTAGTAGGAGGGGGTGGAGGATATGAACAAACATGTGGGAGGTTTTTAATTAGTCGGACCTGGAACTGGGATATATCACTTTTTTCCCACATTCCATTAACCAGAACTCATGTATATGACCCCACCTGGCAACAAGAGTGCTGGGAAACGTGGTCTACTGTGTGTCCGTGAAGAAAGAAGATGGGTTTGTTGGACAAGTAACCAGTCTCTATCCCAGGGTCCAGTAAGCACACATCTTTACCTGGCTATTAAAACCCTTGATTATAGAGACAAAGTCAACAGCTTTAAAGAAAACAAACAACCTTGATTAGCTTATAAATAACCAATATCATCTGACTTCCATTGTTCAGTGGCTCCAGCAGTTCCATCATGTGAAGTACCCTCTTCTGCTCTGAGTGGAACTGTGGTAGAGCTACGATGTCAAGACAAAGAAGGCAATCCAGCTCCTGAATACACATGGTTTAAGGATGGCATCCGTTTGCTAGAAAATCCCAGACTTGGCTCCCAAAGCACCAACAGCTCATACACAATGAACACAAAAACTGGAACTCTGGTAAGGTCATTTCAAGAATTGATAACTGTCTGGCATTTGTATTAAAAAAAATTATTAGAACTTAAGATGATGTTGAATAGAGAAGTGATACCATTGCTTGCTAAATGGAGAGAGGCAGGGGCAGCAGGAAAGATGGCAGCACTTGTACCAAGAAGTGATGGAAAGAGCTACTACAGGAGATGGGAAGAGAAAACAGAGACTGAGGGAGCTGAGTGTCCAAGGACCAGTAAAAGAGCAAAGGGGCAAAGGTTCCTGAAGCAAAGGAGCGAAGGCTGTGTGATTATCTTTTCAGAATTTAAAAAGATTCTAGAATTGATGATCCTATAAATGATACAAATTAAGATTTTCCTACACCCTAAGCTACTTCCTGGTAGTAACTCTGGCTCTTTAAAGGCAATGTTTATTATTTGCTGCTGCAGTGAACTCGCTTGTGATTTAGGAAAGTGCATGAACCCTTTTACCATGGAGACCTTCATTTATATAGGTGGTGTTTCCTAGGAATTAGAAATACCTAGACTACTGAGTACTACCATGTGCCATAAACTTTAAAAAATGCGTGGCCAGGCACGGTGGCTCACGCCTGTAATCCCAGCACATTGGGAGGCACCATGCCTAGTCAATTTTAATGAATTTTGAAAGGAGGATATAATGCTTCATTCCTTTCATCTACAAGTGCACAATAACATTTACAGACTATATCTTCTGATAAACAAGAAAGCAAATTGCTAAAGTGGCTGAATAATGAAGCCTATTGGATGCAGCTACTTCTTAAGCATGGCCACGCTCTGGCCTCTCAGCAGTCAGCAGGTACAATCAGCAGGTCTGAGTGATTTTACACTGAGCAACTGGGCAGAAAAACCTGCTGTCACACTTTGCTATATTTACTTTTCAAATGCATTTTTTTCTCAGGGTAGTTGGTAAAAGCCCCAAGGCAAGTCTGAAAGGATAGATTCACTTTCCTCAGCTAACCTCAACCCTTGAAATAGCTTGTGATGTCAAAGGAATGCACCTGGGTTGAACTAGGATGGGTTCTTATGTGAGAAATGAACAACAAAGGCTCCAGTGTATGGAAGCCAATGACTTCCTTTTAATTACCAGCTATAATATGCTGGAAGATCATTTGGGGTTTTAGTCTAACATATTATTTATTATGTAACCTTGGCCCTGAGTTCATGGTGAATATTCTAAAAGCGTTCTGGCTTTGAGGAGAGTGAGAGATGATTCCATAGAGTGAAAAAAAAGAAAATAAAAGAAAAACAGGAAAACTTCCTCTCCCTCCATTTAGGAGGATCTAAGACAATGACCCTTCAAGGTGACCAGGATTACACTCCCTTTCTTCCCTCCCTCCAGCCCTTTCTTCTTTCCTTCCTTCCTTTCTCCCTCTCTCCCTCCCTCTCTTCATTCCTTTCTCCCTCCCTCCCTCCCTCTCTTCCTTCCTTTCTCCCTCTCTTCCTTCCTTTCTCCCTCCCTCCCTCCCTCTCTTCTTTCTTTTCTCCTCTTCTTCCTTTTTGTCTGCCCTCATTCCTTCCAAATATCCTCCAAGGGGATAAAACTACTGATAAAAATAATGAAGTATATTATATCTTAGCTTTTGGTTGCTTTGACAGGGATGGGAAGGAGGAAGGTCTGGCTTTTCTTTTCAAATTTTAAAAAATTCTAGAATTGATAGAATCGACAATCCTATAAACCCATACCAATTAAGATTTTCCTAGGCCCTAAGCTACTTCCTGGTAGTAACTGGCTCTTTAAAGTATTTATTGTTGGCTGCTGCAGTGAACTCGCTTGTGACTTAGGAAAGTGCATTAACCCTTTTACCAGGGAGGCCTGCCCTTCATTTATAAATGATGTTTCCTAGGAATTAGAAATACCTAGACTACTTAATACTACCATGTGTTATGAACTTTAAAAAATGCTCACTGCCTTCCTAACTGTACTGCTTTCATGGTAAAAAAATTAAAAAAATAAAAAAATAAAGGAACTTCCCCGTAGGCATTTTATCTTTGTTCTTTGTCAAATTAAGCAAAAGTCTAGCTTAAACTCCTTGAAGTCATGGAGACTTTTAAATTCATAGTAAAGATAGAAAGTCTCAAATTTTTAAAAGAAAGACAAACTTAAAGCTAAAACTTGAGGGACAGGGTTATTTAAAAAGTCTACTTGTAGATCTATGACTTAAAAATACATATTTTTGCATCCACAAATAGCAATTTAATACTGTTTCCAAACTGGATACTGGAGAATATTCCTGTGAAGCCCGCAATTCTGTTGGATATCGCAGGTGTCCTGGGAAACGAATGCAAGTAGGTAAGCATGAAATATTGGGAGGAACAAATGGTTTTCAATTAGACTGTGAATTCCAGCATTTGGGGGTAGAAGGAGCAAGGAGCAGGACATGTCTGAGTGACTTGAAGGATAAACAGGAGAGAATGATTAAAATTAACTTGATATGATGTGTTGCAAAGAAGCAAAGATGCTGTTTTTAAGCTATCTCCCAAATAAGCCAAAAATACTTAGTATTGTATTTAACCACTGTTTTTAGTTTTTTAAATAATTGTTTTTAAAATACATTCTTCTGGGTAATCTTTCTCTCAATTAAAAGCTAAGTATCTTGTAGTCTAAATTGTTGAAGGTCCAGAAGTTTGAATTTCTGATATTTTTAAAATTCAGGAATGCATATCACTGATATTAGCCACCAAATTAATTCAGGTGTTGACATTTACAGTCAACATAGCAGTTATTTAAGTAATCAGAAAGTATCCCTTTCAATGCTGCTTTGAAATTATCATTTAAAAAATTCATCACAACATGTTTAAAAATTAAGACATTGTTTTCTTAGTTTCATTTATTCACATATGTCCTCATGGGTTTTTCTTTTGTTGTTGTTGTTTTTGTTTTTTGTTTTTTTGAGACAGAGTCTTCGTCTGTTGCCCAGGCTGGAGTGCAGTGTCGTGATCTCGGCTCACTGCAACCTCTGCCTCCCAGGTTCAAGCAATTCTCCTGCCTCAGCCTCCCAAGTAGCTGGGATTATAGGCGCACCCAGCTAATTGTGGTATTTTTAGTAGAGACAGGGTTTCACCACGTTAATCAGGCTGGTCGCAAACTCCTGACCACAGGTGATCCACCCACCTCAGCCTCACAAAGTGCTGGGATTACAAGTGTGAGCCACCGCGCCCGGCCTGTCCTCATGGTTTTTACCATTACCTTGTATTACCAGCACAATTTCTGTTTATTTTTCCTTCCACTTAAATGGTCCTGTTTAATTTAAACGTCTGCCTTTGCCTTCTCTTAAGGAATCATATCCGGGAAGTCATGGTTTTGATGTATTAGTTACTTTTTCTTAGCACACAATAAATGCATAATGAATAAAATTTAAATGTTTGTTTCTCCACAAGGACCACTTTAATTTGGACATGATTCTCACATATCTACTCTTTCTAAATACAAGTTAGCTTAGAAGTTAAAATTAGTTTGTTTAATGCTCATCCATTGATCCGAGGTGTTTTGTGTTCTTGGTTGGGACTTACATCTTTTGAAATACATACACATTCATAAATTCATTTTTTTGGTTTTCTTTGTGAATTATAACTATTTTCACATGTAACCAAAATTAGAATGTGTTAACTGTCCTAAAGAAATTTTTTCAAAGTGCAGGATTTGTTGGTTGTTTTTGGTACTGACTCACTGTAAAACTCCAGCAGACTCTACTCACATGAGCCTTTCAGCAGTTTAGTTCCTTTTCTTTCAGTCAGAAAAATGGTACCTTCCTTTTATAGAGACTTTTTTTTCCAAAAAAAAAGAAATCACAAAATATTTTCATATTTAATGTTATATTTTCTCTACAGTGAGGCATAATACGGCTGTATGACTTGCTCAACATCACAGAAAATGGTGAACAGGATGTAAGAAGTTAACTTACTCCTAATCTATTATTCCTCTATCTCCCATTTCGTTGAAGAAAAATAACATAAAATTCATACCACGACTTAGCATTTACAGGACAAGACAATTTTTTGTCAGTATTTCCTTTTAGGGTGAATCCTTCCTTCATAGATGTTAAATTCATTGACAAACTACAAGACAGTTTTTTTTGGTCAGGTAATAGCCCTTACTTTGAATGCTTCATAGATGTCAAATTTATTTACTACTACAACGTAAATAGAAGGCACACTTTGGTTCTCAGGAATTTCACTTATTGATTTGACTTTGCCTAAGATTATGATTACTGTAGATTTTTTCTCTATCTGCTCTTTTTAATCCAAGTAAATAAAAAGCCAAATCTTACTGACCTCTCAATACCCAAGCAAACTGAGTTTATACCAAACAATAATTAATGTTTTCTACTCTGGTCAAGTTACTTAACCTTTCAAAAGATTTATCAAGTTTTCTTTTTTTAAAAAAAAATCAATTAATATTTTGGAGGTATTTAAGAAAATTAATAACACACTTGGCATTAGGAAAGAATTTTGAGACCTGAAGTTTTTATAATAAGCAGATTCACTTAAACAGTATCTTTAAAAAGATCATTTCCAAAATGTGCATTGCTTTAAAATATTTAAATTATTTTTGAGAAAATGCTACCTAATATTTTCTCTAGGTTATTTAATCATATGCTAATTAAAACTTGTTTTTTAAAATGGGAACTCTTTGAAGAATTGCTCCTTTAATAAATACATGGGAAGTATCTAAATGGCAGAAGAGTGTGGCTCATAAAATCCTCACGGACAAGATGGAGAGATATGGTCCAAACAATGTTTTGGTGGATCCACACGCAGTTGAATCCCATGCTCAAAGAATGTTAATCAATTGTGTTGTATGACGGGAGGTGCCTACTAGACTGGTACATAGTTCTTTCCTAAACAAATCCACGTTCATCATGTTATTAATGACTTGAATGAGAGTATTTTTAATAAAATTCTCAATTTGCAGAAATGTTAAGCTTGGAAGGTTAATAATGTAATTATTGCTGGGCGCGGTGGCTCAAGCCTGTAATCCCAGCACTTTGGGAGGCCGAAACGGGTGGATCACGAGGTCAGGAGATCGAGACCATCCTGGCTAACACGGTGAAACCCCGTCTCTACTAAAAAATACAAAAAACTAGCCGGGCGAGGTGGCGGGCGCCTGTAGTCCCAGCTACTCGGGAGGCTGAGGCAGGAGAATGGCGTAAACCCGGGAGGCGGAGCTTGCAGTGAGCTGAGATCCGGCCACTGCACTCCAGCCTGGGCGACAGAGCGATACTCTGTCTCAAAAAAAAAGTAATTATTATTAATAATTTTTTATTAATTATATTATTAATAATAATACATTATAATTAATGCATTATTGGGCAACAGAATCAATCTGGGAAGAATCACAGTAGTTATTTCCAAACTTGGGTCCAAAAAATCCAGTTACATTACATTAGAGGATGGATGCCTTAACAGCCATAGGAAAAGCCTCAGAGAATTTAATTCATTTGTCATAAATGGGATGACAGTTTAGTTGCATATATGTATATGGCTGTATGCACACATACACACACACCCATATAATTCAAAAAGGAAGGTATTTCTTACACTTAGTTTTACAGAATAACAATGATGTGCTTTTTTTTAAGACAGTCTCTCTCTGTCACCTAGACTGGAGAGAAGTAGTGCAGTCATAGTTCACTATAATCTCAAACTCCTGGGCTCAAGTGATCCTCCAGCCTCAGCCTCCTGAGTATCTGGGGTTCCAGGAATGCACCACCATACCCGGCTAATTTTTTCTTATTTTTTATTTTTTAGAGATAGATTCTTGCTCTGTTGCCTAGGCTGGTCTCAAATTCCTAGCCTCAAGCAGTCCTCCCACCTCAGCCTCCTGAGTAGCTGGGATTACAGGCATGAGCCAACATGCCTGGCACCACATGCTTTCTTTGATGCCGAGTTTTTCATTATTTGTGAAATTGACACAGATGATGATGTAGAAGAATTTTAAGTAAGATGTGGGGTAGGGAGTGGCAGTAGAATACTTGAACTCATTGAACTTCAAAGATCGCTTCCGGTCTTTTAATCCTGTGAATTATTACACATCTCCAAATGAATGCAAAAGAATAGCACACATTTTATTTTTTAATCTGAGAAGTTTTTAAAATTTAGTATTTTCCCAAAGCTTAAGTTCTGTTAATATGTTTAATCAATTTTGAACCATGTCTTAGAAGTGAGTTAGTTGAATAGGCTTCAAAATCATTAAAGTATGCTTTATGATATAGCCGCAAAGGGGACTTTTTTTTTTTTTTTTTTTTTTAAGACAGAGTCTTGCTCTGTCGCCCAGGCTGGAGTGCAGTGGCCGGATCTCAGCTCACTGCAACCTCCAGGGACCTTTTTTTGAACCTTTTCAATTTAATGACTGCATCAGTCCGTGTAATCCACATAAATTTATGCATAGTTTATTTTGCATTCCAGATGATCTCAACATAAGTGGCATCATAGCAGCCGTAGTAGTTGTGGCCTTAGTGATCTCCGTTTGTGGCCTTGGTGTGTGCTATGCTCAGAGGAAAGGCTACTTTTCAAGTAAGTGAATTTCACCCTTCTTTGGCAGATAACTTTCTATGGCTATGGAGTTTATTTATGAGATATTGTTTCTCCTAGGAAGTTTTTTTTTTGTTTTTTTTTGTTTTTTTTTCCCAGACAGTCTTGCTCTGTCGCCTAGGCTGGAGTGCAGTGGTGGCAAAATCTCCACTCAATGCAACCTCCACCTCCCAGGTTCAGGTGATTCTCATGTCTCAGCCTCCCAAATAGTTGGGATTACAAGCGTGCACCAACACACCCAGCTCTTGTATTTTTAGTAGAGATGGGGTTTCCCTGTAGAGATGGCCAGGCTGGTCTCGAACTCCTGGCCTCAAGTGATCTGCCCGCCTTGGCCTCCCAAAGTGCTGGGATTACAGGTGTGAGCTGTCGTGCCCGGCCCTCTCCTAGGAAGTTCTAACAAACTCTGGAGAATATTGTTCACTTATTTTCTGCTATAGAAAATGTTCAGGATGACATGCAGGTGGCTTATGAAACACCTTGGCAAACCTAGGGAGAAAAGGCAGAACTGCCTAGTTGCAAATTCCAGGGAGTACCACAGAATACGCAAGAGATCCTTGGAGTGGTGCAGTGCAGCGAGACAGAGATATTCAACACGAACAGATATTTATAGTATCTTTGCATGTTTTTAAGATTTTTTTTTTTTTGAAAGAGTCTTGCTCTGTCACCCAGGCTGGAGTGCGGTGGCGCAATCTCGGCTCACTGCAAGCTCCGTCTCCTGGGTTCACGCCATTCTCCTGCCTCAGCCTCCTGAGTAGCTGGGACTAAAGGCACCTGCCACTATGCCTGGCTAATTTTTGTATTTTTAGTAGAGATGGGGTTTCACCGTGTTAGCCAGGATGGTGTTGATCTCCTGACCTCGTGATCCACCCTCCCAAAGTGGCCTCCCAAAGTGCTGGGAGTACAGGTGTGAGCCAGCATGCCCGGCCAATATCTTTTTATTTTAAGTTAGGAACCGTATATCTCAAGATATAAGTTGATTTCAAATTTATAAAGAAATTTCATTGAAATAAATAAGTGAAATATTTCATCAGTGTAGAACAGTGAAGTGTTGATTATTAAACGTAGGACAACTGTATTTAGAAGAGAATTGTTCAGCTGGGTGTGGTGGCTCACGCCTGTAATCCTACCACTTTGGGAGGCTGAGGCAGGTGGATCACTTGAGGTCAGGAGTTCGAGACCAGCCTGGCCAACATGGTGAAACACTGTCTCTACTAAAAATACAAAAATTAGCCAGGAATGGTGGCATGCACCTGTAGTCCCAGCTACTCGGGAGGCTGAAGCAGAGGAATCACTTGAACCTGGGAGGTGGAGGTTGCAGTGAGCCAAGATTGTGCCACTCCACTCCAGCCTGGGCGAAAAAGCAAGACTCCGTTGCAAAAGAAAAAAAACAAAAAAGAGAATTGTTCAGTCAAAACTAGAAACCTATTGTATTTATGAGAACTACTTCTGTACACAGTTTTGAATTCTTCAAATTTAGACCTTTTGTAACTTCACACCTCCATTTGATGATGCAATAGGTTTGATGTAAATGGGTGAGATTTAAAAATGTTTTATTCTCTTAATGCATTTCTTCACTCTCTAATATTATTGGAGAGCTCAGAAGCTGCAGCACTCTATCAGGTCCACTGGCAATAGTGTATAAAATAAAAATTTTAATTGAATTATAAATTTATAGCATATACAAGTTCTAGACCCATTGTTTTACAGCAAACATTAATTTTGGAATTTAGATTTTTAAAACAATTCTTTTTTTTTTTTGAGACAGGGTCTTACTCTGTCACCCATGCTGAGTGCAGTGGTGTGATCATGGCTCACTGCAGCCTTGACTTTCCAGGCTCAAGAGGTCCTCCCACCTCAGCCTTCTCAAGTAGCTGGGACTATAGGCACATACCACCACGCCTGGCTAATTTTCTTTTATTTTTTGTGGAGACAGGTTCTTGCTCTGTTGCTCAGGCTGGTATCAAACTCCTGGGATCAAGCAATCCTCCCACCCCAGCCTCCCAAAATGCTAGGATTACAGGTATGAGCCACCACTCCTGGCCTTAAAAAAAATATTTTGTGCCAAAATAAAACTTAAATATAAAATGTGTTCCTAATAATACCTACAGTTAGGTATTATGTCTCATAAAATGTTTCCATGGACATGGATTCCAAGAGATGCCCTATAATTAAGAATAACTGGGCTGGGTGTAGTGGCTCACACTTGCATTCCCAACACTTCAGGAGGCCGAGGAGGGAGGATCACTTGAGTCCAGGACTTCAAGACCAGCCTGGGCAACATAGGGAGACCCTTTCTTTACAAAAAATAAAAAATAAGCCAGGCATAGTTGCACACACCTTTAGTCCCAGCTACTCAGAAGGCTAAAGTAGGAGGACTACTTAGCCCAGAAGGTCAAGGCTGCAGTGAGTTGTAATCTCACCACTGCACTCCAAGCTGGATAACAGAGCAAGACACTGACCAAACAAACAAAAAGAGCTGCTCTGTCAATTAATACTTGTTCAGTGCTTCAGTGTAGTCCACTGCAATGTAACTTTATGAATTGAATCCAGCTGTGTCCCCCTGCTGGTCATCAGTGAAAGTACAAACAAATAAGATGACTCTTTCAAAACTCTTGTCATCTTTATACCCTAAAAGAATACCGGTCTGAGTTTTTTAACGAGGAGTTAGTAAATAAATTTTCCTAAAGTACTGAATTAATTAAAAGTTGACTTGAATATTAGGGGTTCGTTACCTAAGAATGTTACTCTCATTTTCATCTAGCAGAAAAATCTATCCAAGAGAACCATATTCTTGAACTTACGTTTAGGACAGAGGTTGGCAGACTAATACCTGTGGACCAAATCTGCCCTCCCCACCTATTTTTCTATGGCCTATGAACAAAAATAGCTTTACAGATGAACATTTACAATCTATTTGATGATAGGGACTACTGACTTTGAACCCCAATTAAAGAGAAATGTTATCTTCCCCAAAAGAATTCCATTTCTCTAACTAGTAGGCCTGCTTTTCAAGATTTTTATTATTATTATTATTATTATTTTTATTATATTTTTTATTTTACCCTTAAAAATGTTTGGAAATTTGTTTGCTCTCTTGTTATCTAAGTACCTACATAGTATCCTCTTGGCCCCAAAGCCTAAAATGGTTGCTGTATGGCTCTTTACCAAAAGAGGTTGCCAACTCTTAACTTAGAAGGTATAAATGTCAACAAGATTAAAATTAATAAAAATAAATTAAACCCAAACTCATTTTAATATGAATCTGTATCGTACCATAATAACCCTTGCATTAATGATACATATTTTTTCTTTTGTAGAAGAAACCTCCTTCCAGTAAGTATACTTTCCTACAATGCATGTCTTTCCTCTATGTCAACTACTTTTCTATTAATCATCTGCTTAAAGTCAAAAGAGGGAAGTTGGGTTATTTGTGTAGATTTACTCTCCCAAGAAGTTACTCAAGTTTATCAAGAAATACATCTGTATTAGGCTGTTCAGCAAGCTTTAATAACTTGCTGATCTGTTGGATGTGGGCTGTGAGAGAAACAGAGAAATACCCGAGATGGGGTAGTTTATTTTAAAAAGAGGTTTAATTGGCTCACGGTTCTGAAAGTTGTACCAGCCTGGCACCAACAGTGCTTGGCTTTTGGGGAGGCCTCAGGAAGCTTTTACTCATGGCTGAAGGCGAAGCAGGAGCAGGTACGTCACATGGCAAAAGCGGGAGCAAGGTTGGGGAGGTGCCATATACTTTTAAACAACCAGATCTCAAGAAAACTCAGTCACTATTCTGAGGACAGTATCAAGGGGGTGGTACTAAACCATTCATGAGAAATCCGCCCCTCCATGATCTCATCAGCTCCCACAGGCACCACCTCCAACACTGGGTATTACAATTCAACATAAGATTTGGGTGAGGCAAATATCCAGACTCTATCAACATCACACTTCACACTTCATACCTACTTGTAAATGATAGTACAGAGAGAATGATGATTACCCAGACAAGAAAAATGGTCACTAATTTGATTTCATAAGCATATCTATAAACTAATTTAAAAAAAAATTCACTGTATTTTGCTAAATTGAAATTTTTCACATAAAATTTTAGTTAACAGTCATTTTTTATATTAATTGAATACCAATTTTGCGCCTAACACTGTTCTAAGGACTGGGGATACAGCAGTGAACAAAACAAGCCAAAAACCCCACAAAACTCTGCCTTATGGAGCTTACATTCTAGTAGAGAAAGGCAGAAAATAAACAGATAGTAGTATATAGTATATCAGAATATAGTATATCAGATGGTGGTATTATGGAGAAAAATAAAACGAATAAGAGAATATAGAATACAAAGGGTAGGAGTGGAAATTGTAATTTCAAATAGGGTGGTCGGGAAGGATCTCACTAATAAGGGATTTTTGAGAAAGGCCAGAAGACGGTGAGGAAGCAAGTTGTGCAAATAAGAATGAGAAGAGCGTTCAGGCAGAGGGGAGAGAGCAAACTGAAAGATCCTGAGGCCAGGCAAGCCTAGAGCATCTGAGGAATGTCAGCGGGACCAGGGTGGCTGGAACAGAGTGAGAGAAACAGAGGAGATGAGTGTACACAAGTAGCGGTGGGGGCAGACTGTATGGAGTCCCTTTTAGGTGGTTGTGAGGAGTCTGGCTTTGGTCTGAGTAAGATAGAAAGTCACTGGAGGGCATTAAGCAGAGGAGTGGCATCATCTTAATTTTTCAAAACTCACACTGGCTTCTCTGTTAAGAATAAACTATGAGATGACAAAAGGTGGAAGCAGGGAGATCAGTTAGCAAACTACCACACTAAGTGAGGCAAGAGAAAACGGCGGCTGGTACGAAAGCAGTAGTGTTGGAGATGCTGAGAAGTGACAGTGTTTTGGATATAATGTTTTAATAACTTGCTGATCTGTTGGATGTGGGTTGTGAGAGAAACAGAAAAATGGAAGATGGCTTTGAGGTTATGAGAAGGATGGAATTACCACTTACGGAAGTGTGGAAGATTTTAAGAGGAGAGAGTTTGGGAGTGGTGATGGGGATAAGCGGAGAGGTTGGAGTGGTTGAAATTTTAATATTTGATATGCTTATCTGATTTCAAGTAGAGGTAATCAGTAAGTAACTGAATATTCAAAATCTAGAGTTTGGGGAAATAACTGGAAATAGAATTGTAGGAGTCATTGGTACATGAAATATGGATGAGCTCCCCAAAGCCCTGCAGTTTGTACTTGTTTTATGACTGTCCTTCTTGTATGTATGGATGTGGCAGACCCACCTTTGGCTCCATAGGTGTAGAGAGAAGATGGATGACAAACTATCTGAGGCCATGGCAGTTGGGAGTGGAGAAGATATACTGAAGCCATGGCTTCAGTTTGTCATCTCCTAATTCCTTTGAAGAATCGGCTGCCGTTGACTTGTTGTTCCCAGATTTCTGGCTCAATCCTGGTCTCTCAGTCTCGTAAGATCCTAATATAAGTCTAGGTTGAAGTTCAAATTATCAAGAACTAGCAGTAACAAACCCAGTGAGTTCAGAAGGGCACAGTAGCCTGAAAGTGTTGCTACTTCCAGGTGATTGTGAGGACTTCCGCTTTTATTGAGTGACACAGAAAGTAACTGGAAGGTTTTGAGCAGAGTGGAGACATCATCTTACATTAAGTGGGAAGGGTAACATTGCTGCAGTGAGGAAGGTTATTCTTCCATCAATATCTCTAGCAAATCAAGTAGTAATCTGGTGGGGAGTAACTTCATTCCTAGACATATGCCCTGACATTCATTAAATCTGTGGCCTTCAAAATATGTTGAATGACAAAATGGATGACTGGAACCCTAGTCACCATGTAAAAGTTTTCCATGGAAAAACAAATTTTGAGATTATAATAGTCAAGCTTTCAAAATGTTAAATGTTAATATATTAAATTAAAAGTTAGTAAGTCTCTGGTTTGTGCATTCCACAAAAACCTTTCTTTAGTATACCAGCCATAAGCTACATTTGCGTGCGCAAGGCTTCAAACTGATGTTCTGTTGCATGAGTTTCTCTGTGAATATTGTCTGTAAATATAAGGAATTCAGCAAGAATTGTTGTCTTGTTTTCTACCTAAGATATATGTTCATGTTCTTGCTGAGAAAATGTATGGAAGTAAAATTAACTAAAAGAGCATATATGTTCCAGATTGAAGTGATAATGCAGTAAATATTGTCTTTTATATTCCACAAACAGGAAGAGTAATTCTTCATCTAAAGCCACGACAATGAGTGAAAATGTGAGTATTTTTAAAGCATATTTATAGAATGAATGTGTTTAGGGAATAGGGCAGGGAAATGACTTATATGGACTTTGTGAATTTTCACTTTTAAAACACTTTGCACCAGTGTCTATCACTGGTGTTTAAAAGGAGCTAAGTAGATGTTAGCTTCTGTACCCTGTCTAGGATGGCATGATAAAGATACCTGGCATTTCCAATTGCAGAAGTGATCTTTAATCATATCATGATTTGTTTCACGGTATTTTCTATAATTAGTCTGTCTTCTTAGTATCACTAGGTCTGGCATTATCGGCTCTCTTTGACAGATGAGTAAATTAAAACACAGGATCTTACAGGATAACAGTGGTGGAGCTAGGACTCAGGCCCTTTTCTTCCCTGTAGCTTGACCAAGCAGAGTGGTTCCAGCAGATCTGTGGTTCTAGCACTCACCTTTGGTTATGTGAAGTACTTGGAACATTTTAGGGCTAGGCAATGTCTTAGTCATTTGGGCTGCAATAACAAAAATACCATACACTGGGTAATTTACAAACAACAAATTTATTTTCAGTTTTGGAGGCCGGGAAGTCCACAGTCAAGGCGCCAGTAGATTCAATGTCTAGTGAGAGCCTGTTCCTCATAGATGGAATCTTCCTGCTGTGTCGTCACACAGCAGCAGGGGCAAAACAAGCACCCTCCAGCCTCTTTGATAAGGGCACTAGTTCCATTCATGAAGGTCCTGCCCTCATCACCTGATCACCTCCTAAAGGCGCCACCTCTTAATATTGTTGCATTAGGGATTAGGTTTCAACATATGAATGTTGGGTGACACAAACATTCAGACCAGAGCACAGAATATCCTGTTATAATTGAAAGGAACATTTCAGAAATGTTTGAAAAGACGCAGTAATTACCTAACTCAGAGGGTTTAAGGAACATAGACATTTGGACCCTTTGTAAACACTACATTGATGCAGCAAATACCATTATTACTCAGATTTTGTAGCTCTTTGGATGGATATCCAGCCTTCTGGATGATTTTCTCAGGAATATAGTGGGTTGGGGTGGGGGGAGTTCCTATGGTTTTAGAGGCCTAAGTCGTTTCTTGAGAAACAAAGCATGGGTTCTCAGAAACACTTTACTCATCTATGGCAGGGATTCTCTCAGATTTCCTCTCAGTAGAGTCTGGAGGGTGGGGCAGGGTGGG
>NW_012120598.1:4896614-4916044 GCF_000951035.1 Colobus angolensis palliatus | reverse complement strand
GAGGCAGAGCTTGCAGTGAGCTGAGATCTGGCCACTGCACTCCAGCCTGGGTGACAGAGCGAGACTCCGTCTCAAAAAAAAAAAAATAAGGAACTTTGTTCCTACCATTTTTGTTCCTACAATTTACAGAAAGTACTCTCGGAGTGTAGAATCGAATACTCTCATCCCTCCAAACAGTATGAAACACACTGTGGCTAAATTGAATGAACAAAAGCCATTTATTTTTTCTTTGCCTTCCTCTCAGTCGCCCTCATCAGCTAAGAGCTAGAGTCCCCTTCAGTTCTCTTGTGCCCTACACAGGGTTTCTCAACCTCAATACTACTGATACTTTGGGCCACATCATTCTTTGTGTAAGGTGCTGTCCTGTACATTGCAGAATGCGTAGCAACATGCCTGTCCTCCAACACTAGATGCCAGGAGCATCCTCCTAACAGGATTTATCTGCCTCTGCCTTCCAGTCCTACCTCTTTACTCTCTGGGCAAAGCTTCAGAGTACCTTGTCTGCTAGGAGTTAGTTAATTAATTCCCCACAAAACGGGCTTAATTAAATATATACTGGTTTGGCTAGGTGCAGTGGCTGACGCCTGTAATCCCAGCACTTTGGAAGGCCGAGGCGGGTGGATCACAAGGTCAGGAGTTCTAGACCAGTCTGGCCAATATGGTGAAACCCTGTCTCTACTAAAATACAAAAATTAGCTGTGCATGGTGGTGTGCCTGTAGTTCCAGCACATTGGGAGGCTGAGGCAGGATAATCACTTGAATCCAGGAGGTGGAGGTTGCAGTGAGCTGAGATCGTGCCACTGCACTCCAGCGTGGGCAACAGAGCAAGACTCTGTCTCAAAAAATAAATAAGATAAAGAAATAAATACTGGTTTTTAACCTGTAAATTCTTACAATAAATATAGCTTGATATTCATAAGATTTATGTTTCTTTAAATATGAATTAATATATTTAAACTTGTTTTTTGTTTCTTTTCCTAGGATTTCAAGCACACAAAATCCTTTATAATTTAAAGACTCCACTTTTGAGATACACCAAAACCACCGTTGTTACACAAATTATTAAACTATTATAAAACTCTGCTTTGTCTGACATTTGCAAAGAGGTACATGAGGAAATGAAAGTGGTATTTCATTTTAATTTTTATGACTACTAACTCACCTGAACTTGTTATTTTAAACAAATAGTTCTGTCCACACCTAAAAGACAGTCTGGCTTCTTGTGTCTGGACTAAGTTAAAAGAATCAAAATAGTTTGTAATATTCTGGGCTTTGGGAAATGTTAACCGCAGCCTAACTTCTAGAGAACATTACTAAAATGTAACATACTGATTGTGAAGTTAATCCACAGATCATGAAAATATAAATCAGACTCTGCGCAACAGTCTGATTTAGGGGGTCCAACAAATACTCTGACAGATGCAAAAGGAACCTCTGGTCTCATTTCTGCCAGACTCCTCTTGTCTCCCCTCATATCATCTTATTCCGATGCTCTTTCATCACTAACATACCCACAGAAAGGAGGAAGTGGGATGGGTCTTAGGCCCGAGGATTTACACTTAGTGTTTACTTCCATTCCTGAGAACTAAAAGCAACATCAAAAGAAATACCTAACGGCTGGAGCCCACAGGTGTGCACCACAGGATTCGCCTGGTGTGTGTCACTGATTTCTTCATTAAATGTAATTTTGACAGTCAAACACAAACCAAAGTGGCTTATTTCACCCCTACTGCTGCTTGCCACTGCTTCCTTCTTGTAAGATTTCTTTGAAGAGGATCAGTAACCTTGGCATCAGAACTCACCACTGGAGGCTACACAAGTTTGCAGATACCTTTCCCTGCAGGAGTGGTGACTTCACATCTTTCTGTCTCTAAAAATTGTGCAGTGACATTCCGGGTCAAGTTCCTTGGTCAGGGGTTGCCAATTCTGCTTTTGGAAAAGATATGGAGGGAAGAAGTAATTGTCTACAAGGAAGATGAGATGAAAAAGCTCACTGACTCCCTGCATCTGGTACCCCTCTTGATACATAGTGGGCATATGAGAAATGGTTCAAATGAAAAGTGGGTCTAATGTGGGTTTCTCAACTGATGAACCACAAAAGCCTCCAGCTACTATTACAATGTGAAAATTCCAATGATCCATTTACCAGAGCAGTTAGACTATGTTAAAAATGCATATCATCTGTAACTTCTTTTAATTACTGAATTGATATTACAAACAAAATATGGCTAGGGCATGTCCTGTTCTTCTGGGTAAATCTGGATGAAAAGGTCACTTGCTACCTTTGACAACTATGAACATGGTTAATCTTCTTTCTTTCTTTTCTTTTTTTTGAGACAGTCTCACTCTGTTGCCCAGGCAGGAGTGCAGTGGCACAATCTTGGCTCACTGCAATATCCGTCTCCCCTCTGCCTGCCAGGTTCAAGCAATTCTCCTGCCTCAGCCTCCCAAGTAGCTGAGATTACAGGCATGTACCACCACACCTGGCTAATTTTTGTAATTTTAGTAGAGATGGGTTTCACCATGTTGGCCAGGCTGGTCTCGAACTTCTAACCTCAAATGATCCACCCGCCTCAGCCTCCCAAAGTGCTGGGATTACAACCATGAGCCACCGCACCCGGCCGGTTAATCTTCTTTCAAAAGAATCTTCTCTTTCTACCCAACTGGCAAGGCAAATCCTCAGGATTCACTGAACAAATGGATTAAGCACCCACTGAGTGCCTAGCATGTGCCTGTACACCAGGCCACTGGGAAGATGCTCCCCCTTTGACTTAGCTGTGACGTTCTATGTCTCTCACCAGATCCCTTCCTGGAGGTCGGGCTTCTGTAACATGGCTCTGCCCTCAAAATCAAATTTTCACCACATGATCAGGGATCAGCAAATATTTTTTGTAAAGAGCCAGAAAGTAGATATTTTAAGTCATAAGGTCCTTGTTAACAACTACTTGACTCTGCCATTGTAGCACAAAGGCAGCCACAGCCAAAATAAGCAAGTGGTCATGTCTGTGTTTCAATAAGACTTTATTTACAAAAACAGCAGGCACAGACAAGATTTGGCCCACAGGCATAGATTCCCAACTCATAGTGGTGAAGGACAGAAAACAACACCTGTTTACAAGCTTTTGTAAGAAATCAGGCTAAATATTACCTGTTTTGGTTAGATTTCTTTGGTTTGAGGAATGCTTTCCTCTTGCATTGGCATGCCAAGAGGATAGATGACTCTGAAAGACGCCTCTTCAGACATACCTGTCATCACACGAGATCAACTTCTTCAGTTTAAATGACACAAATCCATATTGTGGAGGGAAAATATGTAGTGCCTTAGCTTCACTAATAGTTGTAAAACTTCTTTTGAAGACATCAAAGGCTAGAGGATTCATTTTATGCAGTGTGAACATCTAACACTCTGTGTCAAATATATATTGTATATTACCTTCAACTATTGTACTAGCTAGGTAACAATCCTTGTATAAAGAATGTTTTCTCCCACACAAAGGGCACAGTATTGAGCACTAATTTCCTAATTATTAAAAGTATGTATATGTATCTTTGGGTCACTGGTGTCCAGACTTGTATTTCCATTTGTGTTTGAGGAATTTGAACACTAACAATTGGTAAAATCCCATTGTAATTCTTACAGCATTTTGACTTTACTTTCTTGCAGTGAATTGTGTTGTGTAAAGATTAGGGCTTTAAAATCTTTATTAGCAAGCTTTGTTTTGTTTTCATTATTGTTGCTGTTGTAACTAGATTTAATTTATTTTTAGTTGGAGGTTTGACCTAACTAAATCTGGACCAATTGTTTTTCAATACAACTTTGCAAAGAACTTCCTTCATCCACAGGTGGCTTTGTTTGATTGAAGTCTACACTAATAAAAATAGCTGAACTTGTTAAACTTTTTAGCCCCATATAACAGTGCTGGGAAAGAGTCATCCACCTATTGTTATTCATAAAACCCAGGAAACTACACCCTCTTACCTTCTGTAGCTATAAGGCCAGCTGCTGGTTAGCTGTTTAAGATTAGAATCTCACCATCTCTGTTTGGATGGCTGCCAACTTCTCAAATGCTGAGAAAAATGCTCTGAAAATAAAAAGCAAAAACTATTTATTGAACACTTCATATATGTCAGAGGTGGGGATGGATGGGGGTGAGGATGTATAAAACCTCATTCATCTCAACGATACTATAAAGTGGGCAATGTCATCATTTTGCAGATGAGGAAACAGTTACTGACTTGCCAAGTTCACGGAGCTGAGGAGTGAGGAATCAGGGTCTGTGGGGACCCACATCAGTCTGATCCAGGATGTTTCACACACCATGTTTTTCTCTACCCCATGATTTCCTTTTAAATTCCTTGTTGCTATTGTTGAGATGAGGTTTTGCTCTGTCACCCAGGCTGGAGTGCAGTGCCGCAATCATGGCTTCCTACAGCTTCGACTTCCCAGGCTCAAGTGATTCCCCCAGCTCAGCCTCCCAAATAGGTGAAACCACAGGTGTGCGTCATGCCCAGGTAATTGTTTATTTATTATATTTTATTTTTGTAGCAGCGGGGTCTTGCCATGTTGCCAGGCTGGTCTCAAACTCCTAGACTCAAGTGTTCCTCCCTCTTCAGCCTCCAAAACTGCCGGCATTACTATAGGCCTGAGCCCGGTCCTTTTACTGATTGATTGATTGATTGACTGAGACGGAGTCTTGCTCTGTCACCAGGCTGGAGTGCAGTGGCGTGATCTCAGCTCATTGCAACCTCCAGGGTTCAAACAATTCTCCTGCCTCAGTCTCCCGAGCAGCTGGGACTATAGGTGTGCACCACCACACTTAGCTAATTTTTGTGGTTTTAGTAGAGACAGGGTTTCACCATGTTGGCCAGGATGGTTTCGATCTCTTGACTTCGTGATCTGCCCACCTCAGCCTCCCAAAGTGCTGGGATTACAGGCGTGAGCCACTGCGCCCGGCCAAGCCCAGTCCTTTTAAATTCTTGTTGTTATTCTCTGTCACCTTCCCTTCATCCTCAGTTATCTCTGGCCCCTCCATGGCCTTCCAGTCTCACTGCCAGACAAAATACCTTTTTGTCGTGCCTTCCCCCCAAACCAGTCTAAATATCACAATGGACCATTTCATTATCTTCCACTCTCCTGTCATTCTCCAAAGATGCCCAAATCTCTAATATTATTTTGAAAAATATTGAGGCTAACCAGGATGAATGCATTTAAATCCTATCACCACTACTGCCCCCTCCTATCTCTAAATCTCTCCATTCTTAGCCTCCTATTTACATTGACTACATCATTCATTGTCTTACTCGATTCTTCAGTCACTACTTTCACCCTTTTATCTCAGGCTTTCACTACTATCTCAACTTTTGTCTCCTGGGAACTTCTACCCTCAAGTACCCTCTCACAACATCAATCTCTTCAGTTCCAAAGGCTCCTTTTCCCTCTAATCTCTTCTTCCCCCTACCCCGTCCATCAGTTTGCCCCATTTCTCTCGAACCATGTCAACTCCCTTCTCCCTTCCCCTGGCTAAAACCCTTTCACTCTTCCTTTACCTAGTCTATCACAAAATCTAAACTCCTCAGCCTGGAATTCAAGGTTTCCCACCCATCACAGACATATCCCATCATATTGCCACAGCCTATGTATTCAGCTACATGTTCTACTAACTTCTTTGGTTGCCTTATGCACCCATTAAACTGAGCTATGGTCCTTTTATCTTAACCTGTTATTCCCCCTCCTCTATACATTTACTGATAATACCCCATCCACCTGGAATGCTAATTCTCCTAAACACAAGACTTGTATATTCTATCTACTCATTAAGAGACAGGTCAAATTCCACCCCCTCTAGGACAGCCTTCTCTCATTTCCCCTGCTGGAAAAGGTTTCTTTCTTCTCTGAATTTCCGTAACCCTTGATTCACTTACTGGTTTCTATCCCAGGATAGGAATGAACATGTTTGACACCCCTACCAATCTGGAAGCATTTTGAGAAAAGAACCATGTTTTACACAACCTTATAAGACCCAAATAATTTAACAGCATCTAACACGTGGTTGGCATTTAATAAGTGATAAATGAATTTTTAAAAATCAATGGAACACTTGTCAAAGAGCAAATTTAGTATTTAATTATAAAATTTCCCCATAAATTGTTAGAATATTAATGATTATATTCTGAAATATGTAATTATAATAGTTATCTAATATGTGAAGTTACAAAATTGTTCCATGAATGAAGGTTGGATGGAAACTATTTTTCTCATACCAGTCTCTTAGCAATTAGACATGAATTTCCACACAGTTCTTCAGAAGCTCTTCAAATATTTTTCCAACTTTAAAATTTTAAAATTTAATTTTCCATCTTCTGTTTTATCTTTTTGGAACACTTTTAGCATTAACAACTGGTTAAGAAATCCAAGGTAAACTAAAAGCTTTCATTTGTGATACTTTCAGTATTTTACTTTTCAATATATGCCAAGTTTTTACTTGACCAGGTTTGAAAAAATGTATTAAGACAAACTAGAGTGTAAAATGTCTTTTTACTTTCTACCAAGAAATGCTCTCAAAACAAGTAAAGAGTGTGTGTCAACAAAGAACCTGTTTAACTTCTTTGAGATTGAAAGCAGGCTGTTTCAAAGCTCCATTTCATGATCCCTTTATTTTCAACTTCAAGTGTGCTATTTATAAAGCTTCTTAAAGATGGTATAAAAATAGAGATTTACCAAGAGCTATAGTTGGAGTCCTAAAGTTGCTTATGTTTTTTTTTTTTTTTTTTGAGATAGAGTCTCGCTCTGTCACTCAGGTTGGAGTGCAGTGGCGCAATCTTGGTTCACTGCAGCCTCCTGGGTTCACGCAATTCTCATGCCTCAGCCTCCTGAGTAGCCAGGATTACTGGCACTGGCCATCATGCCTGGCTAATTTTTGTATTTTTAGTATAGACAGGGTTTTGCCATGTTGGCTAGGCTGGTCTTGAACTCCTGACCTCAGTGATCCACCTACCTCAGTCTCCCAAAGTATTGGGATTATAGGTGTGAGCCACCGCGCCCAGCCAACTTCTTAATTTTTCATTCTCAAACTTTCTTTCCAAGTATTTACTATAGAATTTAACTACTGTTAAATTGAAGTTACTGTAGGTTAAGAAACATTTTCTTTCTAAATTTTAGGATAACATATACCAAAGAGAATGAATAAGCATCTCTTTACAAAGATGCTATATTCATGTAACAGGATGTTAATTGGGACTTTCTCTGTTGCTCAAAGACTAAAAACAAGTATCCCACTTTCAAGGGAAAATGAAGGCTGGACGCAGTGGCTCACACCTGTAATGCCAGCACTTTGGAAGGCTGAGGTGGGAGGATTATTTGAATCTAGAAGTTTGAGAACAGCATGGACAACACAGTGAGACTGTCTCAAAAAATTGAAGAACTAGCTGGGTGTGGTGACATGCGCCTGTAGTCCCAGCTACTCGGGAGGCTGAGACAGGAGGATCATTTGAGCCCAGGAGGTTGAGGCTGCAGTGAGCTGTGATCACACCACTGCAACTTTAGCCTGGGCAAAAGAGTAACACTTTGTTTCAAAAAAAGAAAAAAAAAAAAGAAAATGAAAAATACATTGGGTATAAATACCCCTTCACTGTTCATGAAGAGACAGCTACCCTGAAATAATTACTCCAGTCCACCACTACTCATTACCCTTCACCTCATCACACAGTCCTTATAAGCTGAAGTGTGTATGGATGGATTTGGGATGGGAAGGAATGAGGGGACAGAAAGAGACAAAGAATGAGTTTGCTAAAGTCATAAGGAGTACTAGTCCCCAAGTCACCCCCAAGGGAAGTAAAGAGAATGTTTAAGAGAATCACTTGCAAAAACTGAAGGCACCTGCCAAGGAAACAGGAGCTATTTGAGCCGGTGGAAAGAGAGCTGGAAAAAAATATCAAGAAGAGGGGGAGGGCCAGGTGTGGTAGTGTGTGCCTATAGCGCCAGCTACTCTGGAGGCTGAATTGGGGGGATTGCTTAAGCCCAGGAATTCAAGGCTGCAGTGAGCTATGATCAAGCCACTGCCTGGGCAACAGAACAAAAGCCCATCTCTTTAAAAAAAAAAAAAAAAAAAAAAAAGGTGAGCGAAGGGGAGGATGGTGAAACATCTGTTTTCCCAAGATTTCTTAGTCAAGGACATGAGTGTCCCGTGGGTCCCGTAGGCACCATTGGAAGTAGCTGGCCTGGAGCCTTCTTGCCAGTGTCTCACCAGAGCAAACATCAGAAACAGTGTGTACTTACCCTTCCAGTGGGAGCTAAGGGGAGTCTGGAAGGGAGTAGGAGTGAATCTGCTATTTAAGAGAAGGGAATATGTACGACTGGGAAGACCTCCTCGGCCACAGGGCCCCCCACAAGAACTCATACATGCACCTTACTAGAGAGCTAGCATTTGGAAGGCTGCTACTACCCCAGGAGCAGCAACAATCAGAGAAACAGTAACAGCCAAAAACAAACAAAAAAAGCCTACACTGAATGTTAAATAAGTAAAAATTGCCTAGCCTTCTTGGGTTACTATTAAAGGTAGTGCTATGTAAGTAACACACATGACCCTTTCTAGTTCTCCTTACCTCTCCTCAATTCAAATTTCCTCTTCGTATAAGGACACCAGTCAGATAGGATTAAGACCTACCCTAAAGGTCTCATTTTAACTTAAAGTCCCTATCTCCAAATCGTCACATTATGAGGTAGTGGAAGTTGGGCTTCAATTCAATCAAAGTATGAATTTTGGGGAAACACAATTCAGTTCATAACACCAGGCAAGGGGGAAAATAGTCATTTTAGATAACCACAAGCCTGAGATCGTTTGTCATAATCACATAAAGTGGTTCTGAATGGTTAAGTGCAGGACAAGGAGTGACCTGGCAGGCTGAAGTGCTGCACAAAGGCCAGCGTTTGCAGGGTTGGAGCAGTCTAGCCAAAAAGAGGAAGGGACTCCTTCCAAAATGAGGAAGATGAAGCCTTGGTTAAGATCCCTGACTCACAGCACCACCAGAGGTTCAGCCTGAAAACAGGGAGTGTTTGCCTGACCAAAATTTAAATGTAAATGTACAGCCCTGTAATATAGGGCATGAGAATAGGATGCTTCCTACAGTCAAACAGAACCCTGTTTCAATAATGAACAAAGAGACTGGGATATTCAAGCAATTCTACAGTTGTGAGACAAGTAAAAAAGGTGTGAATGAGATAAGTATGTGTTAGCTGATAAAAGGTAAAATTCAGCTAAACTCTGAAAGAAGAAGGAGGTAAAGAGACAGGGAGAGGAAACATATGCAGAAAAGGTCAGTTTGTTCTCTACTGACTGGCAGTTCCAGCTGACACAAGACGGCTTTGCAGCCACAGGTGGGTGGAGGAGAGCTGTTTCAGGGTAGGTTAGAGGAAGACCCTGGGCCAACTAGACTTCCACGATTACCTTTAGATAGTGCCATAATTAAATACCCGATTCTCTGTTCCAACGCCTGCAATTATTTAAGTAAAAGTAGTTCAACTGCTCTGTCACTGCTTAGCCACATTTGAAGAAAAGTGGGCTGTTTCTTCCTACTGTACTGCCCTCCCCAATTCCTTCTCTACACAGCATTATTAATCGTATCTACATAATTAGGAAATATCTGTAGATCTTTCAAAAAGGTATTCCCTAGCAGGTTTTGCCTTCAGCTACAGTATGCCATAATAAAAATCTATTCTTTGGCCCAGGCACAGTGACTCAAGCCTGTAATCGCAGCACTTTGGGAGGCCGAGGCGGGTGGATCACCTAAGGTCAAGAGTTTGAGACCAGCCTGGCCAACGTGGTGAAACCCTGTCTTTACTAAAAATACAAAAATTAGCCAGGCATGGTGGCGCACACTTGTAATCCCAGCTACCAGGGAGGCTGAGGCAGAAGAACTGCTTGAATCTGGGCAACACAGCAAGACTCCATCTCCGAAAAAAAAAAAAAAAAGAACACTGTTGGCTTCACACTTTTACAGAAAATCTTAAAGATTTATTAAAGACCTATATTTAACACATATCAGAGATATTGTCAAATACTAATAAGACATGGCTGTTTTTCCTTTAAAATTTACTTTTTTGTAAGCCTGATTTTGACCATTAAATTTTTTTTTTAAATAACTTTCTTGAGAGCCAGTTACAGTCACTAAAATTTTGACCATGTCTGATATAACACTTAACTAGAATGTATCTGTTGGAACTCTTCTTATTAGGACAAAACAACACCATATAGTTTACTCTTTTAAAGTAAGTTCCTTTATAGAACCCCATTCATCCCTAACTTTCCCTCATCAATCTGAACAGAATTGTAACATACACTGTGACCTGCAAGCAAAGATGAGGGACCTGGGTTACTAGGAGAAAATTAACATTTGAGGAGATCAAAGTTAAAACACAATAGATGTTCCAGGACATATAAAAAAATTACACTCAGATTTCTGAAAAAGCTATGACAAAGAATTTATAAACCATTTCTTCATGTTCTAAAGGAAGGGTAACATCCCTCCACGACAAGCAGGGTTACGGGCAGGTTGTGCCCAATTTATCCAAGGTCTTCATCTGCTTAATTATAACCAAATGAAAGGATCTAAAAACAACCCTAACACACAGAACTTAACTCATCAAGAACACACTCAACATCACCAAATAATTTATTTGGACTCAGAATTAAAAGAACATTTGACAGTTATGTAATGCATGTTTATTCTGAAACATCTAACTAGTTGTACAGCTAACCCATGACAAATTACCAGATTAATTTTACTTTATTTCTTCAGGCCTGGGGTTTTTCAATGACTTCAAATTTGGGATCTAAGAAGAAGGGAAAAAAGGGTCAAGCTTAGCTATACTGCAGTAAAATGGATTATGTAAAATGCTCAAGATTTAACTCATCAATCTTCTGATTTTTTTAGTAAATATCTGTTTGTAAACATTTACATAGAAATATAGCTAAACATTTATACAACACTTTCTATGTGCCACGCATTCCATTAATCGACTTTGCATATATTATGTCATTTAACTACGTATGTGGAAGATACTATATTTCTCTCCAACTGTCAGATGAGGAAACATGCACCAGTTAATTACTCAAGATTACCCAGCTGAAAGTGATTGTCAGGATTCAGGATCAGGCAATTCAATTTCAGATCCCCACCATTTAATCGCTACGTTATGTGATTTCCTACACTGCTCTTATTCTAATGGCAAACATTTAGCTGGCAGCTTCTCAGGCACACATCATGGTCCTAATAAATTCACATGTTAACACTGTCATTCGATTCTCTAAAAATCCAAGTAAGGGTAAATATTCTTCACTTATCCCCCACAAGAATGAATCTGTGATTTACAAGATGTACCTTCAAATTTGAAGGTGGGAAATGTATTCATGTCTGCTTTACCAAACATTTGCTTGAGCTTAAAAAGCTCCTTCTCCAGCTCTTGCTGATACTCTGGACCGGTATCAACAGGTCTTCCAGATGTCCTGTTAAGTAAATGAGCAAACAAAAATTAATTTTATGTACTAGTTTACTAAAACAAAATCACTCTTCACCACATTTCAATAGATCTTTTTTTTTCTTTTTTAAGACAGAGTCTCGCTCGGTTGCCAGGCTGGAGTGCAGTGGCGTGATCTTGGCTCTCTGCAACCTCCGACTCCCTGGTTCAAGTGATTCTCCTGCCTCAGCCTCCCGAGTAGCTGGGACTACAGGCACATGACACCACGCCCAGCTAATTTTTGTATTTTCAGTAGAGAGGGGGTTTCACCATGTTGACCAGGATGGTTTTGATCTCCTGACCTTGTAATTCGCCCGCCTCGGCCTCCCAAAGTGCTAAGATTACAGGCGTGAGCCACCACACCCGGCCAATAGACCTTTTTAAAGCATTCATGTAGTCGAAGAAAAAGCTTCAGAAAGAAAAGAAGTATTTCCACTTCAATTTCAATTCAAACTATTTTATTATGATGAGGTTTCACATAAATGAGGTAACCTCAAACAAATCTCTAAAATTCAAGGTTTCTTAGTATCACAGACACTAAGTCAGAATTTCTCAGGGTCTAAGTTGCAATAAGGTGTATCGTTAAGTCTACGGGCTCTGGAGTCAAAGACTGGTTCTGTTTGAGTGTAAGTTCAACTATTCAGCCACTGTGTAAACCTGAGCAAGGCACAGAGCCTCTAAATTTTAGTTGCCACATCTAAATATGAAGTTCCTACCAAACAAGGGTGTAAATGCACACATACCTCTAAGCACAGTGCCGGGCACACAGTGAATACTCAATTATTATCTACTATTATCATTTGCTTTAAGTCAGTCATCACTAAATGGCTTTTAAAGAACTTAGTAACTTAAGTTTCTACAATAGGGGTCCTATTAAAGAAGCAAATTATTTCCTACCCTCAGATATTTTGCAATTTAGAAGAAAAAAATTACATGTTTATAAACATTTATGCTGTAAAGGAGTGATGTGGTGAGCTTCAAAGACATGGTTTAACAAAAAGCTATTCAAGTTGAGGAAGAGATTACTTTTGCAAAGCTAATCAGGGAAAATTTCATTTTAAAAAGGTGGCATTTGAGAAACATCAAGCATTCGGGGCCAGTGTTTATTTTGAGACCTTCCAAGATAGAAAAAGCAAAGACATAGAGGTGGTAAAGGATTGGCTATATGCAGGGAATGCTAAGGAGTCTAGATGGAAAAATCAGCAAACCCCAGATCATGGGAGGCCTGGAATGTTAAGCCTGGGGGTTTGTATTTTATTTACTAAGCAATAAAATGACAAAATTAGATGTGTGCAGTTTGGGAAAATAAATATAGCATCATGGACCAGCAGCAGGGCCAACTGGGTCTAATTAATTCTTTGAAGAAATTCTTCTGTTTTTGTTGTAAATATTACTGCCTACCTAGCAATGAACAATATTCTAAATGTAAAAAAATGTACACGTGAAAATTCCTTCAAGGGTAATAACATTTTTACATGTCTATGATCATAACATGTCTATGATCAAAGAGTATAGAGTCTTATTTAAGTTAGGAGAACGTGCACAAAAAAATACATAGGTGGCTCCAATTTAAGAACTTGTTAACAATGTTTCTTGTTAGAGATCCAATTTTCTTTCAGATTAGCACTGTCCAATAGAACTTTTTGTGATGTTAGAAATACTCTGTCTGTGCTGTCCAATGTGGTAGCCACTAGCCATATGTGGCTACTGAGCGCTAGAAATAGAGCTAACATGAATGAGAAAATGAGAAACTGAATTTATATATACACTTAATTGTAATTAGAATTTGAATAGTCTCATGGATAATGGCAACTGAAATGGACAGTGTGGTTCTAAATAGATCCTTCAACTAGATACTTTAATACTGGTTACTGATGGATGATGGCTATTTTAACTTTAATATGCACTCTTGTGATAAAAAGAGGCCAGAAGTCATCTACCTCCTCGACTGAATGTAAGTCTTGCTATTTATCTTGTTTATTACTATATCCCTAGGCTCTCACATGGTGACTGGGACAAAGTAGTCACTCAGAAGACACTTGTTCATTTCACTAGCAAATACTAGGCACTGAATCATTTAATTTTTATAACATCCTATGAAATGGGTAAGTACTATCATCATGCCCATTTTAGTATGAGAAAACTGTCCCACAGAAGGTAAACCTGCCCGAGGTCATAGAGCTCATTAGTGGCAGTGCTGGATGCCAGCCCAGGGTCTATCCTCAGAACTCTCCGTGTGTGTGTTTGCACAAACCAATCAATGACCCACACACAAGACTCCTTAGATTTCGGGTACACCTAATAATTCACTTCTCACTAGAGAAGCTTTTCAGGACAGTTAAATGATGCAAACAGCATCAATACTATAAGGTAACACCACATTTGGACAGAAGACACTCAAAATTCCCTGACGAGTCCTACACATCTGGTTACTTCATAGTATGATTTTTGGCAAATTCTAACTGTCAGCCTTGGTTTTCTCATATATAAAACTGGGGTAACATCTATAGGGTTGTCAAAGTAACTTACTACATTTAATTACTACATTTTACTAGTAACTTACTACACTCTAATCCCTTCACTATCTCTCCTCAGTTTTGGCAATAATAACACCTTTGTTAGTTACCTCGCCTCAAAGTCAGTTTTCTTTTATTGTTCCCTCTCTTCTTCCTCTCCAACAGCTCACCAAAACCAGTCATCAGTGTTTCAATGTCTTGACTCTGTCACTTTTACATTACCACTGCTATAAAGTGAAGGTTCTCATCAACTAATGCTTAGGTTACATTTTGCTAACATGTCTATCTTTGCTCTCTTCCCATTTCCAACCTTTCAATACCCTGGTTAAAATTATCCTCCTAATTCAGAGTAATCTTCTTCCATCCCCAGTCACGTTCAGAAAGCTTTAATTTCTCACGAATGTCTACCACATATCTTACTTTCTCAGTCTACAATCAAGGCCTTCCATCATCCCTCATTCTAACCCTATACCATCCTTACACTCTTCATATACCCTATACTTCAGGGAAACAGAATTATACCATTTACCAAATCTATTTTGTGCTTTCTAGTTTTCATGCTTTAGTTCACACCATTCTTTCCTCCTAAAAGATCCTCTCCTCCTACCCTCATTTATCTGTTCTAAAGATACACTGATCTTTAGAACCTAAACTCCTGGGTTTACTGTCTACTGAAGGCCTCCTGCGGGTTTGAGAACCATTTCATGCTACAAGCAAAATCATGTAAGTAAATTCTTCACGTTTGTTTCTTTAAACTGGGAAGATGATCCACAGTTGTCCATGAGATTCTCAAGAGGGATGAATACCCAAACAATGCCTTCCAAAAGCCTCTAAAATGCCTCTAGCTGGAAAGGAGTATTCTTTCCTATGAACTCCCCAAGCACTCAACGTTTCCCTATCTTAGCCCCTAACTCATTTTACCTTATATTGTATTTATTTGCTTACTAGCTTTCCACTCCCGTCAGACTTTAAGAATATTGTAAAAATGCCCTGTGGCCCATCACAGTTAACAGCCAAGTGCTTTACACACAGTAGACAACTATATGAAAGAAAATGAAACTATGAATTGATGCACATCCCTCTTCCTAAGATTTGGGCTTTGGACCTGATGACGGCTAAGGCGGTCATTCATTTCCAAAACTAGGGTTCTACAATTGTTTTTCTTGGACTTACATTATGTCATTTCAGAGTCTTTTGTCCTTTAATATATATTCTCAGAGATCTATAACTATGGAAACAGCATTTTAAAAAAAAGAGCTGTGCTTATACATTTCTCTCAAATTACGAGCTCACAGAAAGGCCACTAAATTGAGGGCTAAAATATACTTTGATAATACATTTTTCCCCAGTTAGTTTTATAATCTTAGACTAATCAATGTCTAAGGGAGTTACTTCTTTCAAACTTAGCTGCTAAATGATTTCCAAGACCTTCTGTATTTCTGTGAATTGATGTGGTTTATAACATATGACATTACAGTAAGGATATATTTTAAATGGCAATAGATTTAATAGGATTTTCCCTTATAACTAGTACGAAGAAGATAGTTTACAACTTAAAAAAATCAAGATCTTTACCTTCTTTTTTGAGGGCACCTAATGAACCTCTGTGTCACAGATGAGCTCAGTGAAGGTCTGACACTTTCAAATACCACGTCATTTTTTATTGCCACCTTGGAACTTGCATACTTTGAATATTTATATTTACACTGTAGTTATTTATTCACTTACTGTCGCTTAGATTTGTATTCTCTAATCTTGTCCACAAAGAGTTTCTGTACAGGATCAAGTTCCTTATTAAATGCCACTGCTGTAACACCAATGTTCCTCCGCAAATGGACTGAGACTGCTGACCGAATGACAGAGGAGAACCTGAAGAGCCTCTGAAGAATCATGCTGATTCTGTTACTGAAAACAAGCATCAGAAATGTTAATATACTTACTAGAAATCACCTCTAAATATATCATGAGATTCAAATTCTACTAATTGCTACAGAATTATATCATATCAGATCTCAGTCTATACCTGACCAGAGTTCCCTTCTCCTCCTCATTCCCCATTGCAAGATTTTTAGGTCTTAACCAAAAGTCCCTGGGATATAGGAACAGTTAGAAACTCAGGCCTGAAGCTTCATCAGGGTTAGAGCACAAAATGTGAGGTAAGGTATTTCTTCTCCCTTGAACTTAGTCTTGGATCAGAGAAAACAGCAGAGGTAGACTGTTGCAACACTGTCCACTCCTAACAGGAAAAACACACTGGTCCCCAAACTGATGTACAAGGTTTCCCATGCCTCAGCCAGGCATGATAACCTTAAAGTGTGGACTTCTCAGGCCCATAGAGGGAGAAACTGCTCTGTCCGTTACAACAGGATCCAGTCATTTAAGAATACTGTAACAACTAAATCAAAGTCCAGAAGAACCAGCAAAGAAAAACAGCAGCCAGACCAAATGAGCTGTGCATGACATGGGGGAGGGTCTGGCAGTCCAATTTTATCAGTGAAATAAATTGGTGAAGGAGATGAAAGTCTGAACTTTATAAATAAGGACTTATGGCCAGGTGCTGTGGCTCATGCCTGTAATCCCAGCATTTTGGGAGGCCGAGGCGGGCAGATCACCTGAGGTCGGGAGTTCGAGACCAGTCTGACCAACATAGAGAAACCCTGTCTCTACTAAAAATACAAAAATTAGCTGGGTGTGGTGGGGCATGCCTGTAATCCCAGCTACTCGGGAGGCTAGGGCAGGAGAATCGCTCGAACCCGGAAAGCAGAGGTTACAGTGGGCTGAGATCATGCCATTACACTCCAGCCTGGGCAACGAGAGCAAAACTCCGTATCAAAAAAAAAAAAAATAAACAAAATAAAAAATAAGGACTTAAAGGCTTTCGAATCCCGAGACTTCCTTAAGCTAAAATATATTATTTTCTAACTAAAACATTTCAGTAGAGGACAATCCCTGTTGAGATTTACTTTAGCGATTTAAAGATCAAATGCAAAAAGTATTCCAAATTACAACAAATAGGTGCAAACAGGAATTCTAGAAGAAAAGGAATAAAGAGGGCAAGCGCGGTGGTTTGTGTGTGTAATCCCAGCACTTTGGGAGGCCAAGGCAGGTGGATCACTTGAGGTCAGAGGTTTGAGACCAGCCTGCCCAACATGGTGAAACTCCATCTCCACTAAAAATACAAAAATAGGCCGGGCGCGGTGGCTCCAGCCTGTAATCCCAGCACTTTGGGAGGCCGAGACAGGCGGATCACAAGGTCAGGAGATCGAGACCATCCTGGCCAACCCGGTGAAACCCCATCTCTACTAAAAATACAAAAAACTAGCTGGGCGAGGTGGCGGGCGCCTGTAGTCCCAGCTACTCGGAAGGCTGAGGCAGGAGAATGGCGTAAACCCGGGAGACGGAGCTTGCAGTGAGCTGAGATCCGGCCACTGCACTCCAGCCTGGGCGACAGAGCAAGACTCTGTCTCAAAAAAAACAAAAAAAATACAAAAATAAGTTGGGCGTGCTCGCATGCCCATAATCCCAGCTACTTGGGAGGCTCAGGCAGGAGAATCGCTTGAACTCAGGAGGTGGAGGTTACAGGGAGCCCAGATCACACCACTGCACTCCAGGCTAGATGACAGAGCAAGACTCCATCTCAAAAGGTTAAAAAAAAAGGAGTAAGAGACCATAAATAATTAGAAGAATACATTTTTCTCAGATCAAGGCTGAATCTATAAATTGACAGGGCTTGCCAAACCCCATATTGGAACGGTGACAAAATGCTCACAATGCACTACAGCCTGGTAAAATTTCTGAATCTTTTTTATTTTTGAGACAGGGTCTCAGTCTGTTGCCCAGGCGGAACACAGCTCATTACAGCCTCGACCTCCTGGACTCATACAATCCTTCCACCTTAGCCTCCCAAGCAGATGGGAGCACACTTGTGTGCCATCACACCAGGCTAATGTTTACCTTTATTTTTTTGTAGAGACGAGGTCTTGCCATATTGCCCTGGCTGGTAAAATTTCTGAATCTTCAAGTGAAAACCTGATATGCTAACATGCTTCCATGCCCTCCCCAAATTTCCTAATGACAATACCAGTCATCATCACGTTGACACTGGACTTCGACTAGGTCATAACAGGACTAGTGGAAGTATACAAACTATGTTATTGGTCTAAAGTAATACAGAAATTAGATATAAGTATTTAGAGGTCAGGCGAGGTGGCTCATGCCTGTAATCCCAGCACTTTGGGAGGCTGAGATGGGAGAATCACTTGAGGCCAGGAGTTCGAAACCAGCCTTGCCAACATGGGGAAACCCCGTCTCTACAAAAAAAAAAAAAATTAGCCAGGCATGGGCACACCTGTCATCCCAGCTACTCCTGGTGAGGCTGAGGCAGGAGAATCACTTGAACCTGGGAGGTGGAGGTTGCAGTGAGCCAGGATCACACCACTGCTCTCCAGCCTGGACTACAGAGCAAGAGCCTGTCTCAAAACAAAGAAACTAGAAATAAGCATTTAGAAACTCAGAACGACTCAAGAGGTAATTTGTTTGCTGAATGTAAAAATAAAAAAATTAGAGCTTATGAACCGGGTGTGGTGGTTCATGCCTGTAATCCCAGAACTTTGGGAGGCTGAGGAAGGAGGATTGTTTGAACTCAGGAGTTCAAGACCAGACTGGGAAACATGGAGAGAACCTGTCTCTAAAAAGTTAGATGTTGTATTTTAAGTGACTTCATTGTTTTGTTTTTTAAATTTCATTTCTTGTGTAATTCATTTTCACTGTATTCAAAAGTGTCCACAAGAGCGGGTGTGAGAATGGCCCTTTACCACTGAGAGTTTGAGAAGCACTAGCTAGAAAACTGTAGAGTAGCACAGTAGTTCTCAAAATGGGGTTGGGGGTGGGGGAAGAGGTGAGATTTTTCTCTCCATGGAGACATCTGGCAATGTCTTTAGACATTTTTGGTTGTTCTCACCAAGCTGAGTGCTACTGGCCTATAATGAGTACAAAGCCAGGAATGCTGCCAAACACTCCATAACGATAATAACAGCCCTCTCACCCACAAGAATTATCTGGTCAAAATGTCAATAATGCCAGGGTTGACAAACTCTGGAATGGCATGTAAAAATTATCAAAAGAAATCCTACAATGAGCCAGGTGCAGTGGCTGGTGCCTGTAATCCCAGCACTTTGGGAGGCCAAGGCAGGAGGATCACTTGAGCCCAGAAATTCAAGACCAGCCTAGGCAACACAGTGTGACCTCATCTCTAAAAAAAAAAAAAAACAGCCAGGTGTGATGGTGGGTGCCTATAGTCCCAGGTACTTGGGAGGCTGAGGCAGGATCACTTGAGCTTGGTAGGTAGAGGCTGCAGTGTGCTGTGATTGTACCACTGCATTCCAGCCTAGGTTACAGAGTGA
>NW_012120598.1:4893863-4896482 GCF_000951035.1 Colobus angolensis palliatus | reverse complement strand
ATCAGGCCTGGCACGATGGCTCACGCCTGTAATCCCAGCACTTTGTTGTACTCCCAGCACTTTGTTGTAATCCCAGCATTTTGGGAGGCCAAGGTGGGCGGATCACCTGAGGTAGGGAGTTTGAGATCAGCCTGACCAACATGGAGAAACCCGTCTCTACTAAAAATACAAAATTAGCTGGGAGTGGTGGCACATGCCTGTAATCCCAGCTACTGGGGAGGCTGAGGCAGGAGAATCGCTTGAACCCAGGAGGCAGAAGTTGCGGTGAGCCAAGATCGTGCCATTGCACTCCAGCCTGGGCAACAAGAGCGAAACTCTGTCTCAAAAAAAAAAACAAAAGAAATCCTACAATCAATACAATCAAAATATGCTTCACCTGACAGAATGAAAGTAAAGTATTTGAAGAAATTAAAGAATTCATAACATATCACTTTTATACCCCATCAGGGAAAAATACTTGAGAAAAAGCTACAAGCAAACAACAAATGACCTTTCATAAGGTCATGTGCCACTTATTATCATTCCTATGTTTAAACATACAGAAACTGAGGATTAGAATTATCTGGTCAAAGTTACACAGCAAAATCTAACTTAACACAAATATGTAAAAAAAAAAAAAAAATTGTGCAACTCAATGCTTACTTTCCCTTCTGGCAAACTAAGGACATGCTTAACATTCAGCAATAAGTTCACCCAACATTTGCTCGGCCCTATATACTGTGTAAAGTACTTCCATATATATCTTCTCCTTGTACCCTTACAGCAATACTCTTAAGAGTTAGAAGAAAGTGTTCTTATCCCTGCTTTACATATGATAAAACTACATCTAAGAAAGGTTAAGCTGCACACACAGTTAATTTGCTCTAAGTCTGACTGCACAGATGTTATTCCTGCTACAACATGGGTAAACTTCACTTTCATTGTTTCAATTATCTAAGTGCCTATGATTCCCTAATCGCATTTCTAATTTTAGTATTCATCCTGAACCCCAAATCTATACACAGTATTCAACAGTTCTCTTCTCCCTTATAAGTTCTACGAACTCATCCAAAGAATGAACACATAATCTCATATCAAAACTTGTTCCTTCTCCTTTAATCTTTTTCATTTTTTTCACTGATTAGTGAATGCGTATTGCCCACTGACACGCAGAAAATAGTCATTACACAAATAGCTGTGAAATACCACCTGACATAAATTCTCCATTCCAGTACCATCAGGTGCCACAAGAGAATATGATAGCGTCGGACATGATCAGAAAGACCGGGGAAGGCAACAGTAAGAAAACACTAGTCTGAGCAGAGGCCTCGTCGTGGGCAGGGGCATGGTTCTCCTATTTATAGTGATGACTGACCGGCCAAAGGTTAGTAGGTTCGCTGCCTCTTCAGTGCATATTCCTAAGAACAATCCATAAAGTCGCCTAACGAAGTGTTAGCACCATCATCGTTTTCAGGTGGGATGCAAACTTTCAAGATTGTAACTATTCTTTTCCCTCTTATGGTGCACATTCTGCCGAAGTAGCTTAGACGATCCCGTGCGCCCGGGGCGGGTAGGCCTGGCCGAAAACCTCTCCCGCGCGCCTGACCTTGGGTTGCCCCAGCCAGGATGCGGGCCCGAGACCCCCAGGCCTCCCTGCCCCCCGCGCCGCCCCATTAGCCCTCAGAGAGGGTATCGATCTTATTTCTGGGTCTAGGCAAACTCCCAGGTCTAGAAACATAGAGGTCAGCTGTGACCCCGGGCCAGGCCGGGAAGGCATCCAGGACACAGAGCTGCTCTCTCCTCCTAATAAAGGTGAGAGGCAGCCCAGGCCTCCTGAAGAAACCCAGAACTGGAGTCCCAAGAGGCCACGCTGATCTAGCTACCCTCCCAGTCACCTTGCACTCAGTCCCGAGCTGCCAAAGCCTCCGCCGCCACGGCCACCGCTCTACTTCCGGCCCTGGCTCCGCCCCCACACGCCTACCCGCCATCGCAATGCATTATGGGCCGCCGTTTCAGTCGGTCGACGCTCACCGGACAGGAAGCGTCTCGGAGACAGTCTGCGACCGGACGGGTCTAGGTGAGACAGAAGCCAAACAGGAGGAGGAAGTGGAGGGTAAGTGCTTCCGGGTCCCCTGGCAAAGCCTCCGCCATCTTTCCTTCCCCTAATTTGACCCGTTCTTTTTCCCCCTCCTTGAAACCTTGCTCTGTACGCATGCGCCCTTTGACTAGCCTTTCCCCTAGTTCAAGCTCCCCTCCGAGTCAGCGTCCTGTTCGTTAGGGTTATCGAGGTGTATAATGGTGCAGGAAAGTGAGACTGTGTAAAACAAAGCGGATTGGGGCGTTGCGCTTCCTTGTGCCTCGTGAGCCTCCGTTGCCTTGGGCGTTCGTTTTGCGCACCCTGCTGGGAGTTGTAGTCCTGGACCCCGAGGTGCCTGGGAGGCGGGAGGGGGGGGTTGGGGCTTCTCAGCGCCGATTCCGCGGGAAGGGCCCTGGGGCCTCACACATCTAGTCGCGGGAGCTGCAGGTCTTACCCGGAGAGACGCTGCAAGTGGAGCCCGCGCCGCTGCCGTTCTCAGCCGGCTCCGGAGTGCGGGCGGGGGCAACAGGGCCGATTCCGGAGTGGGTGAGTGCGGCCGCCGG
>NW_012120598.1:4874595-4893568 GCF_000951035.1 Colobus angolensis palliatus | reverse complement strand
CCGGGACCCGCGCCGGACGGGCCGCTTGTCGCCGCTCCCTCCCTTCCGCGTCCCCTCCTCGCCGGTCCACACTCCGCCGCAGTCTCAGCCTGCTCAGCTGGGATGTAGTCCTGATGCCCCGAGATTTTAAGAGCAAAATGCAGACCCTGTCTCATCGCGGGACTCAGCGATTCACTCACTTCAAATCCAGTGTCTTTATAGAACAACACAGTTACACGAAAATCATTTATCAGCGTATATGGTAGTCATCTGGGTTTGGTTTTTTGTGTGTTTGTTTTTAAGCGAGGAAGTAAACCAAGGAGATAACAATGAGTTGTCTACTTTTAAAGTTTTTTGTGTGCTGGAAGACACGCTGTGTGTGCGTGTTTGGATTTAGGGACCCCAGTTTGATCAGGTTAGCGGACTGAGAGGTCAGTGCCTAATATTGCACTGCAAGATGATTAGAAATTTAGACATAAAGTTCACTTCATAAGTAGTTTCCATTAATAGCAGTAGGGCTGACTCGTGAGAGGAGCAAAGATTTAGCAGGATTCACTTGAGCGAATTGTAGAACGAGGCGGTGATAACATTCTTAGGTAGTGTTATCTTGAACTTCAGAAGAAACCGCTCAACTCTTCAGCAGTTGCTTGAGGGACCAGCCTGTCTCTCAGGGTTCCCTCCAGGCTTTCCAAGCTGCTTTATTTTTAGACCCCAGACAGTGACGCTGGGTGGACTTAAGTCAGTTTTACCTGAATTGTGTATACAAGAGCATCTGTCATGAAGTATGTATGGTAATGAAGTAATCAAATCATAAGCTAGATGTTAGGTTGAAGTAAGTCATCAGACTGAGTACTAAATTAAAACTGTTGACTTTAGCCTTCCCTCAACTCTTTATATATGAAACTCCAAACCTATGAAAAAATTGGGGAAAAAATCATACAGTGAACACCCATATACCCTTCACCTGGGGGTCCCAACTGTGAATCTTTCACTGTATGTGCTTTCTGTCTTTATGTTACATAGATGTGCATGCTTTGCTTTTTCTTAACTGCTACCTTTATTTTTGAAATAAAAATGTCTTTTAATTTCCTCAGACACTGAAAAGCATTTATTTAATAACTTAGGAAAATGTGCAGTAAATCTCGCAGGTACTCCTACACTCCACTTATATTTATAATGGGAAAAGTTCTAAGTTCTGTAATTAATAACGCACTCCAATGAAGGACAATTCTCAAATTTATCTGTAGTTTCAAAAGGGAATGTTACATCTATCTGTGTTTTAAAAGACACTAGCTATTCCCAGAATTTTTCCTTAAATTCAAGTTTAGTTTGTATCCCATCTTGTGAAACATTCCCAACCCCAGGTTGGATTTAATCCAGCAGAACCAGAGTGTCAGTGAAAGTATATGAAATTGTTCTGTGCAGTTCTGGCGGGGGCAGCCCTTAGATGGAGAAACTGCTAGTAATTTTCTCTCAGTTTTCCTAAGTGTTGACGTAGAATTCTGGGGAATTGGTTTCAGAAAAAGAGATAAGACTCACTCAAAAGCTGATATGTAAGATTTGGACTATTTCTCAAATCTCTGTTTTGCTTCTCTAGACTAAGCATAGATAGAGAACCTGGAGAGAAAGATCATTTAAGAGACTGAGGAATATTTTTTGAAAGATCATTTAAGAAACTGAGTTTTTTTTTTTTTTTTCTCTCCAAAAGGGCATGAGTTTTCGTTTTGTTTTTTTCTCTATTTGGCACTTTTGAGGGATTGGTCTATAAATTTTTTGAAAGATCATAGGATAAATTTCTTAGTAGCAACTTCCTATTTTAGTGTTTATATTAGGGGAGCCCCAGGTGTCCCTGTTGACAAGTCATTAGGGCCACTTCTCAACCTCTGGCTGCATCATATGCTTTTTTTTCTATTTTGCCAAAGTTTGCAGAAAATTATGTTTTCTAATCATTAAAAAATTGGTTGTGGAGATGGGAGTGGACCTCTTTATAAGCCCTGAAAATAAGTGATTTTTTAAAGTGCTATTCTGCTGCAAACCTGAGTCTCACTGTTTTCTGTAAACAACAGTTTTTTATGATTTATTTATTTTGTGTGGACGTTATTTCCTTTTAATCGGTGCTAAAATTCCATAGTGTATGCTTTCTCCGTGTTTTCTTTGATTAATACTTTGTTAACATAGACACTTGAATTGGCACCAGCTGTCACCAACAAAGCTGCCCTGAACGTTATCAGTCAATCCTGTTAACCAATTGGAGAATTTTTCTGGAATGCTTACTTAGGGATGAAATTGCTGGGTTGCAGGTGTAAGTATGCTTGATATACTTTTCTGCAGAATATCTACACCTGTGTGCACCACAGCTACAGAGACAGGGGAATCTTATGTTGCTGCTAACTGCTCTCGTTATTTAACTTTCTGACATTTGCCGCCTCCCCCGCGCCCCAACACACACACACGCAGTATAAAGTGGTAATTTCTTGTTTTAAATTGAACTTTTGAATGATTTGAATTTGGGCATTTTTTTGTATCAGTTATTTTGGTTTCCCTTTATGTGAATATCCTTTTCCTAGGCTTTGGCTACTTTTCTAATTTGTCCCTTTTTTTGGTTATCAAATTCCAGGCCATTGTCTATTCCATTGTCACTTTTGGGTATTGGAAATATCTTCCCATTCTGTAGCCTGTCTGTTGAACATAAATCTTGATTTTTATGTAATCAGATTTTTCTCCTTACGGTTATGTTCTTGGAATTTTATTTAAGAAATCCTTTTCTATCCTGAGACCACAAAAATGTCCCCACCATTTTTTTCTGTTTCATAGTTTTGCCTTGTATGTTTAGTCCTTGAAGGCATCTGTAGTTCATTTTATATGGTGTGAAATAGTTCTTATTCATTTATTCAACACGTATTGGTGGAGTGCCTGCTGAATATCTACACCTGTGTGTACCACGCAGTACCACTCTTCAGAGTACTTTGTATATATCTGTGAACACATATTCCTGCCCTGTGAAGCTTATGTTGTCCTTCAAGGTAGATCCCTACTGGGTTTCCACCTGTTTTCTTTAGCACTCAGGATGAGTTCCACAATTTTTTTTTTTTTTTTTTTTGAGACGGAGTCTCGCTCTGTCGCCCAGGCTGGAGTGCAGTGGCCGGATCTCAGCTCACTGCAAGCTCCACCTCCTGGGTTTACGCCATTCTCCTGCCTCAGCCTCCTGAGTAGCTGGGACTACAGGCGCCCACCACCTCGCCCGGCTAGTTTTTTGTATTTTTAGTAGAGACGGGGTTTCACCGTGTTAGCCAGGATGGTCTCGAACTCCTGATCTCGTGATCCACCCGTCTCGGCCTCCCAAAGTGCTGGGATTACAGGCTTGAGCCACCGCGCCCGGCCCACAATTTTACACATAGCACCAGTTGAGGAATAGGCTTTATTGGAGAAAGAGAAGGCTTATTAGGCCAGCATCAGCAAGAAAAAAGAAAACCAGAGGGTCTTCATTTTTTCATCATCCCTAAAAGAAGCCTGCTGGAGCCTGTGCTGTCTGCTAGATAGGCGTGTGAACGGAGCCTGCGCAGTCTGCTCCATGTGCACACGTCCATCCCAGTGGAGAACCTTACCCTTTTATTATTTATCCTTTAAAGGCAAGCCTGAGAGCAACGTTAATTATGTGGGAAAAATTAGATCATTTTGTATCAGGCAGTCTAGATTTGGATGCCAGCTATTTGTCAGAAAACCATACCCCATAGTTGGAGATACTGAGAACTGAGAAGAGTTATAGCCCTTTCAAAAGTGGAAAGGGAGACAGTTTCTTAATGTGAGTGTGACAAAGTGTGCAAATTTAGTGGCTTAAAAACACCACTAGTTTATTATCTTACAGTTTTGGAGTCAGAAATATGAAATAGGTCTCGGCTAGAATGAGGTGTTGCCAGTCGTGTTTTTCTAAAGCCTTCAAAGGAGAATCTGTTCCTCGTCTAGCTTTCAGGAGCTACCTGCATTCCTTGACTCATAGCTCCTTTCCTCCATCTTCAAAGCCATTCGCAGCTAACCAGCAAGTCTTCACATTGAATCACTGTGGCCCTCTCTTCCAATTTCCTCTTTTACTTTTATGGACCTTCTACTTTTATTTATTTGTTTTAAGAGACAGGGTCTCGCTGTTGCCCAGGAGGGAGTGCAGTGGCGCAATCATCATTGACTGCAGCCTCGACTCCTGGTCTCAAGATCTTCCCACTTCAGCCTCCCGAATAGCTAGGACTGCAGGTGCACACTACCATGCCTGGCTAATTTTAAAATATAGGAGACAGGTTCTTTTTATGTTGGCCAGGCTGGTCTTGAACTCGTGGGTTCAAACATCCTCTCTCCTTGATCTCCCAAAGTGTTGGGATTACAGGTATGAGGCACCATATCTGGCCCTAGCTGCGTTTTTAAAACGATCACACTCTGGCTGTTTTATTGGCTGAGAATAGACTGGGGGGGGACAAGAGTGGACACAGGGACCTCCTTTAGGAGACTGTTGCAGTACTCCAGGTAAGGGGTGGTGGTGGCTGTGGTACTGATACACGCAATACAGAGCCTATATTTGAACAACCATGGTTCATCCGCATCTGGAATGATACCTACTTAGGTTGATGCACCAAAACTGTGACATGGAGACACGGGTGGTTTAGCATCACCTCTGAATAGCGTTTGTATGAGACGGGGCTCAAAATAAGATTGCTCTATGCAAAACATTTGAATGCAGTGCCTGATGCTCAGTGAGTAATGGTTATTAATGCAAATGAATATTTAAATTCTTCATTTCGTCAAATCTTGTAAGTGGGAACACAACTGTTTTGTAAATGTCGGAATACCAAATTTAGTGGAGCATTCCTTATAAAGGTACGCCTCTTTTTAGATGTGCCATACACTTTAACCTCTCAGAAGGTGCTGTGGACTGAAATTACATATGGAGTCCAAAGACAAATTTATTGACCTACAGGGGGGGTATTTAATAACAGAACCTAGTACTTAACAGTAGTAACACCTCAGAAATGTCCACAAAGAAATACCTATGTATATATAACTATTTGTGCATTACTTAGCATTTTTAAAATTCTAATGTTTTTGTATCAGTGGTTTTAAGCAATAGATAAAAATTTTACATGGGATAATTAAAAACTGAAGTAGTGATTTGTTTAAAATAAAACCACATCTGAAAAAAATCATTAAAAATTTTCTACTGTGTGTAATCAGGAAAATATGTGTATCTATACTTTATTACTTTGTTTTGCTGTTTTATAATATTGCATTTATAAGAGACATCATTTGTATCAAATCCTAGCTGATTAATTTGCATGTCATTGTATCAGTGTTATACTTTGCAGTAAATTATGCTACTAAGGTACAACTTTTAGCTGAATAAACATAGTTCATCTCCATGTTAAGCTTCACGTTTGAATCTTTTACTGAGACTGAGTTGCTTTAATATAGTTAACAGACCCTTAACTTAATTTTGAGGTAACTTACTGATCGCGATTGGTCCCAAAAACATCCCAGTAAATCCAGTAGATTGATGAAGTTGTCATGTCAGGTTAATAAACACCAGTTTTTCAAAAAATTAATTTGTAAATGTCATTTGTGGATTTTCTTTATTTTATTTTTCCAACAGGGTCTCACTTTGTCGCCCATGCTGGAGTGCAGTGGTGCGATCATGGCTCACTGCAGCCTCAGCCCCCTGGGCTCAGGTGATCCTCCTATCTCAGCCTCCCAAGTATTAATAGGTGGGACTACAGGTGCGTGCCACCACGCCCTGCTAATTTTTGTATTTTTAGTAGAGACAGGATTTCGCCAAGTTACCCAGGCTGATTTCAAACTCCTGGGCTCAAGCAATCTGCCTGCCTTGGCCTCCCAAAGTGCTGGGGTTAGAGACATGAGCCACCACGCCCAGCTGATTTTCTTCTATAAGTAAAGACTACTTCCCCCTCTTCTGCTTGCCCTTTGCGTTTTATTTGAATTGGGTCTCTACTTCTTATGTGTCATTTCTGTTTATGTAGATAATTTTAAAATATCTTAAAAAGTCACTCTTGCAGGACTGATCCTTTGAAATACTTCAGCCATGACTAAAAGAGAAGCAGAGGAGCTGATAGAAATTGAGATTGATGGAACAGAGAAACCAGAGTGCACAGAAGAAAGGTAGGTGTTTCTGAATTTTATCATTTTTTTAAAATACCAATATACCTAATTAAAACCAGGAAACAAGTCATAGTTCTTTTGGACTTCCTTTTTTTTTTAAACTGTTCTCAGCATTTTAGGAGATAATGTATTGTTTGATTTCCACTGACTTAGTGTGCTTGTAGCTGAGAGGGAAAGACAGTTTTAAACTAATAATAGTAAGAGGCTGAATGAAATCAAAAGCAATTGATTTCAATAGTTTTCTCCTTTGGGGCATTTAATTCTTTATTCTTTTCCACAGCACTGGTTGCTTTAATTTCAGAAATAGTTTAATTCAACTTGTACTAATTTAACAGATATTTATGAGTAACTGTTGTAAACAACTAATTGACAAGAATATGTGAATAACTAAGATACTAATCTGCCCTTATAAAGGCCACATTGTATTTGAGGAGATAGACAGGTATATGAGTAATTATGTGACCAATACTAAGCATAAAGTGTGGTGAAAAGTGTTAATTCTTGGAATAATAATGGAATCATACTTATTTGAAAGGAGGACAGTAGTAGTGAGTTCAGAATCCAAGGAGAGAACGTGAGTAGAAATAGACATTTGGGTGTCAACAAGAAGATTGAGGAAAGCAGTAGTTAGTGGTCCCTATTTTACTCTGTGGAGTAGGAGGTGAGATAATAAGCTGACAGTAAAAGGGATTGAAAAGTAGTAGAGAATCTCCGTGGAGTAACAGGTTTAGAAATCTCTGCGGTGCAACTGGACAAGATAATTAAGGTTAAGGAAGATACTGAGTGTTGAGAGTACAGTTGAGATTTAAAACCTTAAATTTTTAATAGAGCTTTTCAACTTGTTTATCCCAGTTTTTCCAGCATAAGAAAGAGGGAATGTGTGCTTCTGTGGAATTTCATGTATAGATATTTGTGTAACAAATTACCCCAAAATTCAGAAACTAAAAATGTCCAACATTCGGCCAGATGCAGTGGCTCATGCCTATAATCCCAACACTTTGGGAGGCTGAGGTGGACAGATCACTTGAGCCCAGGAGTTCAAGACCAGCCTGGGCAGCATGGCAAAACTCTGTCTCTATAAAACATACAAAAAAAAAAATTAGCCTGGCCTGGTGACATGTGCCTAAGTCCCAGCTACTCTGGAGGCTGCGGTGGGAGGATTGCTTAAGCCCAGGAGTTTAAGGCTGCAGTGAGCCATGACTGTGCCACCGCATTCCAGCTTTAGTGACAGGACAAGATGCTGTCTCAAAAGAAAAAAAAAAAAAGCCCAACATTTTTTATTGCACATTGTTTCTCAGAGGAACCTGGGAGCAACTTACCTGGGTGGATCTGTCTCGGGGGTATTTCATGAGTTTGCAATGAAGCTGTCAGCCTGGGCTGCAGTCTCCTAAAGACTGGACTAGGGCTAGGGTGTCTGCATCCACAGTCATGCTTGAGACTCTTAGCAGGATGCCGCAGTTCCTCATCACATGATCCTCTCTAGGGCTGCTCATGGGATGGCAGCTGGCTTCCCTTAAAGCAAATGGTCTGAGAGACATAGAATGGCAAAGTAGAAAGCCCCAGTATCTTTAAGTAATCTAAGAAGTGACATACCACTTTATCTTGGTCTTCTGGTCATACAGTCCAACCCTGGTACAGTGTGGGAGGGAACTTTAAAAGGGCATGCATTTAAGAATCATTGGGAGCCCTCTTTGAGCCTAGCATGCATATATTTATGTTTATACATGCATGCACACATGGTCCACAAAGTCTAAAGTATGTACCATCCGACCTTTTATGGATAGTCTAGGTTAGGTGACAGATCGGTATTAATATGTATGACCTATGTGAAGGAGGCAGTAATTGTCATTTACCTAATGTAGATTTTTGCTGTACAGGAATTTAGGTCCAGTTTTATGAGATCATCTACTTTTTTTTTTTTTTAAGAGAAATTGATACTTTAGATATTTGTATGAAGTCTTCCAAGGTTTTAATGATAGTAATAAAAACTTTAAAAAATGTTTAATGTTCAGCTAGTATAAAATAGTTCTTTAAAAATTTGTTTTAAAGTAACATCTGGGCCAGGCACGGTGGCTCAAGCCTGTAATCCCAGCACTTTGGGAGGCCGAGGCGGGTGGATCACGAGGTCAGGAGATCAAGACCATCCTGGCTAACATGGTGAAACCCCGTCTCTACTAAAAATACAAAAAATTAGCCGGACGTGGTGGCAGGCACCTGTAGTCCCAGCTACTCGGAGGCTGAGGCGGGAGAATCGCTTGAACCCGGGAGGTGGAGCTTGCAGTGAGCTGAGATCCGGCCACTGCACTCCAGCCTGGGCGACACAGCGAGACTCCATCTCAAAAAAAAGAAAAAAAGAAGTGACATCTGAATCTCAAGAATAATTGTTACAAAAAAAGAAAAAGCTTGCCTGGCACAGTGGCTCATGCCTGTAATCCCAGCACTTTGGGACACCAAGGCAGGTGGATCGCGAGGTCAAGAGATCGAGACCATCCTGGCCAACGTGATGAAACCCCGTCTCTACTAAAAATACAAAAATTAGCTGAGCGTGGTGGAGCACGCTTATAGTCCCAGCTACTCGGGAGGCTGAGGCAGCAGAATTGCTTGAACCCAGGAGGTGGAAGTTGTAGTGAGCCGAGATTGCGCCACTGCACCCCAGCCGGGCGACAGAGCAAGACTCTGTCTCAAAAAAAAAAAAAAAAAAACAGCAACCTACCATGGCTATAGCTGAAGACTTTGGTAAAAAGGCTTACTTAAGATTTTTTTTAACCTTAAAAAATAACAATAGTATATTAGTATTTTTACGTAAGCTTGTTTTTAATCATGAGGGGTCTATTTTATAAATTTTAAATGTTTTAAGTCAGGTGCGATGGCACACACCTGTAGTCCCAGCAACTTGGGTGGCTGAGGCAGGAAGATCACTTGAGCTCAGGAGTTTGAGGCTGGCCTGGTGTGAACATAGGGAGACTGTCTCTAAAATTAAAATATAAATAAATGTTTTAGAAAAAATTTTAAGTTATATACATTCATTGACTATCATGTATATATCTCATTTTACTTGTAATTTATGTGAAAACTCAACAGATTTTTAATGCATACTGTTTTTGACAATCACAAATGAGATTTAAATCATGTTTAAATTAAACATGTTGGAATACTTAATTGAATTCCACATTCACCAATCCAGCAAATATTACTTAGTGTTTGTCTTCTATTTGGCCCTATGTAAGGATTTGTAAGAGATTTGTAGGATTACTTACCAAAGATTTTAACCCTTTTGAATTCAAAGTGTGAAATAATATGAAAGAGCACTAAGACAGTTTTTAGGAAGAATATAAACTTTTTTGAACATGGAGCTGTCCTGATTACAACCAGTTGTGTTCATATTAAATTAAAGGGAAAGTCTTTTATTTAACTTACTCTATTTTTATATCTTTATATTTTTATTTATGTGGGGAAGGGAAATTGACTAGTAGAGATGGCATACAGATTTTGAGGAGACAATGTGTCTTCCTTTCTGGGTCTAAAATTCTTCAAAATAACTTGAAAATATAATGCAAATGGAAACATAATGTATGTGCAATATTTATATGTGTACACATACACACATATGTATGTACATACATAATCAGGCATATTTACAAGGATGCTTTAAATTTCAAGCTAGCATTTCTCTATGAAATTCAGTGTTCATTTTGGCAATACTAGTTGGGGATGAGCCTACCACAGTATCTGTAGAAATGACTTTTCAAAGACCAGAAATGTGTTTTGGTTTGGGATTATGTTTTTAGCATATTGTTACTTTGAAATCCAGGCTAAAAAATATAACTGTTAGCACTTACATCTTTAACATTTAGCATTGTAGAACAAACCTACGCACCAGCTGAATGTGTAAGCCAGGCCATAGACATCAATGAACCAATAGGCAATTTAAAGAAACTGCTAGAACCAAGACTACAGTGTTCTTTGGATGCTCATGAAATTTGCCTGCAAGATATCCAGGTAATTTTTATTTTTGTAAATTTGTATTGCAACATTTTAGTCTGCATAGGAATATTTTTTCGTTAGCCTTTTCTTTATAGCTATAGACTTTATCTCTGTAAGAAGATTTTATTGGTATTACTGTAAAACTTAAGTGTTTAGAAATAAGGTTTTTAAGCAAAATTTTCTCCATTTAAAATTATATTTTAAAAATTTAGTACTAAAACAAATGAAACATTTGTTTTTTACTTTTCACAAATATAAAATGAGAAGTTTAAATAAATTAGAATCAAAGCTTAAATATAAGTAGTAATAGTAGGGAGCACATTGACTTTTGAAACTGAAGTGTATTTCTAGCCAGCTTCTAACTTCTCAAACATATCATTTAACTAAATGATTTCCACATTTCCCTTTTACCTTTATTTTCTCTGACAGTAGGTTTTGGATAAGAATTTAAATATTAACTGATAGGTCCTGGAATTTATTGTAAAAGGATTTTACTCATGGTAGTATTATAATATGTTATGTCTGAAACATATTCCGAGTCATATTTTGCAATGTGTTTTCAAGATAGGTAGTACTTTTATGTATAAAAGGTAGCAGCTTAAATAGAATTGCCCATACAGTTTTCCATGACCTTTCTTAAACATATGATTAAATACATACTAGAGTTTTATACTTTTTCTTTTTTGTTTTTTTTGAAATGGAGCCTCATTCTGTCATCCAGGCTTTAGTGCACTGGTGCAATTTCAGGTCACTGCAACCTCCACTCCCAGGTTCATACCATTCTCCTGCCTCAGCCTCCCGAATAGCTGGGACTACAGGCCGATGCCTCCACACCTGGCTAATTTTTGTATTTTTAGTAGACGGGGTTTTGCTATGTTGGCCAGGCTGGTCTTGAACTCCTGACCTCAAGTGATCTGTCCGCCTTGGCCTCCCAAAGTGCTGGGATTATAGGTGTGAGCCAGCGCACCTGGCTGAGTTTTATACTATTTTTATATTAACTTAGATTAATGTATATTGTGTCATCTTTTGGATCGTTCTTTTCTGTTTCTCCTGCCTGTCTTGTGATATGGGTATTCTTTATGTTACCGAACTTTTGTGTTAGTTTTTTAAAAATTCAAATCATCATATGCTGCTGCTATTTTTAATAAAATACTGTTGTACAGTAAGTTGAAATGTTTTAACAAAATTTGTGCATTTTATTTGCCTTTTAACCATACTTTAATCTTTTCATTTCAATATAAATCTAGTGATTGGTGGTGGGTAGGGATGATAGAGTGCTCTAAAACTAGGGAATGTGGGAAGGTCTAGTAATGTTACAATTTTAGGATTTAAAGTTTTTTTTCTCTTAATGACAGGATGAATTAACTTAGTCTTTTTGGAAGACTACCTCCCGTTTAATATCTGTTAATGTTAAATGTGAAATACCTAACGGTTCCACTTCAGCAAATTATTCCTACAGAAATGCTCACCTGGGTGGGTAAAGGTATATGCATGAAGATGTTCATGGCTTTGCAAAAACTGAAAACACCTCAAATGTTCCAAAAATGAGATTTGATATATTAGTTCCATAGAATAGGATTTGAGTTAGCTATTAAAACCGGTGAACTTGAGCTGTGTGGGCAAGGTACGTTGAGTGAAAAAAAATACTTGCAAAACAGTCTAATTCTCTCATGTAATCTTCACCTCAGTCTTTGAAATCAGCATATTACTAGTCACATTCTGCAGATGTAGAAACAGATTTAAAGAGGTTAAATAATGTGCCCAGTGTATGGCTACAAAGGGGTATACTGGAATTTGAACCCAGACCTCTGTGACTCCAGAACTCTCTTCACTTGTTTGAGGCAAAAAAACAAAAACTTTTTTAAAGGTTTATGGTGAATATAACTCAGTGTCACTGGACTTTGCCTGGTTTGCTCATACGTAAAATAAAGGGGAATCTGGACTTAATCTCTTAGTTGTCTTTCAGCTATAACATTTATTGCTTTCAATACTTGACCTATCCAAAATGAAAGTATGGCCTGCAGATTACCCAACCTCTTCCAGGTTCTCAGTAAATATTAGTTGGATAAATGGTAATATTTATAATTCATATTGTCATAGAATTCAGGGCTAGCTTTGGATCTAAGGGCATTTTGCGTTACTCCTTGACCCCCTTTCCTCCTTAAAAAGGATATAAGGACCACCACTTCTATTCTTCATGTCAGTGCAAACATACATTTGAATCACAAGTCTTGCTGCTTATGGTAATGCTCTTATATTTTCAGATGTGGGCTGACTTGAAAGCTGAGGGAACAACGGCTAAGTTGCACTTTTTTGAAGAATGTTAACACAAGATCAAATACCAGGCTTGAGTTTTGTCCTTGTTCTGGCTTTTAGTGAACTTGCTAATATGTTCAGTGCCTGAGCGCTTATACTTTCAGAGTTACATTTGCCATAGCTTCTAGTGGATAACACCAGTGTCCACTAGACAAGGAGAAAAAACTTGACCTTAAGACAATTTTTAATGAAATGTATATTAATGGATGAAACTGTCATATTTAATCTATCTGTCTACAAGATTACACAGTCTTTTTTTTGAGATGGAGTCTCGCTCTATCACCCAGGTAGAGTGCAGTGGCACTCACTGCAACCTCCACCTCCTGGGTCCAAGCGATTCTCATGCTTCCGCCTCCCAAGTAGCTGGGATTACAGGCGTGCGCCACCACTCCTGGCTAATTTTTGTATTTGTGTATAGACAGGGTTTTACCATGTTGCCCAAGCTGGTCTTGAACTTCAGACCTCAGGTGATCCACTTGCCTTGGACTCCCAAAGTGCTGGGATTACAAGTGTGAGCCACCACACCCAGCCCTATACAGTTTGTCTTATCCCCTGTTCAAGTTAGATTCATAGTCATTTGTCATGTGTTTGTGCCATGACGACACCATCAGGTTAATTATTGGGATTGAGAGTAGAACTGCAGCTATATGACATGCAGACACAGTTATAAATTATGCAAGATGATTATAATGGAAGCCTGTCTATAAGCTGATTACAGAAAGTGTCTGGAAGTCAGAATTAACATCAGTTTGCCATCGTGTGAAATGCATTCATTATAAGGATATATGAAGGAAAAAACACTAATACTGAAATGATATAGAATTAGGATTCAAGATATTCATAGCTAGGTTAGGTAGTAAGGTCATAAGTGCTTTAATTTTATTAACTTTATGATGAGAGATTTAGAGTAAACCCTTATCTTCAATATGTAGCGCTGGTTACAAGGCAGATATGGCAAGAATATGTTAATATATTTAGATAAATTATCACCACTAATTAAACACTCTTATTCATGACAGGTATAGCATACTTTAAATACATTTCAGAATGAATAATTGACTTTTGGAATTATTTAAAATCCCAAACTAGACTCCAGAGATAGAGAAAACTGACATGACAAATTTGGTGGTATACTGTCCTGAATTACTTTCTCAGTAGTGAAAATATTTTAAATTTTGGCAAAGAATTAAATATGACAAGCTAGATAATGTGTTCTTATAATTTAATTAGTATGTTCAGTAATTAAGTTCTTTTGGTACATCCATTTATTCTAAACCAAAGGCAAGGGACTTAATCGAATGATTGCACTAAAATAATCTTACTCATTTTGTCATCCACGGTTAGCTGGATCCAGAACGAAGTTTATTTGACCAAGGAGTAAAAACAGATGGAACTGTACAGCTTAGTGTACAGGTAATTTCTTACCAAGGTAAGTTACTTTTCATGATAGTTATTTAAAATTTTAGCTCATGTTTTTCTGATATAATTTATAAGTCTTAACTGTTTTACATCGTTGCCTAAATTACTTGATATAACAGCTAAATATTCATGCTTTGGGTTTAGTAGTTGTATTTGACAGGGTGAAACAGATAATATAATACATTCTACCTAGTTTAATCATAAAAGGATATATTATATGGTAGTAAATAGCAGAATCACAGAGAGTATTGGAAGTCAGCAGGTTCCAGCTGACTTCCTAAGAGTACCTCAGTCACACTGCAGAACTGGACTGCTAAGGAAGCTGCTGCCCTGCCATGATCTGGAAAATACAACACCTGGAAGCTACCATGGTGGCTGTCACTTTAACCATGTTGCCTTTACAGTGATCCACACTAGTCAAAAAAATAGACGTCTGCTGGCTGCAGGGGTGCACACCTGTAATCCTACCACTTTGGGAGGCCAAGGTGGGTGGATCATTTGAGGTCAGGAGTTTGAGAACAGCCTGGCCAACATGGTGAAACCCCATCTCTACTAAAAATACAAAATAAGCTGAGTGTGGTGGCACATGCCTGTAATCCCAGCTACTGGGGAGGCTAAGACAGGAAAATCACTTGAACCCAGGAAGTGGAGCTTGCAGTGAGCAGAGATTGTGTCACTACACTCCCTCCTGGGCAACAAGAGCAAAACTCTGTCTCTGTCAGTCAGTCAATCAATAAAAAAAATAGATGGCATAGGCCTCAATGGTCCCCAACCTTTTTTGGCACCAGGGACCAGTTTCACAGAAGACAATTTTTCCATGGATTGGGGCAGGGGAATTCAAGCACGTTACATTTATCACGGGCTTTGTATCTATTATTACTACATTGTAGTATATAATGATATAATTATACAACTCACCATAATGTAGAATCAGTGGGAGCCTTGAGCTTGTTTCCCTGCAACTAGACAGTTTCATCTGGAGGTGATGGGAGACAAGAGGATCAGGCATTAAATTCTCATAGGGAGCACGCAACCTAGATACTTCACATGTGCAGCTCACAATAGGGTTTGCGCTCCTGTGAGAATCTAATGCTGCCAGTGATCTGACAAGAAGTAGAGCTCAAGCGGTAATGTGAGCGATAGGGAGCAGCTGTAAATACACATGAAGCTTCATCCACTTGCCTGCCTGTCACCTCCTGTTGTATGGTCTGTGGCCTGGGTTTTGGGGACCCCTGATCTGCCTGCTTGTCCCCTCTTAGCTCATTTCCAAATAGAAGGCTTATACCAGTGATTCTAAAGCCTAAATCACACCTGGAACCCTAGCTGCAAAGAAATCCAGTCTGTACAGTTTAGCATAGAGAGAAAAATTTGTAATAGACATAGAATCATCCAATCAGCCTTATTCATTACAGTATTTTACTAAACTTGTATGAATACCCAAGTTAGAAAAGAAAATTAGGAAACTATTTTTGGTAGGTTGAATTTTAGCTTTTTAAAATTTAGAATAATGTCATCTCTGAACATATATTGTTCACAATTACGTTTCACAAACCATGTTTTTCTTCAGACTCTGAAAGGTAGTTACGTACTTCTGATCCTTAATTCCCTCAGGATTGATTATTGGGAACAGGAAATAAATTAGTAGTCTTTATCTTTAAAAGCCTAGTGACCTACTGATGCAAGTGTGTTTAAGAAGAGTTTACTTAAAGCCATAATCGTGTGAAATTTAGATGAAGGATTAGGAAATAGATTTTAAGAAAAAATACTTTTGATTCTGATTATTTTTATCGTGTATATTTGAGAAGTGATTCTCTTTATACCACCTGAGAATGATAGTAGTAGTTTCTTGCAATACTGGTTTTCACAGAAGATCAAAGTTGAGTTGTGCTTTTTCTTTAAACTGTACTTTGATTGAATTTTGATATAGATTGTAATAGATTCAGTAAGGAACAGAAGCAGTTATATGATATGATAGTGTCTTAGAGCTGTCATTTTAGTGTGAGGTTATTTCATAGAGGGCTAATTCCATTTTGAATAGATAAATAATAGTATGTCTTAGAGAGAGTACTGCACACATACTGAAATAACTGCTTTTATGGTGTAATTTCTTAATTATAATTTCTGAAACAGGTTTCAGTGTTTTGATTCTGGATAGTTGAGGAGCCTTTGTATTAATAAATTATTTATCTTTGTCTTTTCCATAGGAATTACAATTCTTAACACCTTTATACTAGGAGCTTAAAATATTCAGGATTTGGGTTTTTCTTCATCTAATTTAAAATGAAAATTAGAATTTAATGGTAAATTTAATTTAGCAAATTTGGCATTGTTTTTAACACATCTACTTTGTCCTTTAAAAAGAAAAACTGAGTCAGTAAATAATAATTTTAATTTGTTTAGAAGGATTTTTTAAAATTCCAAGGATAGGTAGCTGCTCGTTTATACTCTGCATAGTCTAATTTTTATTTTGTTTCATATTGGTAATTTTTATTTTTATTTATTTTATTGTGGTATGAACGGGTACTTTTTTTCTAATGATGTTTATAGGTAGGGTTTGTGTGTGTCTTATGTTTTACAAAATTATTTTAAACTTGTAGAAAAGTTGCAAGACTAGTAAAAGAATTCTTGAATATTCTTCACCCAGATTCCCCAAATGTTAACTTTTACTACATTTGCTTTATTCGGTGTAGTTTTTCTCTACCATTTGGGAACATATAAACTAAATTATGTTTTGGTGACTTCTTTATTTTCATTTAGATTCATAATTTTTTTTATCCACTGTTAAGGAATTGAACCAAAGTTAAACATCCTTGAAATTGTTAAACCTGCGGACACTGTTGAGGTTGTTATTGATCCAGATGCCCACCATGCTGAATCAGAAGCACATCTTGTTGAAGAAGCTCAAGTGATAACTCTTGATGGCACAAAACACATCACAACCATTTCAGATGAAACTTCAGAACAAGTGACAAGATGGGCTGCTGCACTGGAAGGCTATAGGAAAGAACAAGAACGCCTTGGGATACCCTATGGTAATGAAATACATAATTCTAGATTGGGTAGAACAGTAGGAATTAAGCTTGACATAGAAGAGACTAGGGTAAGTTATAATCTATTTTACCTGTAGAGTTATTAGAATGAATGTTGATTTTCTTATCTCTCTCTTTTTTAATTGTAACGCACATTTAAGCTCATATGGTGGACAAATTCAGTCCTGCGTGCCAGAAATACAAAGAAGTCTAAAAAATTTCTGCTCTTAGGGTGTTGAGAGTGTAGTTGAAGAGAGAGAAGATAGATGAAAAGAGATAATTGCTGTAAAAGGTAACATGTTTTTAAACTGTTAGTAACTCTTACAGAAGAAGCATGCTATTGGAATCTCAAAGGGATCATAGTTGCCCTGAGGGAAAGTTGAAAAGAGTTTATTATAAATAAGATACTATTGGGCAGAGAAAGACATTTAAGACAGGAAGTGTTATGTGCAAAGCTTAGACCTCGGGGTATGCATGAGTAGTGAGAAAATTGAGTGGTTAAGGAGTTACTCTGTAGCATTACAGAACTGTTTTGATTGATGAAAATAATTGAAAAATGAATATGGTGGTGGTATATGGCGTAAGTTGGAACAGGTAGAGACTGAGTGAAGGGAAAATAGGAGCATATTATTATAATTATGGCTAGCTGATAGGTGGTTTCTTTGGGAGTAGAAAGGAAAAAGTAGATGAAAACAGTGATAGGACTGAACAGATTGACAGATTTGATGAGAGTAGAGAGGGAAGATACAAGTATTGATCTAACTTCTCAAGCTTCATCTTGGTGACTAAGACAGTAATAATCTTGATAAAAATTGGTTCCATCATCATTACATGTTTATTGAACACTACCATATGCCAGGCACCATGTTAAATGCTGGGCTTAATTAAGATGGTACACTAGAAAGAGCATGCCTTCAATAGCCCAGTTGGGGAAGTAGAGAAGTCTGGTATAGGAAATGTTTTTTCACATTGATTACCGGTTGAAACAACATTTGGAACATCAAGTTAAAATAAATTCATTATTAAGTTGTATTTCACCAACTTTTTAAATGTAACTATTAGAAAATTTAAAATTACATAATAGTCTGCATTATATTTCTGTTGGACAGCCCTGATCTTGATAATTGTCGCCTTTAGTTCTGGATGTTCTTACTGCATTCTTTTGATAAATACCCCTGTGTTCTTTTTTCTGGAACTCCTGTTGAATCTCTTGAGTTGATCTGCTGCATCTTTTTTCTTGTTTATTTTTCATCTTTCCTATCTGCACTACTTTCTGCAAGATTTTCTTGTCTTTATAATATAACCTATCTGATTTTTAATTTACAATGGCTCTTCATTTTTGTTTGTTCCTTTCTGTAGCATTCTGATCTTATATTGCCAATATCATGTTTTCTCCTACTTCTCTGAGTATATTGATTATAGTTTTAACTTTTAAAAAGCTTTACTGCAGTATTTCTGTTTCTTGTGGATTCTGCTTTTCTTGTGGTTTTTGTTTGTGTTGTTTTTAACCTCTCAAATATCTAATTATTTTTGCCCATCTTTTCACATTTAAGAATTAATCACTTTAGGCCGGGTGTGGTGGCTTACGCCTGTAATCCCAGCACTTTGGGAGGCTGAGGCAGGTGGGTCCCTTGAGGCCAGGAGTTTGAGACCAGCCTGGCCAACATGGTGAAACCCTGTTTCTACTAAAAATATAAAAATTAGCTGGGCATGGTGGCGCATGCCTGTAATCCCAGCTACTTGGGAGACGGAGGCACGAGAATCTCTTGAACCTGGGAGGCGGAGGTTGCAGTGAGCTGAAATTGCACCACTGAACTCTAGCCTGGGCAACACAGTGAGATTCCATCTCGAAAAAAAAATAAGAGTAAATAACTTTAAAGCTAATTAATGTGAAGTTCTGAAGGATTTGATAACTATACGCTGATAAAATGAGGCATTGGCTATTTCATTAAAAGAATTTCAGGCCAGGTGTGGTGGCTCATGCCTGTAATCCCAGCACGTTGAGAGGCTGAGGTAGGAGGGTTTCTTGAGGCTAAGAGTTTGAGACCAGCCTGGGCTATATAGCCAGACTGTCTCCATCAAGAAAAAAA
>NW_012120598.1:4865025-4874523 GCF_000951035.1 Colobus angolensis palliatus | reverse complement strand
AAGGCGGAGGTTGCAGTGAGCTGAGGCCGCACCATTGCCCTCCAGTTTGGGCAACAAGAACCAAACTCCATCTCAAAAAAAAAAAAAAAAAAAAAAAAAAAATTGCTGGGCGTAGTGGCATACACCAATATCCTGGGAGGCTCAGCTGGGAGAATTGCTTGAGCACTGGAGTCTGAGGCTCTAGAGAGCTGTGACGGCACCACTGTACGCCAGCCTGGGTGGCAAAGCAAGACAGTCTCAAAAAAAAGGCAAAGGAATTCTTTTCAAACGTATCAGTATTTATAGATCTTTTTGCAGATACCTGTCAGCAGAAGATGGGGTGAGCATTTGGGATCGGTGTGTATGTGAATACTGCGTTTTGGAACTGGAAAAGGAAGTGGAGCAGAGAGGACATAGAGACAGTCTCACTCTTCAGTTTATAGGGTTTTATTACTGAGAATTGTTCTCTCGGTGTCTGTTCATTTCATGTCTCTCCCCATATATTAACAAATGTTTTCCCAGTGTCCACATGTGTGGGGTACACCCATTTAACTGGCACCCCAAATGAAAGAGAAACCCTGAAGGTTCTAACCACACTATCAGTCTACTCGTTTTCAGCTTTAAGCCTCTGATGCTACTCAGAACCACCACGACTTGAACCAGTGAACAGGGTTCTGTGAGCAGGAATTCTCTCACTTTTTACTGGTATCCTCCTTGGCAAACATTTCAGGTCATAGTCCCCCCCCCCCCCCCCCCGCCAAATCGATTACCACTCTGTTTATTGTCTTCAAAACATGAGATTAAATCTCTCATCCATGCCTGTCGCTTTGTTCTCATGTTGCTATGATTTTACATCCTTAAAAAATTCCTTTACTGTTGTTTCACTAGAGTCTGAGAGAAAAGAGGCAGAACATGGGTGGCCAGTTAGTTATGTTAAACTAGAAGTCCTGATACTTGAGAAAACAAATCAGACAAAGTATATTTTTCCCTGAGTTTTTATTTTTTAAATTTTTATGTAAAATTATCTTTTTCTTTTAAAAGAGGTGTGATTTAGGATAGCTTTTCTAATTTAACTCTGCTTCCGTTGTTTTCCATTAGTATAGTATTCACAGATAAGGCAACTTTCTTTTTCAGTTCTTGTCGACTTTTACCCGGGCCTTCTCCGCCTCTTTCCTTTTCCTTGGCGTCCCTCTGCCGCTCACTTCTAATTCCACTCTGCCAGTTTCTCCTTATTGTGGGCCATTCTCCTGGAAGTGGTTCTTGGCTCAGTTTGAAAAACACCCAGGTGCTACATTGCTTCAGCACTTTAAATCTTAACACAGACTGCGGCTATTGGATTGGGCAAAACTGCTTTTTAGCATTGCTTTCATCTTGTCCTGTTGTACTTCCAATGCATGCTTCTTGGCTGTGCTCAGGCTTTCCTGTGATCAGAGTGGGTCACATTTCTCTTGCTTCCCTTTGCTTTCTCCTGCACACAAGCTAAGACCATGGAGGTCTTATAACTCGTACTGCTTTGTCTTTACTCTTTTGTATCTTGAAGTCCATGAAGATATCTTGTCACCTGGTTTTATGTAAATGTTTGTGGGTTTTTGGTTTTGTCCTCTAGTCACTTTTTTTATGTTTATGTGTACATTCAGAAAAATTAAAAAACTTTGCCATCATCTTCCTAGAATCCTCCCTTAACTTCTTTGTGGAAAAATTTAAAAATATGTTCCATGGCTATTAATCCTGTATTCTTTGAAGCTAGGGCACCTCTGTTCCTTTAGTCTCAAATGGAATATTTTCAGTTTCAATAGCACTTTGCCTCTTTGAATAACTTATAAAATTCTTATGTTTGATTTATTTTCACTATAATTTGCCCTCGATACCTAAATGTTATTTTTTTTCTACTTTTCTTATTGAATAGCATTTATTTATTGGGTATATAAGCAATATTATTTGAATAAATCATCTTCTTGAAGCGGGAGTAGCAGAACCAAAACTAATTTAGCTGATATGTATTAAACTTACACAGATAGAATGTTCTGTTAGGAGCAGGTGATACAGCAATGTAATAGTTATAGATATTGGCCATATTTTTTTATTTATGAATTCAATTAGATAGTAAAAAGTCATAGGGAAAAGGAAATTATTTGGATATACTCTTTAAGATTAAACAAGTGTATGAGCAAGGCACTGTTAGGTTCTAAAGATATAATGGTTTGCAGGACACATTTATTATATTTCTTAGTGTGTTGTGAGGGGACAGCTGAGTAAAACAGGCAATTACCCTGTTTGTTTATTTATTGGAAATGCATCATAAGGGTAAATGCAGGAGTGGCCAGCTTTTTACAGGAAGGAAAAGGGAGGAAAAAGGATGTGGTTCATATTTTGGAGAATAGAGAATCCCCTTTTGATTTTTTTTCAGTGCAACTGCAAATTTTTAAAAACTTGGATAATTTAGTTTATTCTCTCCAGAATAATCTCATATTTTATTGTTTCATTTGACCCACTGGAGAGCAATTTTGCATTTTGCTTTTCTTGATAACAGTTCCAACTGAGGTTGAACCAAGTGACTCCATCAGAAATTTAGATTACGAAATTGAAAAGGAGCTGAGGAGAAGATTACAACATAAATTTTTGTTTTTGTTTTTTGCTTCATATAATAAGTTTACCTCACATACTTAGGGAAAGAAAACATCTGTGTGTATGTGTGTGTATCAACAAGTTAACTGCAGATTTACACAGTATCTAAAATGGAACTGGGCTAAAGTTAATATTTTTCTTTCTAGATCCCATACAGTGGTCCACAGACCAAGTCCTGCATTGGGTGGTTTGGGTAATGAAGGAATTCAGCATGACCGATATAGACCTCACCACACTCAACATTTCGGGGAGAGAATTATGTAGTCTCAACCAAGAAGATTTTTTTCAGCGGGTTCCTCGGGGAGAAATTCTCTGGAGTCATCTGGAACTTCTCCGAAAATGTATGAAATTACAGTTATTTCTTTACATTGTAATTTAAGCTGAATTTTATTTCCTTATAACTTTGTTTTCATCTTAATTGTTTATTGATAATGATAAGTAATAAGCAGTAATAATTAACATTTATTTACTGTATAATGCTATGCTGAAAGCTCTATATGTTATCTCATTTAATTCCTATAGTAATACCACAAATCATTACTTTGCTTATTTTTTAGATAGGAAAGTGAGGCTTTGAGAGCCCCACAAAGTCACAGCTAGGAAGTGGCAGAGCCAGGATTCAAGCCCAGGCTAACATTAGAATCCAAGTTCTTAAATCAGGTGCTGTGCCCTACACTCAGCCCTCTTCATATATTCTATTTGTTGCCTTCTCTTTGATCAGCTCTTACATTTACTGCTCATCTAGAAACTGAAGAGATCATTTGTTTACAGGTGGCTTCCTTCCCATTCTCTTCATTATTGATGAGATTAAATCTTTGTTCAAGTCTTTATAATTAACTGAATAGGGTCTTAAGAGGGAAGGAAGTGTATGCAACCACCTTTTTGAATTGGAAGCCACCGGTTGTAAGTTTTTCCACTTACAACTTACAAGGCTTCAGACATTAATATGATTCAGTGACCATATAAAGAAATTGGACCAGCAATTTGGGAGAATGAGACAGGCAGATCACTTGAGGTTAGAAGTTCGAGACCAGCCTGGCCAGCATGGTGAAACCCCGTCTCCACTAAAAATACGAAAAAATAGCTGGGCAAGTTGCTGTGTGCCTGTAGTCCCACCTACTTGGGAGGTTGAGGCGAGAGGATAGCCTGAACCTGAAAGGCGGAGGTTGCAGTGAGCTGAGGCCGCACCACTACACTCCAGCAAGGGTGACAGAGCAGGAGTCCCAATTGGAAAAAAAACAGAGAAATTTGGAAACTACTTGGCTGTCCAAGAAAACAAGGCACAAATATAAATTACTTTTGCTTGAATATTAAGCCATCTTATATTTCAGTGACTGTTAAGACACCGAATCAAGCAACCCATTCCTTGACAGTTTTGCGTATCAGAAATGCTAGCCGGACCCACATATTTTTCAGAACACATGAATACAACAAACTCTTGACTTTGCTTTTGTATCAGTTATGGATGAAAATGTTAATGATAGCATTTTGTTCTATTATATATCCAGTAACGGGAGAGCTCTGGTGGAGGGATTTTCCACCTTAATTCAATGCTTGCAGTTTTCACTCAAGGTGCTTTCTCTGGCCGGGTGCAGTGGCTCACTCCTGTCACCCCAGCACTTTGGGAGTCTGGGGCGGCTGGATCACTTGAGGTCAGGAGTTGAAAGTGCTTTCTCTGCTGGTGAATAAGAAATGAGCTCTGGAGAGAGGCATTTCCTCATTGTTTATAATTTTATTCTTGTAAAGATTCGCTCAGATTTTAAGTATCTATGATACTAAAAGACTTAGTACATTCATTGTATTTGCAGCATTTATTTCCAGTGTCTGTTCTTATTAGATAAATAAGTTGAATGTCCTGGTTGAAGCTTTGTCATTGGTTTCACAGATTTCCTTCCATGCAGAGGTTTTGAAATGAATAAGGTAAATTCTGAATTGTGAAACATGTGAGTCATGTTTATTGAAACACTTTCTTGTAAGAAATCTCAACACAACAAGGATAGTGCATAGATGATAGTTTCATTTTTCCCAAATCCACGTTTTTTCCAGTCTCTCCCAGGTCAGCTCTTTGTTGTGGCTGTCTCTTTCTACTTCTCTTATTGCGTCTCAAACTTTAAAGTTCATTCATAGGTTTTTCCTAGAACAGAAGTCAAAGGTGTCTTGTGTATCTTTCCATTTCCATGCAGTTGAACGAGTCTTCTTCAGAAAAGCTCTGCTCTGGAACCATTGCTTTGTCTTTTAAAGCAACAAAGTGCCACAGCCTAGATGAGTGTCTCACGGAATTTCTTGGTGATCCAGCCATGGTTCTTCACTCTGCCCGGGCAGGGAAATCCCATCTGGCTTGGAAATGTAGTGCTCAGTTCGGAATTGAGAGATGGACAGGATGATGTGTAAGGGTATTTCTAACAGACTTTCTAGAATTCACAAGTCTCACTTCTCAGAACAGGGTTTTTTGAGTGCAATGCAGTACTCTGGTCCCTTCTGTAGGAGAAGTCTGCAGCCTCTCTGTGAAGGCACTGATTCTGGGACAGAACCCAGCCTCTGTTATCCATCCTCAGTGATCTTTCAAGAAGCGGCAGTACTGAAGAGGTAGAGCTCCTTCTTCAGATATTTGTATTAGATTATTCACCTGAGCGGCCACCTGCCTGCAGTCCCCCCTCTGCTGAAACTTCAAGTCCTACTATACGTGGGAGATAATTAGGAAATGTTCCAGTACTACCAGTTCCATGATGTCCTTCTCGGTGTGAATCTCTGTCTTCTGTCACCCAAGGCAAAGGAAGTTCTCAGTTTGCTAAGGGTTTTGTTTAGGAAAAATAATTGTTTTATTCCCATAGTGTCTAATGTTTCTTCATAAAATGGCTCCATATCCCCCAGGGCTTTGCCTCTCAAGACTGCTTCCTTTGTGCCTAGCAAGGATTTGGGAGTTTTAGGGAGGAATATGATATTCAGAGTGCCTGTACTCTGAAGAGATTGGTCTTGGACCAGTCTTTCAAAAACTTTTTTCCCCCCCTGTGGTCTGCCTTCTATCTTGAGAGCTTCCAGGAAACAAACCAAACTCCAATCTGAGAATTCGGACTTAGAAGGTGATTTTACAAGTTGATTACGCCTGTGCTGTGTGATGGTGACGCTTTCGTTTGCCTCTTTTGAGGCTAAGTTCCTTTAGTCTTCAAATGAAACGGTTCCTCTTTGAGGAACTTTTATAAAATTCTGAGGAAAATTTACTACAAACATAAGGTACGTATTTTTTTTTTTTATCAAGAGAGACCACAGTTCTGGAGGAGAATGCTCAGAACTAGGAGTCTGGATAAAACAGTGAGGTGGTCAGTTGACTGGAACAGTAACTGTTTTGTGCACTGTGCTTCTTAAAAATGTGTTTCTTTAATCCTCACAATAACCTCACGAGGCGATAAGTATAGGTGTCTAATTTAAACATGAGGAAGTTAATGTTGAAAGAGGTTGATAATTTTACCGAAGTCATGTAGTCAGTCAGAGCTAAGAACTGAATCCAGATCTGTCTGAAGCCAGTCCCATGTAATTGCTTTAAGTCCTCAGTCTTCGGACCCTCAAAGCTCCCATCTGATAGGATTCAGACCTCTTTTTACTTCCCCAACCTTTTCCAGCTCTGCATGTCTGGAACTGGGTCCTGGCAAGGCACCCTTAGCAGAGTCTTCTTGGGAGCCCAGGCCTCAGTACCCAGAATGATTGCTGGAGGGTATAGTTTCAATTTTAAGAGAGAGGCATGCAATTTATGATGGGCACAAAGTAGGCTGAAGTAATAGAGACTGGGATGTGCAATTCTTTGAGAGGTAAAGAATAACATTTAAATGGGGAATAGTGACAGATAAGTAATGAATGGTTCTGTAAAGGCTTATCTTAGGACCTTTTATAATATTTTTATTTGGGGAGCTATATTTTTAGATGTGAAATTATTTAGTTTAATTGAGACATTCAGGACCGCTACAATTGTGTTCAAAATTTACTATCTTTAAGGAGAAGCATTATAAAGCTTAAGCAGCTTTAGTCAAAAGTGGATGTTACAACAGATAATGGGAAGGAGGCCTTTTTGGTGGAGATCCATATCTAAATAATTTCATTTTGGTGTATATTTTATCTTTGATATGATCTTGAAGATTTCCATATTTTTACATGGTTTTATAAAGATTTCTTTTTTTTTTTTTTTTTGAGGCGGAGTCTCGCTCTGTCGCCCAGACTGGAGTGCAGTGGCCAGATCTCAGCTCACTGCAAGCTCCGCCTCCTGGGTTTATGCCATTCTCCTGCCTCAGCCTCCCGAGTAGCTGGGACTACAGGCGCCCGCCACCTCGCCCGGCTAGTTTTTGTAGTTTTAGTAGAGACGGGGTTTCACCGTGTTAGCCAGGATGGTCTCGATCTCCTGACCTCGTGATCCACCCATCTCGGCCTCCCAAAGTGCTGGGATTACAGGCTTGAGCCACTGCGCCCGGCCCTATACAGATTGCGATACAAATATTTACATTTAGAAAACCATAGTTCTCTGCAGAACTTTACTGAACACTGAAAGACATTGGAGCTTTTCCCTGTTACTTCTCTTAAAGGTATCTTTTCCTTTTAAAGTGACTATCAAATATTTTTAAGGTTTTTATGCTAGTAAATTTCAGTTCAGTGTTTTGGTTTCAATTGTGGAGTTCTTTTTTAACAGAATGTTTATTAAGTTGGGTTTTACTGGATTGGGGTTTTTGGTTTTAAATTTTTAAAAATTGTGTTTTTTCCAGATGTATTGGCAAGTCAAGAACAACAGATGAATGAAATAGTTACAATTGATCAACGTGAGTATTCATATCTATATTTGCCCTTTTATTGAAGAAATGTTTATTTGATACTGCAAGGTAGTAAAAAGGAAAATTATTTAAAAATTTTTTTTCCCACACACAAAATATCTTTTGTTCTGTGGAATGAGAGCTTGACACAAGTACTTCATAAGATCCACTCATGTCGTGTTTTTAAATGATACGATTAACATAACAGCTTGCTTTGTATCTGAGTTCACTAAAATTTGTTAGGACATCATTTGTTTCATCTTTACTGACTGTTAATTACCAAGTTGTAAGAACAATTCTAACTACATTCATACCTGACAGAACTTTCATGTCTGATAATAACTGGATATTGGGTGGCATCCAGTTAAAATATCAGTATAACTTGGATACAGCAAAGAAAATATTCAAGTGTCCAAAACAAACTTGAGGAGTTACACTGGGTTTGAAATGAAGAAAAAAGGCAAGTGAAAATAGGAAAACAAATAGTTTTCATTTGGTGGGAGTTGCAATCAAAGTATACATTTGTATACATTCTAATTGATCATCTGTCCCATGTGGCATTTTCCAAGGTTTTAAGAGTCTACCAGGCCATACCCTTCACTGCCTTCACTACTTTTGCTCTGCTTTTCCCCTTTCTTTTCTCTCAGTTTGCATTCAGCTTTATTCTTTACGTTTGGTTCATCCATACTGGGTACTGTGCATGCTAGTCTAGAAGAGTCTCTTCGTTTCTCTTAGTATCAGTCTCCATTTTCATGTCATATTTTCCAACTTTTACCTCACATTGCATTTTCTCTTGGCATGTTTGGGTTTGGGTACCACTACAGTTGCTATCTCTTAAACATCTTTCATTAGAACATTACTGTCTAGTTTGAGAATCCTTTTAAGCCTGCTGAGCTCTTTGGGGGCATTTTTTCCCCCCTTTTCAGCAGACATCTTTCTTTTCCCCTTACACCATAAGCTTTTAGCCATGTTTTACCTGAGATACGAACACGTCACAAGATCATCCCAACCGGCTAAAATTTTTAATGAGGAATTTGAGATACACAAAGAAAGTGTAACTAACACCTATGTACATATAAGAAATAACATTTTATATACTAAGTTTACCTGTTGTAGATTTCATTTTCCTCTCTCCTACCAGAGAATTGACTATCTTGAATTTTATGTTTATTACTGTCTGCATATTTTATATTTTTACCAACTATGTAACCATAAACACTGTGTAGCATTATTTTGCACGTTTAAATATTTTCTGTAAAATAATACATTATACATATTCTTTTATAACTTATCATTTGAGAATTACCCATGTTGATACTTGCAGCTGTTTCATTCATTTTCACTGCTGTATAGTATTTTTTAAATGCTGTGAACATCATTGAGTGAATATTTGTAAGAACATGTGTGAGATGTTTGTGTTATAGGGTTTTTTTTTTTTTTGAAAAAAAAAAGTCCAAAAGAATACATGAAGTTTATTTTTATATAAGTAATTATAATTCAAAAATATACTCTATAGTAATACAAATACGTGCAACAAAACTATGGTATAAAGAAAGAAATGAGTTAATAGATTGAGATTCAGGATGGCGATTACTTCAGATGAACTAGAAATAATCTGCATCTAATTATAGGGCACTTTCACTATCCTTTTGCCCTGTCTCATTAGTGGATGTAGTATGTTTTATTTGACTAGTTTCTTTTGAATCCCTTTGCCAATATGCTACTTAATATTCTGCTGGTTAGGCAAAATGAAAATCTTTTTATTTACCAGGATTGTTAAGTTCACTTGTACTTACAGATACAATTGATAAAATCATCCTCTCTTCTGTATTGATTTTATATAGTCTTTCATTATGTAGTTTATTTACTTAATCTTTATATTTAGGAAGCTTTTTATTTTTATTCAAAAATTTACTTTTATATACATAATTATATGAAGCCAAAGCTTTTTTGTTTCTCATTATCTATTGATACCCTATTATGAACAATAAGGAAATTAGCTATTCACCAATTCTTTCCCCTCTTCTTCCTTTCCCGTGCCATCTTATTTTGTTAAAAATTTCCTGTAGATTAAAATCATAAGGAATTAAAACATTTATTCTAC
>NW_012120598.1:4861869-4862175 GCF_000951035.1 Colobus angolensis palliatus | reverse complement strand
CATCCCTTTATTTTGAGCCTATGTATGTCTCTGCATGTGAGATGGGTCTCCTGAATACAGCAGACTGATGGGTCTTGACTCTTTATCCAGTTTGCAAGTCTGTGTCTTTTAATTGGACCATTTAGTCCATTTACATTTAAGGTTGTTTGTTATGTGTGAACTTGATCCTGCCATTATGATATTAACTGGTTATTTTGCTCGTTATTTGATGCAGTTTCTTCCTAGCCTCGCTGGTCTTTACATTTTGGCATGTTTTTGCAATGGCTGGTACCAGTTGTTCCTTTCCATGCTTAGTGCTTCCTTCAG
>NW_012120598.1:4840020-4861258 GCF_000951035.1 Colobus angolensis palliatus | reverse complement strand
GAGTCAGTTACTGAAGCTTGTGCATTTGTCACGTATTTCTCGTGTCATGGTTTTCATCTCTGTCATTTCGTTTATGACCTTCTCTGCATTAATTATTCTAGTTATCAATTCTTCCACTCTTTTTTCAAGATTTTTAGTTTGTTTGTGCTGGGTATGTAATTCCTCCTTTAGCTCTGAGAAGTTTGATGGACTGAAGCCTTCTTCTCTCATCTTGTCAAAGTCATTCTCCGTCCAGCTTTGATCCGTTGCTGGCAATGAGCTGCATTCCTCAGTTGAAAATGCAGAAATCACCTGTCTTCTGTATCGCTCGCGCTGGGAGCTGGAGACTGGAGCTGTTCCTATTCAGCCATCTTGTGTCATAGGGTTTCTGTCCTTTCAACCTTACTCCAGATATTGCCAGAGTCTCAAAGTCGTGGTGTGAATTGTCGTTTGTCCACATTTTCTACAATATCTGACAAACTGTTTTTATGAACAAATGTTTTAAAAACAAACATGTTAAAATACTCTGTCTAATGTGTATGCATCACTATTTCCAAACAAGAATACTAGCTCTTACTAAGATGCACAAACTGTAATGCAAGCATTATACTGTGCCATCTTACCTTTTTTATTTTGTTCGAAATTGTGGATTGAGGCTTTTTGTAGTGAAGTACTTTCTTGGGGTAATTCATAGGGTGTTAGTTAAACTGATAATGTTTTTCAGTAATTTTTTTCCCCCTTGTCTGTCTTTGCAGCCGTGCAAATTATTCCAGCATCAGTGCAATCTGCTACACCTACTACCATTAAAGTTATAAATAGTAGCGCGAAGGCAGCCAAAGTGCAAAGAGCACCGAGGATTTCAGGAGAAGATAGAAGCTCACCTGGGAACAGAACAGGTATTTTTGTGTTTTCTTGTATTTATAAAATATATCTATCTAATTAGGTATATTTTGTTTTATTTCACTGTATGAAAAATGTGAATTTCGACTATTGCTCTGGCAGTATTTGGACAGCATTTCTAGCAAAACAAAAATTGTTTTTGCCATGGCTGAGATTTGAACCAAAGAACCAGTTTGTTGACTTTGCCTTGGGCTAATCTATAACACTATAGCCAATGCTTTGTTCCTCTTATCAATTTAGGAAACAATGGCCAAATCCAACTATGGCAGTTTTTGCTAGAACTTCTTACTGATAAGGATGCTCGAGACTGTATTTCTTGGGTTGGTGATGAAGGTGAATTTAAGCTAAATCAGCCTGAACTGGTTGCACAAAAATGGGGACAGCGTAAAAATAAGCCTACAATGAACTATGAGAAACTCAGTCGTGCATTAAGGTAAGCCTTGATTACTTTTCTTTCTGTTATCAAGCCTTTCTAAAAAATAGCTGTTGCTTCTAGATGTAAGCATTGTTATGTAATGATATTAAAAACTTGTTCATGTTTTCTTTACAAATTGAAAAACCTTTTTAAAAAGATCTTAATAATTTTGAGGTACAGTTTTTTTTTTTTTACAGAATTACTCTAAGATTGTTTTTATCTGATTTGAAAGCATATAATACTGTCCAAAAAAAAGTTTAATTTTTGAGATTTTTATATTTGCATAGGTGAATTGAATGTTAATTTTTAATGAGTAAGCAGAAACTGTCCTCTGTTTTTACAATTACATGCAAAATAATGACCCGTTTTCTATACAATCTGCCTAAATCTGGATATCCAATCTTTACATTGATACAAACTCTCCATAAGTAGTATAAGGTTTTTCGACAGAAATTACTATCAGAAATTATGCTTACTGCAGTGATGGAAATTCAGCAGGTACATTTAAGTATCTGAGAAGAAGGATATATAAGAATATCACAGAATTATGTCTGATTTTTGTGGGGGATTGAATAAAGTAGTTCTGCAATTTACGAGTTTTTCTAAATAGCATGCTTTAACTGCTTCTTGTTTCACTTGGCCATTTTCACACTGAAAGATTATAATTTAGCTCACACACACACCCTCCCTTCCCCCTTCCATCCCCTCATCTCAATATCCCAATATAATTATATAGAAATTTTGGTTCAGCAAGTATCATTGTTAGGGTATTATGGCCATATAACTATTATTACATAGTTGACCGTTATTCTTCTTCTTTTCCTGAATGACCTGTTTCTCAGAGTTCATAAGTAACTAAAATGTTTAGTTTTCAATATGCTTATCATTCAGTCTCAAACACATTGCCAGCTGTCTAAAGATTCTTTGCGTATAATCAGAACTAAAGCTGCCATTTTTGAGAGTTGATACAGATTGTATACATACAAGACCCCTCAAAATTACAGCGGTAATTTTGATTTTTCAAATCAAACTAAGTTTTTTCATAGAACTTGGAAAGGTAATTGTAAAATTTACATGGGACTATAAAGTACCATGGTAGTCAGTAGTCAGGACACCTGAAGATTAGCAAAGTGGAAAGACTTGTCCCACAGCATATTGAGACTGACTCTAAAATTACAGTAATAAGACAGTTATGCTATTTGCTCAAGACAAATAGGCCATACAGTAGAATAGGGAGCCAAAATAGAACCAGGAATACGTAACCATTTGATTTAAAGAAATGGCAGTGGGGAGAAAACATATGAGGAAACGATCTGCTTTTCAGTCATCAGTGCTGGGATAATTTACTATCCATCTTGGGAGAAAAGTAAAAGTTGACCTCTTCCTTACGCCGTACCAAAAATCAATTCCATGTAGCTTGTAGCTCTACCTGTAAAAAGTAAAATAGAAAAGGATCTAAAAATACTTTCATACCTTCTGGTGGTAGGGAGACATTTAAGCAGAATCAAAAGGACTAATTATAAAGGGAAAGATCAATAAATTGGACTACATTTAAATTAGTAACTTTTGGTTGTTGAAAGTCTTAAGAGAGCCACACATATCTAACCAATTCTTTTTTTTTTTTTTTTTTTTTGAGTCGGAGTCTTGCTCTTTCGCCCGGGCTGGAGTGCAGTGGCCGGATCTCAGCTGACTGCAAGCTCCACCTCCCGGGCTCACGCCATTCTCCTGCCTCAGCCTCCTGAGTGGCTGGGACTACAGGCGCCTGCCACCTCGCCCGGCTAGTTTTTTGTGTTTTTTAGTAGAGATGGGGTTTCACCGTGTTCACCAGGATGGTCTCGATCTCCTGACCTCGTGATCCGCCCATCTTGGCCTCCCAAAGTGCTGGGATTACAGGCTTGAGCCACCGCGCCTGGCCTAACCAATTCTTACGAATCAGTTTTTTAATGGGCAAGGGACTTGAATAGACACCTCAGGCTAGAGATTATCCAAATGGCCAATGAATATATGCAAAGGTGTACAGCCTCATTAGTATTCAGAGTAATGCAATTGAAAACCATAATTAAATGGTACAACACACCCCCTGGAGTGGCTACAATTTAAAAGATTGCCAGAACTAAGTGCTGTTGAGCATATGGAGCAATGGAAATGCTTCTACCCTTTTGATAGGAATGCAAATTGTAACAGTTGCTCCCCTAAGCAACTGTTCGATATATACCAAACAGAAGTGTACTTGTATGCCCATACACATGTTCATAGCAGATTATTTGTAACATCCAAACCCCAGAAACAACCAAATATCTATCAACAGTAGAGAAGAAATCATTTATGGTATATTCATACAAGAATACCTTGCATTCTTGAAAACTGAGCTCCTGCTACAAAGACCAGTGAACCTCACAAACATAATGTTCAGTGACAGAATCCAGACCCAAAAGACCAAATTCTGTATGATTACATGTATTCAGTCAAGTTCAAAAAACCAGAAAATTAAATTGCAGTATTTAGGGATGTGTGTTTGGGAGATAAAAATATAAAGAAAAAGCAGTGAAATTACTGTCATGATACAGGCTTGTGTTTACCTTTTAGAGCCAGGATTTGGGGAATGGCTGGGAGGGGACATAAAGGGGATTCCAGATGCTGACAGTGTTCTGTTTCTTGAGTGATACTTAACAGGGGAATGAATGTTCACTTTGTAATAAATCACTGAACTGTTCACTTCTGTGTCCTTTTGTTTGTGTGATATATTTGCAATTAAAAAGTTTTTTAAAAATACAAGTTCAAAAAAAGGGAAGAAAAATCATATCCATGAAATACAGGTATTGTGTATCTTTCTACTTTCTTCATTTTAGGGAGGGAACAAGTGGAATAAATGCTACTATATACAGTTGTGTGATGCATGTGCTAGATCAAAGGAAGTATTCAGTAAGATTCAAATTTATGTGTGTATATTCTTTATCACCTCTTACCAAGAAATATGATAATGCCAACTCCTAGAACTGGCATAATCATAGAATATATTTTCCTCCTAGAATTATAAAACCTCTTTTCCATTTTCCTTTTTTCCCCACACATAGTCTTACATATTAATGTAGAAATTTTTTAAAGCAATTGAAACGCCTACAGCATTTTTAACTGGATGGCAAGGAATTGTTGGTTTGTGAGCTGAGATCCAAATTCTATACTAATGTAACTGACATAAATGGAAACTATAAGACTGCGCAATGTGTTATATCTCTTACTGGGAAATCAAACATAACTATTTTCCTTTAACTATTCTGGAATTAGGGAAAGATGACAGTTTCCTGTATATAGGTCAGTCCTTTTATTAATAGACTCTTGATTAAGCCAAGTGACTTTTATCCTGCTAAATGTGATAGTTTATATCAGTGGTACTTTTACAAATAGTTGTTTCTTTTGTAGTAGCCCTTTGTCAGTGGGCAGTGCAATTTTAAAATAAGGGCTTTGCATTCTGCCAGTCCTGGAAAGAGCTTGACTTGCCTCTTTTTCCTGTTCTTGGAATTAGCAGTACATAGTGTTTGTTTTTAAAGTCTGTTTTCCAAAGGAAACATAAATCCAACTCCGTTTGCATCTCTATAGAATGCAGCAGTAAACCAGATTTCTAGAATGACTGCTGGAACTCTGCTTATCTACGTTTAGAAATATTGTCTCTTTACAGTGCCCTTTTCCTGTTTTTCTGTATCCTCTATTTCGTTTAGACCTTTTCCTTAGACTTTAAAGCTACCTACTACTGAGCTTGGATAATTTATCTGAAATTTGGAAAGCATTTACATAGTGAAAGAATAAAGATGAAGACATGACTTCATCATATAGGATTCTTTACAAGACAGAAAAGAAGTGGAATATATTAGTTTTTTCATATTATCGATTTTTATTAACATAGCTTATATTTTGTAGAGGCTGTGTGCCAGTCATTGTATACTAAGCACTTTACAAAGATTATCCCTTTAATCCTCAACAGTGATACGAGGGTATAAGCACTGTTCACCTCACTTTATAAATGAGGAATAAAAGCTTTGAGAAAATATGACTCCTGTGGTCTCAAAAATGTTAGGTTTTGAATCTTGGCTTTCTGTCTCCAAAGCTCTTGTTCTTAGGCTCTTCCACTGCTCTAAAGGTTTTTTGTTTTAATACTTTTAAATCAATGTTTTATCCTAATTGTTGAAAATATGTTTTGAAAGTTTAGGGAGTTTTGGAGTACTGAGCGTTGAAATTTTAGTAAATAATGTTTGGATATGTTTCATTTGATAGTAGCATTAAATATTCTATATAACTTCAATATTAATTGCTATTGTGGTGGATGCAGTACTCTACTAGGCTTCTGCTTACGGAATAGTCTGTAAATTATTCTAAGAAGTCTCAATTTATTTTTTATGAAGTTTCTAATTTTTTTTTCTCTTTTTAAAGGTATTATTATGATGGGGACATGATTTGTAAAGTTCAAGGCAAGAGATTTGTGTACAAGTTTGTCTGTGACTTGAAGACTCTTATTGGATACAGTGCAGCAGAGTTGAACCGTTTGGTCACAGAATGTGAACAGAAGAAACTTGCAAAGATGCAGCTCCATGGAATTGCCCAGCCAGTCACAGCAGTAGCTCTGGCCACTGCTTCTCTGCAAACGGAAAAGGATAATTGAGCCCCAGGACATTCTGGAACTCCGAAGTCTTTCTTAAAATGTTTAGAGCAAGTATAGCTCTTACCTTTATTACCGAATTTGAATCTTCTTTTATTTCTAGACTGTACAGTCTGATGCATGATTTTTTTATAAATATTTCATACTCTTGTGAATTTGGATCTTTTTACTTTGAGCATATATTTTAGAATATGTGTATGTTAAAGGATCTCCACAATGTCTGCAGCGTGAAGGCAGGTTCATTGTGGAATAGTTTGTTAACAGTCAGGAAAGCTAAACTGGTCAGTATTAATGTGTAGCCCTACCAAAAATAGCCAGTAGTATCTGAAAATGAAAAATAAATGAAGTATCTCCAGGAAACAGTCTGGCTTAACTATTTTTGAAAATATAACTGTTTCCCCTCTCTGCTGCTTTAGATGTTGCTTTACATAGAACCAGAAAATGGAATTTCTCAGCTAAAGCATGTGTGCCTGTTTCATCTAATCAAGCAGAGCTAAAATGTTCATATCAAATAAATTTATATTAATAAATTACTAAACTAAGAGTATCAGGTTATTTATATATTTGCAAGCAAAGGATAGTAAGAAGTTGACTGGCAAAAAGAGCAGTGCTGAAGGAGGAGATCCAGGTTTAAATCTGGCTTATTAACTCAAGCCAATTGTAAGGATTTTCTGTATAGATTATTCATGTCAGACCAAGAATTTAAATTATTTTGAGAGAGGCATTTAATTCTAATAAACCAGCTGTTACAAAAATTACAAAATGATCTCTGTTTTTCCTGTCAGAGATTTAAAAAACTGAAAAGGTATACCTCAACCCAAAAGTAAAGGTTTGGTTTGGTTTGTTATGGCTTCCTTTTTTTAAAAATTACCCTGTAGTGCCAGTTTATTATGCAAAGCAGCTTATATTCCTGTGTTTCTGATAAAATGAAGACTTTAAATTAGTCAGCAGTACTTTACCTTTCAAGGCATTAGTAAATTACTTGCAAATAGTTTTAAAAAGAAAATTCGACCTCTGTTATAGGCAGTCTTCTCTTTAAGATAATACTTTTCCACTTTTTTTTCCTTTTCCATATTATATATGTGTATACATATATCTATATATTCAGTTGATCATTTTATAAACATATATGAAGGCATAAAGATATACAGAAGAAAAATTATTCATTTTAAGATTCAAATTAAATAATTCCTGCATATATGACATTCCTTACATAAGCTAACACTAAACAAAAATGGCTAGAAATGTCTTTTTCTTTCTTTTCTGTTTTTGTTGTTTAAGGTATTAAGCACAAATTATTCTATGAGACTGGCAGATAGCTATTAATCCTCTTACAGATTTGAGAAGGTTGATTCTCAAATATTTATGCACCTTCTCCTTCATTGTTTTCTTTAAATCTGTCGCCTTAAAAAGCTTCTTAAGAGCTCAGTTAATGCTTTTGACTTAACTAGGAGAAAAAGGCATGTTAATACAGGCAAGATGGCATTGTTAGCAATTCTGGTAGTGGTTTGGAATAAATCATAAGAGGCAGGGATCTTAAGGACAAGGAAGAGAGGAGAGAGAGAGAGGAGGGATCTTTGATTTCTTTCTCTGGTAATCTTAACGCATCATTTTACTACAACATGTTCTCTTAATTAATTTATATTATTAAGTCCTTTCTGCAGCTGATATCTGAGCAGAGTAAAATTTGTATGTCTGTTAATACTTTTTTGAAAGAGAATATATGAACAAATTAGTACAATTTGGGCACTGTGGTTGTAAGAATGTCTGAGTAAAATATACAGAAGCTCTAGCGTTAGATAACAAATAGACAGCTAGAAAGGTTTTGCACCATCCTCTTATGGCCTAGGGAGTTGACAAGTTGCTTGTAGTTTTAAAAAAAAATAATAAAGTATACCATTCTGCTATATCATCAAGAGGTTAAGAATCTTGGCTTTCATATTTAAAATGCTTTTGGGAAGACATATATTAAAATTTTAGCCAAGATGACAAACATGTCTCAATTATATATGTGTATGTTTTTAAAGCTAGAAACATTAGTTTTAGATCCCTAGAATGAAAATTCTTTTCTCATCTATGCAATTCCCATATGGTTTTTCTAAAATCATATTTTATTCATTTTCTCCCTATAGCAATTTTCATCTTATTTCTCATAATTTGAACAGAGACAGTTCTCATACATGATCAGATGCTTTTTTTCTTCTTACCATCATTTATGCATGACATAGGTAAAGTAATATGACTGATTTCTCCAGTTGATTCAAGAAACTCATTACTTTGCCTTAAATTATATGTAAAATATTTGTTTTACTTAGGTTACAATTATCAGAAAGCCAGGTAGTTTTTCTTCTATTAAAAGATAACATATTGTGAAAGAAAATAAAATTTATGCTATTCATTCTTTGCTTTGTTTTTATAAATGAATTTTTCATAGAATTTACAGTATATTCAAAGGAAGAAAGATAAAATTGGTCATCATTTGTACCTTAGAAGTACAAGAATTTAAGTAAATGTTCATTTTTGTTTTAAAACTTGTTTTCCATGTGAAGTTTTTATTGAGCCAACTTTCATACATACCTCGCTAGCCTAAAGTCTAAATATTTGTGTTGGCATCAGAAAAACCAATTAGGCAGAATTGCCTTGCGTGGTTGATCTTCAGATAAATTGACTGATCACATTTATTTTTGTATCAGTCTATGTCATTTAATTAGGAAAAATTATTTAGGTGTTTTCTCCCGATTAATGGTGATACTCAACAAAAAGAATTGTACCACCAAATATTTTTGCGAGGTCTGCTGTTTTCCATATTCCTTTTATGCTACTGCCTTTACGAAAGAACTAGTATCCTTGAAATAGCACAAAAATGTTTTAAAATTCATAATTGCAAAATAAACCTGTGACTAACTTAATGTCTTCAGATCTAAAGGGTGTAAAAATATTGATACTTCAATATTTCATTTGCTGCCAGGAAAAAAAAAATTCTCAATCTTTTGTAAATGGGAGGAGGACTTTTGCATACATTTTTACTCTTTAAATAATGACAACGACACTTATACTGTCATAATAACAATTATGTATTTCTTTGTGGTTTTAATTTTTTTTGTAATTTTACATAAAACAGTTATTTTCTATTTTTACGCAGATAAAAAATATTTGTGCATAAAATGTAAAAATAGTAAAATGAGAAAAATAAAACTATTATACAGTATGTTTCTGTGTTGCTTAAAGTTTTTTTTTTCCTGAAAACAAAATCTTAAATCCTCAGGATATTTTGTTGGATAGTAATCTGACAGTCCACTTATGATACATTGTACATATGATTCCCATGCACTTTTTAACTTAAAAGCTGTCAATTTGTGAAGAACATATTTCACTGAACTAAAATTAGTAGGTTAATCTCTTTAAGAAAATGAAATTCCATCTACAAAGCCAAATTGTTTTAGAATAGTAACAGATGAAGTGGTAAGACTGAGTAGCTGTCAGAAGGCAAGCTGATGATTGCTAAATTGTAAAGCTTTCGTAAAGCCTTTTTTTTTTTTTTTTTTTTAAACAAACAAAAAATCACCTGTTCATGTTGGCTATCAGCAGGTTGCTTCAGCCAGAATCAGAATATAGAAGAATGGGTTAGGAAGAAGTGATTCATGCCTGCCTTTATGGTGAAAGCCATGATGAAACTTTGATTGACATGCTTAAATAGGAACTTATGGTTAGAAATAAATTGCTTTAAAAATACACAGTGTAATTGTATCTAGTTTGAAGCGATGAAAAACCATCAGCCAGGACGCTAGTGAGGTGTATTTGTTCTCCCAGGACTTCAGTTTTGTGTATGTACACCTTTAGAGTTTTAATTTGCAAGCCAAATATGTGTTTAAAATGCTTTTTACTAATAATAAACAGACAGCTTTAGAACGTTGCTTTTAAAACTTTCTGTAGTGAAGGACCACTTATTTCCAAATTGTCACAGACAAACATTTGTAAAATAAAAACTGAATTAGTAGCAGGGAGGGGGAAATGGGAAGTTACTGTTTAATGGGCATAGAGTTTCAGTTTCTCAAGATGAAAAACTGGAGATGGTTACACAGCTATGAATATGCTTAACAATACCAAACCGTATTAAAGATGGTTAAGATGGCAAATTTCATATTACGTGTATTTTACCACAGTTGAGTTTTTTTTAAAGAATCAATTACAAGAATTTTAAAAATCAGTATTTACCATATTAACAATACAGTGGGGAAGGAACATGTTCAACTCAATAGATGCAGAAAAATATACAATTTAACATCCATTCTTGATTAAAACTCTCAGCAAACTAGAAGAGAACGTCCTTAACCTGATAAAAAGGTATCTATGGAAAAACCTGTAACATCACGTTTGTTGCGGCTCACCACTCCGCCCCCCTCCCCACAAGATTTGGGAAACACAAATCTGCTTTTATCATTTTTACTCAGAATTGTATCCTAGCCTGTGAAATAAGGTAAGAAAAGTAAAAAGCATACGTACTGCAAAAAACAAAACTGCAGAAGATATCAGACATGTTAAATGCCCTCAAGAATAAAAAAAGTTGTGAGAATAACAAGGTAAGGTGCAAGGTCAATATGCGAAATTCAATTTTATTTCTACATGCTAGAAACTAATAAATGGAAATTTACATTTAAAAACCACCATTTACAATAATATTGACATGAAATAGGGACAAATACAGCAAAATTTGTGCAAGACCTATCAATGAAAACTATAGAACTTGCAAAGAAATGAAATAATGTCTAAGTAGGTGGAGATATAACACCATAATTCTGGATTGGAAGACTCAGTTTTGGGTTTTCTTGCTTTTTTTCTTTTTGAGACAGTCTCATGCTGTCACCCAAGCTGGAGTACAGTAGTGCTATCTCAGCCCACTGCAACCCTGCACCTCCTGGGTTCAAGCGATTATCATGCTTCAGCTTCCCGAACAGCTGGGATTACAGCCATGATACCTGACTAATTTTTTATATTTTTAGTAGAGATGGGGGCTTCGCTGTGTTGGCCAGGCTGATCTCGAACTCCTGACCTCAAGTGATCTGCCTGGCTCGGCCTCCTGAAGTGCTGGGATTACAGGCGTGAGCCACCATGCCTGGCCTAAGACCCAATTGTGTAAATGTAAATCTCGTAAATGTTAGTTATTCCTAAATCTACAAATTAAATTACAATAAAAAAATTCTGTGCGTCTTTTTTTGTAGACAGGCTAATTATAAAATTTATATGTATATACAAATGACAGAATAGCCACAATATTTTGGAAAAAGAATTAGAGAACTTGCACTGTGCTATATAAAACTTTGCTATATAAAGCTACAGCAATCAAGAAGTGGTATTTAGGTAAGGATAAACATATAGGTCAATGAACAGACTAGGATCCAGAAATGGACCCACGTATATGGCTCATTGATCTTTGACAAAGTTGCCAAGGTAATTCAATAGGGAAAGGGTAGTTATTTCAACAAATGTTAGAACAACTGCATATATTCATGGAGAAAAATGAACGTCAACCCTTGCCTCATACCACACATAAAAATTAACACGACGGATTCTAGACCTAAATATAAAATCTAAAACTTATAAAAAATGTTCATAACCTTGGAGTAGACAAAGATTTCTCAGATATTAAAGAAGCAAAACTAGGCTGGATGTGGTGGCTCCTGCCTGTAAATACAGTGCTTTGGAAGGCTATGAGTTTTGAGACCAGCCTGGACAACAAAGCAAGACCCCATCTCTACAAAAATATAAAAATTAAAATAAAATTAGCTGGGCATGGTTGTGTACGGCTGTAGTTCTAGCTACTCAGAAGGCTGAGGAGGGAGGATTGCTTGAGCCCAGGTTCAAATTCAAAGTTCAAGCGCAGGTCGAGCTTGAGGTTACAGTGAGGTGTAATTCTGCCACTACAGTACTCCAGTCTGGGGGTGACAGAGTGGGACACTGTCTCTGATAAAAAACAAGACAGTAAATTGGACTTCATCAAAAATTTTTAAAACACCTGTTCTTTGAAAGACACTATTAAAATAAAAGGCAAGGCTGGGTGTAGTGACACACGCCTGTAATTTCAGTGCTTTGGGAGGCTGACTGGGGAGGATTGCTTGAACCCAGGAGTTCGAGACCAGCCTGGGCAACCTCATGAGACCCCCCCCCCTACGAAAAAAAATTTTTTTAAATTAGCCAAGTGTGGTAGCATGCACCTGTAGTTCTGGCTACTCAGAAGCCTGAGGCAGGAACATTGAGTCTAGGAGCCTGAGGTTATGATGAGCTATGAGCACACCAGTGCACGCTAGTCTGGGTGACAGAGCAAGACCCTGTCTCAAAAACAAAAAAATAAGTTAAATAAAAGGCAAGGTACAGATTGGGAGAAAATATTTGCAATACATTTATCTTACAAAGGTAAGATAAGTGTACTTGACCACACTAATTTGCAGTATTTTGTCATTAAGTGATGAGCATCAGTTTTAACTGAATGATTATGACAATGTTACTATCTTACAAAGGTAAGATATTTAATATCAAAAATATATGAGAAACTCTTTTAACTCACTAAGACAAATAATTTATGGTCAAAGGATTCGTACAGACGTTTCATAAAAAAAGATATATGTATGGCCAGTAAGCATATGAAAAGCTATTTGGCATTATTAGTTATCAGGAAACACGAAGTCACAATCCAGTACCACTAAAAACACATTACAACTGCTCAAAGTTAAAAGACTCACAATACCAATTGTTCTCAATGACAAGGACTAAACGAAGTCACGCACGTTGCTAGTGGAAATGTAAAATGGCACACTACTTTGGAAAACTTAAACATTCTGTCACGACACAGCAATTCTAATCCTAGGCATTTATTTTATTTATTTATTTTTTTGAGACTACTTTGGAAAACTTAAACACTTCTGTCACAACACAGTAATTCTAATCCTAGGCATTTATTTTATTTATTTTTCTGAGACAGAGTTTCACTCTTGTCACCCAGGCTAGAGTGCAATGTTGCAATCTCGACTCACTGCAACCTCCACCTCCCAGGTTCAAGTGATCCTCCTGCCTCAGCTTCCCAAGTAGCTGGCACCAGCTACCATGTCCAGGTAATTTTTGTATTTTTAGTAGAGACGGTTTTGCCATGTTGGCTGGGGCTAGTCTCGAACTCCTGACCTCAGGTGATCTGCCCGCTAGGCCTCCCAAAGTGCTGACATTACAGGTATAAGCCATCATGCCTGGCCCAATCCTAGACATTTATTTAAGAGAAATAAAACACGTTCACTGAAAGACTTGTACACGAATGTTTATAACAGCTTTATTCATAACGTCCCCAAACCGTTAACAACACAACTATCCATCAACAGGTGACTGAATAAATTATGAATGGCCATAGAAGTATGACTCAGCAATAAAGGGAGTGAACAACTGCCTCATCAACAACTCTGGAAAAGGCAAATCTCATTGTAAGCATAGAAAGCAGTTCATTGGTTGCCTAGGGCTAGGGATAGTGGTTGATTTCCTGGATTAGGCATAAAGAAATTTGGGAGGATGATGAGCATAGCCTATATTATGCTTTGTTGACGATTATCTGGATGAACAGATTTGCCAAAACTCATCTAAATGTATACTTAAAATAGATGCAAGGGGTTATGTAAATTACACCTCAATATGTTTAAAAACTGAATTACTAGAGAAATGAAATTTAAAAGAGAAACATACAAAACTATTTTTTAAAAATTACTAGGTTCCACAGGCATAAGATTTCTCTATCAAATTACCAAAATTGTTTTAATGCTTGCACTTATCTCCCTGTGGACTGACAACAAACAGTTCACAGACTGACCACACTGACTTACAACATTTCATCGTCAACTGATGAGCATCCGTTTTAACTAAATGATTCTGGCAGTGTTCATGGGATTTGAAACTTTCTCCGTAAACCTTTTGTTTTTTGAGACCGACAGTCTCACTCTGTCGCCCAGGATGGAGCGCAGTGGCTTGATCTCGGCTCACTGCAACCTCTGCCTCCTGAGTTTAAGTGATTCTCCTGCCTCAGCCTCCCCAGTAGCTGGGATTGATTACAGGCCTGCATCACCACGCCCAGCTAATTTTTGTATTTTTAGTAGAGATGGGGTTTCACCATGTTGACCAGGCTGGTCTCAAACTCCTGAGTTCAAGTGATCTGCCCACCTCAGCCTCCCAAAGTGCTGGGATCACAGGTGTGAGCCACCACGCCTGGCTGTAATCTGAGAAAAGCGTTTTCTCGTATCCGCTAACAAGGTAGTTGATTTGGGAATCTTCATTCCATGATACTAGTAACACCCGGTTAACACTTATGCTATTTTTATAGGTAACACCACAGTAACTAGATAGGAATGAAATAGAACATTGAAGAGAATGTTATTTATCAAATCTACGAGCAACTCTTTAATTCACTTCCTTAGAAAACTATGCAATAAGGTTTGCTCTAATACTCATCATACAAATAGAGAAAGTAAGCTTCCTATCGCTAATGTTGGTTTTACTTTGTGAATGAGATGGCATGTTGCATATTAATACACTGATAAACATCACTGAATAGTTGAACTAGAATGTTCATTTGACTTAATGGTTAAAGAAAAAAGCTATGCATTAAGAACTCCATGCTAGGATTCTTGTCTCCAGCTCTCAGATCATAAAAATAGAGGATCTTTGTTTGTTTTTGAGACAGAGTCACTCTGTTGCCCAGGCTGGAGTGCAGTGGCACGATCTCGGCTCACTGCAACCTTTACCTTCTGGGTTCAAGCAATTCTCCTGCCTCAGTCTCCCATGTAGCTGGGACTACAGGTGTGAGCCACCACATCTGGCTAATTTTTGTATTTTTAGTAGAGACGAGGTTTCACCATGTTGGCCAGGCTGGTCTCGAACTCCTGACCTCAAGTGATCTGGCCATCTCGGCCTCCCAAAGTGCTGGAATTACAGGTGTGAGCCACTGTGCCCGGCCTAAAAATAGAGAATATTTTAAATAAAAGTAAGTGTGAGAATCTGCCTTGTTGGCCTAAAATGCATTAGCTAGTTGATTAAACAAATAAAGAATACCTAGAATAAAGGTATAAACAAATAAAGAACCTTCTACTGTGGAGGATATGTAAAGTGGCGTGCCAAAGGAAAGAACCAGAAGAAACAGATTATGGTCCTTGTTTTCCCACTACCAGATATGAAACTTAGAGCAAGTTGTTTAAACTTTCTCCTCCTCCATTTTCTCTCTCCTATGCTAGGGTCATTGACACACTTGCCTGCAGTGCAGGGCCATTGAAAAGGTTAAATGAACTCATGTATGTGAATTCATCTTGCAACTGTAGACTCCTAAATAAGTGTAAAGGTCCAGGAAAGAAAAACCTCCCTTCGAAGAATCCGGTGCTCTAGTTTGAAATTGGTGCTCACCTCATGTAATGGTGAAAAATCATAAAATAGCGTTAAAAATGTGTTGAATGACTGAATGAGTAAGGAATAAGAGCTAATTCTGATCTCTTATGTCAAGTCCTTTATTTGCCTTCTCACTTATTTCTCACAACTCCTTGAAGTAGATAAGAGAACTGTCCATTTTATAAATGGAGAAATCGAGGCATAGAGGGATTAGTCAACTTGGCTGAGGTCACTTGCATAAGGGCCAACCCAGGCTTGAAGCCCTGCCTGGGGCTTTTCATTAGGATTAAGTCTGTCTCAACAGAAGATTGCTGTTAACACCTACAGTCAATGAAAGGGAGGTGTGTTTAATATGTCTAACGAATGAGAATTGCAAACATTCGGTACTTTTCTCATTTCCTCTGGCTTTTATTTGTCTTATCTAAAGTGAGAAGCTTATACCAAATTTTACTTTAAGTAGTATTCGTCTCTACTAAGTCAATGGAGTTTTATAAAATATTACCATACAACCAACCCTTAGTAAAATAATGGCTCTAGGTAATCATCACCAACAGCTGCTAAAAGCATTAGGTGAAAAGTTGGTGAGACAGTTTGTAAAGGATGGATTTGCCTCACAATCCCTGAATACATCTATCGATCTTAATACCATGAAGAGACAGACAACCAGGGTCGGGCACAGTGGCTCACGCCTGTAATCCCAGCACTTTGGGAGCCTGAGACAGGTGGATCACAAGGTCAGAAGATCGAGACCATCCTGGCTAACACGGTGAAACCCCGTCTCTACTAAAAAATACAAAAAATTAGCCGGACGTGGTGGCAGGCCCCTGTGGTCTCAGCTACTCGGGAGGCTGAGGCAGGAGAATGGCGTGAACCCAGGAGGTGGAGGTTGCAGTGACCCGAGGTCGCGCCACTGCACTCCAGCCTGGGCGACAGAGTGAGACTCTGTCTCAAAAAAAAAAAAAAAAGAGAGAGACAACCAGATAATCATATGCCTCCCGATATGACGCATTGGGACAACTCTTGCCAAAACACAAACTGAACCTAAATCTGATAAATTCCCCGATATAAGTACCAGTTCATAGGAAATATAGGAGACTGTCATTTACATGGATACAATCAGCAAAAATACAAATGAAAACAACACAGACACAAAAAAATTACAAGAAAAATAAGAAGGTGAATGTATAGATTAAAAGAGACTTAAGAGTCTCTTTCGGCCGGGCGCGGTGGCTCCAGCCTGTAATCCCAGCACTTTGGGAGGCCGAGACGGGCGGATCACGAGGTCAGGAGATGGAGACCATCCTGGCTAACACCGTGAAACCCCGTCTCTACTAAAAAAAATACAAAAAACTAGCCGGGCAAGGTGGCGGGCGCCTGTAGTCCCAGCGACTCGCGAGGCTGAGACAGAAGAATGGTGTGAACCGGGGAGGCGGAGCTTGCAGTGAGCTGAGATCCGGCCACTGCACTCCAGCCTGGGCGGCAGAGCGAGACTCCGTCTCAAAAAATAATAATAATAAAATTAAAAAAAAAAAAAGTCTCTTTCACTCACCCAATGCATTGTGTGGTTTTGTTTGTCTCCTGATTACAATAAACAAGTAAACTTTTGAGGCAATCAAGGAAATTTGAACACTGTATTTTTTAAATATTAAGGAATTTGCCTTTTTTTAGGTGTGGTAATAGTATTGCGGTTATAAGGAGGAAAGAAAGGAAGGAAAGAGAAGAGAGAGAAATGGAGGAAAGGGATTTTAATCTTTCAAAAATGCATATTGAAGTACTTAGAGATGAAATAGTGTGATGTCTAGCATTTGCTTCAAAATACTTCAGTGGGTGGACTTAAAACACACACACACACACACACACACACAAAGGCCATGTGCTAAAAACTGTTGAGACTGGGTGACAGATATGTGAGGGTTTATTATACTGTGCTCTCTACTGAGTATGCATGAAATTTTCCTTAAAATAGAGCATTTTTTAAAAAAACACTATCATAAAGAAGCTTACCCAAAAGAATACCACATATGTGGCAATGTCACCTACAAAATCATATCAGGTTTTTGAAACTGCATCACTAGGTAAAGAATACATATTTCTTTTCATGAAATGGGGGGTACTTTATGTAACAAAGGTGTTTCTGAAAAGTTGTACCTAAATAAAATATTATAAGCATAATTGTTAGCAGTATTATACATACTGTCTGGCCCCCCCAGAAAGGTGCATTCATTTTTATTTTATTTTTTTTGAGACAGGTCTTTCTCTCTCACTCAGACTATATACAGTGGCACAATCACAGCTCACTGCAGCCTCAACCTCCTGGGCTCAAGCGATCCTCCCACCGGGACCGCAGGAGTATGCTACAACTCCTGGCTAATTCTTTTTAAATTTTTGGTAGATGCAGGTTCTCCCTATGTTGCCCAGCCTGGTCTCACACTCCTGGGCTCAAGTGATCCTCCTGCCTTGGCCTCCCAAAGCGCTGGTATTAAAGGCATGAGCCAATGTGCCCAGCCCATGGTTCTTGAATACCAGAGAAGAAAATAAATTTATAATTAAGCTCTAAATTACACAGGAGTGGTATTCCTGAAAAACATTTAGTAAGTGGAAACTCTGGAACTATAATAGACATATTTAGAAACCCAGGACTTGCAACTACTTCACAAGAAATATTAGACACAAATTACCACAAAACAACACAGCTTACTGACATGGAAATTTGATTCCATCAAGCCTATGTCTAAAACTCCTTCATAGTTTCTTATTGCCCTCTAGAAAAGAAGTCCAATTTCCTTAGCATGGTGTGAAAGCATGGAGCCAGTTTCTATCTTTACCCAGCTTCCAGTTCCTGTACTCCTTCCTCCTGGAAGCATTATTTATCAACCATAATTAGCCCAGGTCAGATTTGTGCATTAGAAATACGGTCACTTCACTCTCTCTCCTCTACTGGATTAGCATCCATTAAGTTTAGGACCTGGTATTTTCCTTGTTTACCACTGCATCTTAAAATCTTAGCTTTGGCTGGGCCCGGTGGCTCACACCTGTAATCTCAGCACTTTGGGAGGCCGAGGTGGGTGGATCATGAGGTCAGGAATTTGAGACCAGCCTGGCCAACATGGCAAAACCCTGTCTCTATCAAAAATACAAAAATTAGCTGGGTGTGGTGGCACACACCTGTAATCCCAGCTACTCAGGAGGCTGAGGCAGGAGAATCGCTTGAACCTGGGAGGCGGAGTGAGCTGAGATTGTGCCACTGCACTCCGGCCTGACAGAGTGAGACTCCATTCCCTCTCCCCACAAAATAAAAATCCTTAGCTGTTACAATGGATACAGCACTGTAGTTGGGCCATTAGTCCTCAAAATTCATGGCACTGCCATCTTATATCACTTATTTTACAAAGAAAAATTATTATATTAGAGAACTGTATTTTTTTTTTCCTACAGTTTCTTAGATATAATTCCATGGAAACTTGGATCTGCTAAAACAATTGTCGGCAGCATCAGTATAGCATTAGGAAATGATAAAAGGAAATCTGTTAAAACTATCAGAAATTTCATTAATCACATACGTTTATCCATTTGATAAATAAATCATGTCCCTTTGTCGATTTAAAAATACATTTATATTAAGATAGTTTATCTTTCTGACAATTTTTGTGACTTTTTTTGGAGAAGCATGCTTTGGTGCTATAGAGTATCTTCAGCACAGTGATCCATATTTGGATAACAAGAGTCACAAAAAGGAAAAATCACCATTTCATTACTTTAATGCTTATTTGCCACAATATATTTGATTTGTATATGACTTTGTAGAAACTATTTTGTGCTCAAGTATATTCCTGTAAATAGAACTTTATATTTCTTAATTGGCCCGCTTGTTGCATTGATTTGTCCCAAGTCTCATTATGAAATCTCAAAATCTCACTTTGGTGTGAAAAAGTGAAGGGAATCAGACCATTTCTGGTTTGTTTTTGTTTTTGACAACATTTTTGGTGCACAGTTTGAGAAATGGCAGAATTACCCCACAGCTAAAATATTATTTGGAGGCTCAAAATTCATACTAACCTTTCTTGTTTCCTAAGCTGTAAAAAGTAACTGCCAAGCAGAATTCTTACGGCAGGTTCTTGTCGAAATCTCATGCTGAAGCAAATCAATGACATATTTGAGAACAGCAAGTTTCAGAAGAATTTAGCAAACAGGATGTCAGAAACCTTTCAGAAATAAAATCATTCACCTGGGTGGATTTAGGGCTGAGATATTCCATGATATGTGTTTGATAAACTTTCATGCTACTGAAAACATTTCTCCCTCATATTTAGACTTCTAAAGCTTTTCTCACCTATTTCTTATGTTAAAAATTAACCCATCTCATCCCTGTTGAGAAATAAATAATGCCCCATATCTTTGAAAAGATAAACCAAAGAAAGATCATGTTCTATGTCTTCACTTCATCCGTGAGGATGCCAGAATTTCTTTAGGCTGCCTGATTGTCAAGTCCTTGGCAATATCAAACAGAATTGTCTCTCAGAGGAGAAGTAGTTGAACTTGTATCACCCTGTGGGACCTGTTAGGAGTAAATTAGACTGTGGAAACGGCATATGCTCTATCTGAAAGTCAATCTCAGTTCATTAACTAGTATCCTAAGAATCTGAAGGAGTTAAGGATGAGAAATAATGTTTCCTCAAATACATCTTTCTATATTTTCACTATTTTCTAAAAGTTGATAGCTAGAAGATCAATTTAGTATCTCTTTGGGGAGGAGCATGAGTAGGGACTGTGGTGTGTGTGTGTTTTGAGATGGAGTTTCACTCTTGTTGCCCAGGCTGGAGTGCAATGGCCCAACCTCTGCTCACTGCAACCTCTGCCTCCTGGATTCAAGTGATTCTCATGCCTCAGCCTCCCAAGTAGTTGGGATTACAGGCATGCGCCACCACACCTGGCTAATTTTTCTATTTTTTTAAAGTAGAGATGGGGTTTCTCCATGTTGGTCAGGCTGGTCTCGAACTCCCGACCTCAGGTGATCCACCCACCTCGGCCTCCCAAAGTGCTGGAATTACAGGCGTGAGCCACCACACCCAGCCTGTTTTTTCATTCTGTTCCCTCTGATTGAAATGCTTCCTCTCTTTATCCTTCCTTTTCCTTCTTTCTCTCTGCGCATCAAAATTCCCATTATCCTTTGCTGTTCAGAATTGACCAGACTGTCCTTGAGCACATTTCCTTTGAAGCTACACTCACCTGATTTTCCACCTCACTGACCCCTACTTTTGGGTTCAATACTAGGCTCCTTTTTTTCTTCCAACCTCACATTAGGTGACTATAACTTTACAAATCATCTATGTGACTCATAAATTATAATATCCAGCTTTGACCTCTCCCAGAATCCATTAATATCTCCATCTGCTTACAAGGGTGTAAAAGTTAAGACATTTTAATCAAAAAATGGCAAAAGGAATACTTTTTGTTTTTTTAGACCGAATCTTGCTGTCACTGAGGCTGGAGTGCAGTGGCGCAATCTCGGCTCATTGTAACCTCCACATGCCAGGTTCAAGTTGTTCTCATGCTTCAGCCTCCTGAGTAGCTGGGGCTACAGGCGCAGCGCCAGCACGATCACTAATTTTTGTATTTTTAGTAGAGAGGAGGTTTCACCATGTTCGCCACGCTGGTCTCAAACTCTTGGTCTCAGGTGACCCACTGCCTCAGCTTCTCAAAGTGCTGGGATTACAGGTGTGAGCCACTGCACCTGGCCAGAAAACAGTACTTTCTATTTTCCAACTTAACTGTGCTCTTCCCAATTTTCTCTTCCCAATAAACAGCACCTCCGGCCGGGTGCGGTGGCTCAAGCCTGTAATCCCAGCACTTTGGGAGGCCGAGACGGGCGGATCACGAGGTCAGGAGAT
>NW_012120598.1:4833081-4839656 GCF_000951035.1 Colobus angolensis palliatus | reverse complement strand
TTTTTGAGACAGGATCTCTGTCGCCCAGGCTGGAGTGCAATGGCGTGATCTTGGCTCACTGCAACCTCTACTTCCTGGGTCCAAGCGATTCTCCTGCCTCAGCCTTTTGACTAGCTGGGACTACAAGTACCCGCCATCACACCCGGCTGATTTTGTATTTTTAGTAGAGACGGGGTTTCACTGTGTTGGCCAGACTGGTCTCGAACTCCTGACCTCAAGTGGTCCGCCTGCCTCAGCCTCTCAAAATGCTGGGATTACAGATGTGAGCCACCGCGCCCTGCCTTATCAGTGAATATTCTATCATAAATACCTGTCACAAATCCATATCCTCTTCTTCATCCCCACTGCTACTAACCTAGTTGTCCAAGCCAAAGGTACTCAGTTGGATTTATGGAGATGACTCCTTAAATGTGTTTAATTATGTTGATTGATTTTTGAATCACAAACTGATTTTGTTTTCCTGGAATGAACCCCGCTTGGGGTTCATTATTATTGTTTTCGTATGTTGCTGGATTTGGTGTGCCAGTATTTTGTTGAAGGTTTTTTTTCTTTTGTCTGCAAACGTAAGATACTGGTCTGTAATTTTCTTTTCTTTGTCAGGCTTTGCTGTGGGTTTATGCTGACCCCATAACTAAGTTGGAAGTGTTTCTTTTGTCTCTAATTTCTGAACATTTTTGGATAATATTGTTATTATTTCTTCTTTAAATATTGGATAGACTTCACCAATTGAAACCATCTAGTTCTGGAGTTTTCTTTGTAAGGGGACTTTTTTATTAGTGGATTACACTTCTTAAGTAGACACAGGGAAATTAAAAGCTTCAATTTCATCTTAAGTCAGCTTGGATAAGTTGACTCTTTTTCCAATAAGTTTGTCCACTTCATCCAACTTGTCAAATGTGTTGGCATAAAATTGCCATTATCCATTGTCTATAGAATCTATGGTATATCTTGCTTTCATTCTTGACATTGAAATTTGGGTTTGTCTCTTTAAAAAAAAAAATGTTCCTGCTAGGGATGAATCCATTTCACTGATCTTTTTAAGGAATTAATTTTTGGTTTTGTTAATTTTCTCTGTTATTTGTTGTCTTCTCTATAGATTTATGCTTTTATCTTTATTGCTTTCTTTCTTGTTTGGGTTTAATATAATCATATCTTTCTGGCTTCTTAACGTGAAAATTTACGTCACTGGTTTAACACATTTACTTATTTATTTTTTGAGAATCCACAGACCATTTATTAAGATAAATCTTATTTGATGCCATAGACAAGTCTTGATACATTTAAAAGGATTAAAACCACACAACGTATGTTCTCTGACTATAAGGGATTTAATTAGAAATCAATAACAGAAAGGTATGTAGAAAATACCCAATGATTTGCAAATAAAACAACTTTTTAAAAATTATTTTTTTACTATATACATTTCAAGTTGTGCATTTCTCCTAAACATAGCTTCAGCTCCATGAAATACATTTTAGAATGTCATATTTTTATTATAATTCAGTTTAAATATATTCTAAGTTCCTTTATCATTTTCTATTTTGCACACTTGGATTATTTCAAAATACATTATTTAATTTCAATATCTATCACAGTGGTTTTTGTAACTGGAAAAGTTACAAAGATTCCAAATTTCTTATGAGACAGTATTGTTTACTCATAAAAACTCAGCCCATTAAAAATGATGTGGTATATGAAATAAGATAACATATAAACATTTTTATTTTTATTTTTTACTTCTTTGTAAAATCCAATTTTAAACATTAAAAGCAAAAAAAGTTATGATATAGCATTAAAATATTTCATTTTGGGCTGGGTGCAGTGGCTCACGCTTGTAATCCCAACACTTTGGGAGGCCAAGGCAGGTGGATTGTCTGAGGTCAGGAGTTCGAGACCAGCCTCGCCAACATAGTGAAACCCTATCTCTACTAAAAATACAAAAAATTAACTGGGCGTGGTGGCAGGCGCCTGTAATCCCAGCTACTCGGGAGGCTGAGGCAGGAGAATCACTTGAACCTGGGAGGCGGAGTTTGCAATGAGCCGAGATCACACCATTATACTCCAGCCTGGGCAACAAGAGCAAAAAGCTGTCTAAAAAATTTTTTCACTTTGAAGCATACATACATCAGGATCTATATATGTAAATCATATGTATTTATGTATATGTGATCTTTACACAGGTAACCTAAAAAATATGAATGCCATTCCCTAACAGATCTTTTCATTCTCTTCAGAAACTTCATAACTTGGATATGTGAAGGAAATCCTAGAGCTGAATTTAAAGACAGGGTTTGAGGAGACTGGAGTCATTCTGCATAGTAAAATAAGATTTTGTTTTGCCATTGCTGTTCACCCATAAAATGAGGGAGAAGAGGAGAGCTAAGCACTGTGCCTATGAAGCCTGCGTTGCAGAATTTTTTAGCAAGATTAATGTCAACTGTGGAATTTTAAGATATTGGCATGATTATATGTCAAAGGGTGTTATAACAAAATATCATTAACCAGTGGCTTATAAACAACAAAATTTATTTCTCACAGTTCTGGAGGCTGGAAGTCTGAGATCAAGGTGCTGGCGGATTCGGTGTCTGGTGAGGACCCACTTCTTGGTTCGTAGATGCTGCCTTCTCACCACCGTGTCTTCATATGGTTAAAGGGGCAAGACAGCTTTCTGGGACCAATTTCATAAGAGCATTAAACCTATTCATGAAAGCTCTGCCCTCGTGACCTAATCACCTCCCAAAGGCCCCACCTCCTAACACCATCCCCTTGGTGACTAGGTTTCAACATGTGAGTTTTAGGGAGACACAAATGCTCAGACTATAGCAGTTACATCCTTCCATGTCCACTACCACCACCTGCACATCTGCCTCTCATAAAAATGCACTGAAAAGACAAGTTTGGAGGCCATTCACCAACAATGTACCCAGTTTTAGATTTAGGAAATGTAACTGAATCTTAAGGAATGGAAAGACTTCCTGCAGACATCTACATTGTGTTTGTGTGTGTATTTATTTGAGTATATCTGCACATAACTGTTAAAGAATTGGACGACAATTCACTAACACACATTTGTTATCTGTAGGTGGTAGAAAAAGCATTTTTAACATATTTGCTTATTCCAATTTCTACTCTAAAAATATACCACAGTAGTCATACTCCCACTTATGGTTAAGATGGTATAACCAGAATGAGGTAAGCCTCATTTATTTATCAGCTTAAAATGAGATTCCAGGGTTGCAGCATGTGGAGAGAGTAGAAACCACTGGGAAGCCAAGACAGAGTTCGCAGAGCAGAGAGAAAAAAATCGCACAGAGATCAAGCTTGGGAGATCTGCAGAGGGTTACCCCGGGGCCGTCCACTGAGACCTTGTCAGTACATATACGGGAGGATCCTACCCAAGGCTGGGGAAGGAGCCACGTGACAGGAGCACAGGGAACAATCCTCAGAGCATACACAGGACCAGTAGCAATTGTGCTTCCACCAGGCAGAGAGGAAAACCTTGTAATCATAAGATATAGAGTACTCTGAATGCTAGAGACTAAAGGCTGCCCTGATCCTACCTGACAAAACTTAAAAAGAAAGCCTAGTCTTAGCCGGGCATGGTGGCTCACGCCTGTAATCCCAGCACTTTGGGAGGCTGAGGCAGGTGGATCACCCAAGGTCAGAAGTTCTAGACCAGCCTGGTCAACAAGCTGAAACCCCGTCTCTACTAAAAATAAAAGATTAGGCAGGTGTGGTGGTATGCTCCTATAGTCCCAGTTACTGGGGAGACTGAGGCAGGTGCTTGAACCCAGGAGGCAGAGGTTGCAGTGAGCAGAGATTGTGCCACTACACTCCAGCCTGGGTGACAGAGTGAGACTCAGTCTCAAAAAAAAATCCAACAAAGCCTAGTCCCAGAAAAAAATTTAAAATGACTTTTAGGAATAAAAATAATAGATTGTTAACTTGTATTACTTTTAAAAAATATGATCCATTACATATTATATGCATGTTTCAAAATATCACATGTACCCCCAAAATATATATAACTATTACATGTCAATTTTTTAAAAGTTGTACCCAGTCTTCAAATTTCAACTAAAATGCTAACCAATTTCATCTGAATTTTTGTAGCATTCTTTTATGGCAAGTAACACACTATTTTAGAGATTTTATCCAATTCTATTGTAAATGGGTTTTATCTATTAGGTTGGTGCAAAAATAATTGCGATTTTTGCAATTACTTTTAATGGCAGAAACCACAATTATTTTTACACCAACCTAACAGTTGTGCTGTAAATTCCAGGGGACAGGGAACACTCAAGATTCATAGATCTTCGTGTAAATATCTTAACAATCTTTCATTATTAGTGCCTTACATAAATCTGATTTCCAAATATATATTTGCCCAATAAATAAATATTTCAGTAAAGTTTACTCCAAAAATATAAGTATTAACTGGCTACTGATTCATAGGAATTTATGTAGAAGTCTTCCTAAAAATGTGAAAGTTAAGAATCATTCTTACATCATTATTGCCAGCATGTTTTCCAAAGTATGAGCCTAAATATATGGACTAGTCAGTTCTCATGGCCATTAGTGTACACATGTAAAATTATTTTTATTATTTATATTGGAATGTGCAAAGTCTGTTTTCAAATCCAACTGGGATTATTTTTATGGCACAGTGATTATTAGAGCTGTACTTCTAAGTCACGTAGAAAAACAATGTGAATCTGGGGGGTCCTGTGATGCTTAGAGATTTCAGTTCCAACTTGTTCCAGTTGATGTCACTATGGCAAAGGTATCCCACACATGCGGCATACAGCAGCAGGGGAAGGAGGATACAAATCTAATAATGTGGCCGAATCAAGAGGAAATGTATTTGGGGGCAACGCTAAAATGGAAATGAGAGCATGACAGAACATCAGGATTCTATTTTTGGAATCAGAGGGGCTGAGTGAACTCATTTACCTGATCTTCCACGAGTCAGCAAAACAAACACACAAAGCCATTGTGAGTTTGGAAGCTGTGAAACTGCTGCTCTTTGTAATGACCAATCTTCCTATGCTCTGAACTGCAGCAATACATTGAGGTAGTAGCAATTACAGCCTTTCATATGGCTTCTCTGCTCTGTAGAAAGTAGTAAATGGACCTCTTAGGGCTACATTTCTAGCTCTGGGCTGTTGCACCATTTTTCTCCCTACAGGAAGTCATGACAGACTACAGAGGAAGTCCAAAGCAAGGACAATGCTGTTTATGAAAAGGAGTGGTAATGGTTCAGAGTGAAAATTAACAGATGTTTGGATAAAAATGTCTGCCTGGGCACTTTATGGCTCCAAAGTAAATAGTATATCTTTGAGTTTTAGCAGCTGTTTAGGGAGTCATATATCTCTTAGCGTTAAATGGCAAGGTAAAGGAACTTACGTAACTTAACACTGTTCATCAACAAGAACTTACTGGATAGCCTTCTGAAATGTGAAAACAGATCTCTTTTCAGATATTATTCAACTGTGCAAGGAGGCAAACAGATGTATTCATTAACACTCCCCACAGAGCATATTGTGATATTCGCAAATGGAAAATGCTAGAGCTGAGGTTACACAAATGTTTTCTGTTACGAAACCTGCTTCCATGAGACCATGATTTTCAAGGAGGATCTCATTTAGGACTGTTTTTTGTTATACTTTACGTAATGGGTGATTTTTCTAATTAAGATAATCTGCATTTTAACCTTGTTTTAGAAAATGATTGTTCTTTTTTCTTCTGTCTAAAGGTAGATAATCTTACCTGTTTACATTCAGTTTTTTTTACCCAAGTTTTGCCTCAGGATCTATAAAAAAATTTTTATAGTAAGATATTGGATGCCCAGTGAAGAAAAGGTTTTCACCAAGCTGAAGGAAATTCAAGGCAAGATTGTGAGATGTCATTGGTACAATACACACCAACTAAGAATCCTTGTTTTATACCTGTGAACCAATAACAGTGACCAGCGTGGGGACATTTTGTTGGAATTCTGCCTAAGAAAAGCAGGCGTGTTCAGTCCTGCAGCGCCACCAACAGCTCTGGATGCCAAAGGACCATGCCAGTGGGGTTCAGAGTGTCCAGACAGAAGTATGAGTCAGGGTTTAATGGGGAAATGAGATGGGTCTGAGATGGATAGGAAGAGAGGAAAATGAGCCTCTCAATGCTCTCAAAATAGCCACTGAGGCAATGAAATGGGTTTTGTTTTTTTACTTTTATTTTAGGTTCAGGGATACATGTGCAAGCTTGTTATACAGGTAAATTATCTAGGGGGTTTGATGTATAGATTATTTTATCACCTATGTAATAAGCATAGTATCTCATAGTTTTATGATCCTCAACCTCCTCCCACCCTCCACCCTCAACTAAGCCCTAGTGTCTGTGGTTCCCTTGTGTCCATGTGTTCTCAGTGCTTAGCTCCCACTTATAAGTGAGAACATGTAGTATTTAGTTTTCTGTTCCTTTGTTCACTTAGGATAATGGTCTCCAGCTCTATCCATGTTTCTGCAAAGAACATGATCTCATTCTTCTTTTATGGCTGCATAGTATTCCATGCTGTATCGTACTTTTTT
>NW_012120598.1:4825612-4833031 GCF_000951035.1 Colobus angolensis palliatus | reverse complement strand
TTTTAAGATGGAGTCTCACTCTGTCACCCAGGCTGGAGGGCAGTGGCGAGATCTCAGCTCACTGCAAGCTCCACCTCCTGGATTCACGCCATTCTCCCGCCTCAGCCGCCCACCACCTACACCCAACTAATTTTGTTTTTGTATTATTAGTAGAGATGGGGTTTCACCATGTTAGTCAGGATGGTCTTGATCTCCTGACCTCATGATCCGCCCACCTTGGCCTCCCAAAGTGCTGGGATTATAGGTGTGAGCCACCGCACCTGGCCCATACCACATTTTCTTTATCCAGTTTACCATTGATGAGCATGCAGATTGATTCCTCATCTTTGGTACCATGAATAGTGCTGCAATGAACATGCACGTGCATGTGGTCTTTATGGTAGAATAATTTACCTTCCTTTAAGTATATACCCAATAATGGGATTGCTAAGGTCAAATGGTAATTCTGTTTTAAGTTCTCTGAGAAATCACCAAACTGCTTTCTGCAGTGGATGAACTAATTTACATGAGCAATGTATGAGCATTCCGTTATCTCTGCAACCTTACCAGCATCTGTTATTTGATGTTTTTATAGTAGCCATTCTGACTGGTGGGAGATGGTATCTCACTGTGGTTTTGATTTGCATTAATGAAAAGAGATTTGAGACAGGGTCTGGCTCTGTTGCCCATGCTGGAGTGCAGTAGTGTGAACAGACTCACTGCAGTCTCAACCTCCTGGGCTCAGGTGATCCTCCTGCCTCAGCCTCCTGAGTAGCTGGGGCTACAAGTGTGCACCATCACGTCTTTCTAATTTTTAAATTATTTGTAAAGACAGGGTCTTCCTATGTTGCCCAGGCTGGTCTTGAACTCCTGGGCTCCCGTGATCCTCCCACTTTGGCCTCCCAATGTGCTGTGATTATAGACATGAGCCACCACAGCCAGCCTGAAACAAGTTGAAAGGCACAGGGAGAACTCGGGTTTCTGTGGACTCGACCAGGACATGATGAAAAATGGACCTTGAATGAAATTCCTTGACTTTAGGTGGCTAGGAAGACTCCTGGTGAGTATCTGCTGTGGTAACTTCAACCCACAGAGGAGAGACAGAGAAAATTCCCTGAGTCAGGGGGATAATAGTCATGACAAGGGCGAAACAGAGAATGGAAAAAAAAAAAAGAGGAAAGGTTGATATTGTTGACAGAATAAACACTATAAAGGAAAATCATCCTTCTGAAGTAAATTCTGTCAACATGAATCTTGTTTGTCAAATTTGATTTTAATATTGAGAGTAAGATAATTTTCAGTTTATCTGCTGGGACTGTGGTGAAGCATTTCCTTTATCTAGAATTTCCCCAGTGATCTCTCCAGGGATTTTTTTCTATATCCCAAGCTTTCAGCAAATTTTGATGAGATGCCCACTTTGTGTGAAGAGATACAAAAGCAGCACATATGACCCCTGCTTCCCCATGTGCAAGACAAAACTGGCCCCTAATGAATTGAGACGAGATTCCCAAGATTTGGGGATTTCACGGAAGGGTAAAATTCCAAAACAATACAAACAACGTTTTCGTTTCCTAAGGCTGACATAACAAAGTCCTACGGACTAGGTGGCTTTAACACAGGAATTTATTTCCTCACAATTCTGGAAGTTAGCAATCCAAAATCAGGGTTGGTTTTTTCTGAGGTGTTGAGGAAGGACCTGTTCCACTTCTCTCTCCTTGGCTTTTAGACGGATTTCTTTTCCCTGTGTCTTCACATCATCTTTCTTTTCCTTCCCCTCCTCCCTCCCTCCCTCTCTCTCTCCTTCCTTCCCTTTTTTTTTTTTTTTTTTTTTTGACAGAGTCTCACTCTGTCACCCAGGCTGGAGTGCAATGGCACAATCTTGGCTCACTGCAACCTCTGCCTGCTGGGTGCAAGAGAGTCTCCCACCTCAGCCTCCTGAGTAGCTGTGATTACGGGCACATGCCACAACGCCTGGCTAATTTTTGTATGTTTTGGTAGAGATGGGGTTTCACCATGTTGGCCAGGCTTATCTCGAACTCCTGACCTTAGGTGACCCGCCCACCTGGGCCTCCCAAAGTGCTGGGATTATAGGCATAAGCCACCGTGCCCGGCCATGTCATCTTCCTTCTGTTGTTGTTTGTATCCAAAGTACTTCCTCTTATAAGGATAGCAGTCACAAGGTAGGTTATTAGGCCCACCCTAGTAACTCATTTTAATTAATTTACCTTTTTAAAGACCCTCTCTTCAAATACAGTCACATTCAGAGTTTCTGGGGTTTGGACCTCAATATATGAATTAGGGGCTTGGGGATGGGGGGATATAATTCAGCCCACAGCAAGCTACAACAACAAACCCACAAGCCAACAACCTGAGGTGGATGACACATACTTTCAAAATTTGTATTTTGCAAAATCAGGATTAAAAAACATGGCTGGGTGCAGTGACTTATGCCTGAAATCTCGACACTGGGAGGCTAAGGCAGGAGAACTGCTTGAGGTTAGGAGTTCAAGACCAGCCTGGGCAACATAGTGAGACCCCATCTCTACCAAAAAATTTAAAAATTAGCCAGGCATGGTCATGCATGCCTGTGGTCCCAGCTATTCAGGAGGCTGAGGTAGGAGGACTATTTGAGCCCAGGAGGTAGAGGCTGCAGTGAGCCATGATGGTGCCACTGCACTCCAGCCTGGGTGACACAGCAAGACCCTTTCTGAAAACCAAACAAGCCACAAACAACAAAACAAAACCTATGACATTATAATTTAATAAAATAAACAATTTATTAACAGAAAAATGATGGACTAAGGATATAATCAAAGAATAAAGGAGTATTCTTTAAACTAAATACATTTAACTTTATAAGCATCTCATAAATTTGTCCTTATTTTTAGGACCAGTGAAATTTTGAAATTTTTATTAGTAACTGGTGAGGATGTGCTAAAATACATTACGGTAATTGTAACATGGTGCTCTAGGTAAAATTTGGTTCTGATATTTTCAAAACCTTAAATATGCTGGTAGAAACCCTGCAGGAGGTAAGACCTAAATATATCCTGAGGCCTTGCTTCTGGGAAAACCACCAGAAGGGATTATTTGATTATACCCATATTAAGCTGATAGTCTAACCAAAAGAGTAATTTCTAAGGAGGTAGAATGTTCTGTGAAATCATGAGAGAGCAAGAGTGAGACAGAGGAGGTGAGGACAGAGTAGCACTTTTTTTTTTTTGAGATGGAATCTCGCTCTGTCACCAGGCTGATGCGATCTCGGCTTACTGCAACCTCTGACTCCCTGGTTCAAGCGATTCTCCTTCCTCAGCCTCCCGAGTAGCTGGAATTACAGGCACGTGCCCAGTTGATTTTTGTGTTTTTAGTAGAGACGCGGTTTCACCATGTTGGCCAGGATGATCTCAATCTCCTGACCTCGTAATCCACCCGCCGCGGCCTTCCAAAGTGCTGGGATAAAAGGCATGAACCACTGTGCCTGGCCAGATGGCATTTTTATAAAGAGTTTATTTCCCTTTTTAAATATAAGCTATGCTATGCCTATGATCTGCCACTCTTTCTTATGGAGGTAGGGTGTGTGTGTGTGTCTTGTTCTTGTTGTTGCTTCTCTTGTTACAGAAATTACTCATGAGTGATCTGGGGTTGAGACTTAGCCATTGAAAGAAGCTACGTGAGGGCAGATCTTCATCTCACACGAAGAGGGAACTCAAGGGACGAAGTGGAATTGAGCCTGGACTATACTTTTGATCTCCTGCATGTGAAGCTATTAAAACAGAATCATACATATTTGGAGAAAGGTTCTGATATGACACTAATGTACTCTGATGTGATTTCCTACTGATGCCCTACGACAGATTCCAAGCCCCATAGGCAAGGATTTTGTTGATCCAAAAGGATATTCTCATCATCAGTTATTTCAGAAAGAGATGCATTCTAAATGAGGAAATGAGGACTGACAACTCAGTCCTTAGATTGGCTTGGCAAGGAGAAAGTGTATGGCACCTCTTTCTGCTGTGTAGATCTTTGCTGGCAGCAAGGGACCAGTGTCAGGAGAGTAGCTCAAGGGTACTCTGTCTGGGTAGAGGGTTACATACCCTCTGTCCTCATGAACGTTGGGCCAAGGCACCCAGTAAAGATGGCTCCTGCCTGAAGAGCTCTGAAAACTGCAGAATCCATTGGCAGCTGAAATAAAACTGTGTATTGCATTGAAATGACTTTCTGTCATTTGAGTTAAGTCCTGAACTTTAAGTCTTATTAAAGACTACAACCTGTCTCAGTTGTGCTGAGCTAAAGGGTAGGTTCCATGCTTGGCCCATGTGGGAAGGATTTCCACTCTTTAGACAAGATAATGTATTGGTCCTGATGGTACTGAAAACATTCATATTTTGTTCATTATAAATGTTTTACATTAACTAAAAGTATTGCATTAAAATATTACTTATTTCAATCGCTGAGTTTTTCTGTGCCTCTGCAAATTTGGCACCCTATTATCAGCCCTGATTACTTCAACTATAAAATGTCATGATCTGTTTTACAATGAGACAAAGAGTTTTAAGTTTCCAAGTTCACAGGAAATGAAACAAGAAATGTAACAAAATGATTTTATATCACAGTAGGAATAAGTTTAACAAAACACATAAAAGTATTTCATGACTCTAAGAGCTGTCAGCGTATATATATATAAACTTTCTCAGTAAATGATACTTAACATTGGGTGTAGAAGAAAGAGAAGGGAAAGGAGTAACTATAGCCTTTCGGGTGGGCAAAGCAGTCTGAATGTGACAATCACATCAACAAATCACTGGCAGCATGAAATTCTTGCCCTAAAATTGTGCATTCTGAGATGATGTATCAACGATTATTTTTGGATACAGTACCACAGTAAGTTGAAAATACTTCTACCCAAACTTGGGATGGATCATTACTCTGCGAATACTACATCACATTTGCAGCATCTTCTTGAGCTTGGAAGAATACAGTAACTCAAATATCTAGGAGCCTTCTGACTGCAACTCTGACATGTAATGAGTTTGGAAATTGTCACTCCTGGCCTTTCAACAGGAAAAGCTGGAAAACTGAAAATTGATGACTTTTCCCAGACCCATCAGATAATTAAGGTTACAGAGTAAACTACCACCCCAAACTGCAGAGGCATGCAAATCCAGATAGTCACAACCAGTATCTGCTCTTAACAGAAGCTGGGAGAGCTATAACCTGGTAGGAACACTGACCTGGCTATTTTGATGAATGGCTGAAGGCTGTATGTGCACTAGCTTCCGAATTAAAAACTCCTGGGCCTCAGTCTAAGGGGACTCTCACACTTACATTACTTTTATTTCCAGAAAGCCCATCTGGTCCTCATGATGAAGAATCAAAATAAATTCCCTCGTGGCTCTGGGAGAAGAAAGAAGGAATAACCATTGAAACATGCCCCAAGCTTCTGCCACAAGAGGGAACTCTCCAGTAGAAAAGGCTTTATCAGAGCCTTATCTTATCTGGGGAAGGACATTTCTCCCATTTCTCTCACTTCAGCCCCTTTAGCCTTCTCACTTAAGGAGGGGGAAAGACAAGAAACACTTGTGAAGGTCATAGCCCAGGGACACAGGCCCATAATACACTGGGATTTAACCATAAGATCCAGAATGCTTCACTTCCCCCATATCTTACCACCACACCAAGAGGGCTTCAGTATGACAGCGGATTACTGTTACAATGTTTTTGATTCCCTGCATTTCTTTGAATTTGTTCTTAGAAAATAAAGAGCTGCAAGCTGCAGAGTCTATCTGAGGAGGAGTTCTCAGGGAAGCCCAGAGTCAACAGGGGAGACAAAAATAAGAACATTAGTGCGGTGTGGTGGCTCATGACTGTAATCCCAGCAATTTGGGAGGTGGAGGCGGGTGGATCACCTGAGGTCAGGAGTTCGAGACCAGCCTGACCAACATGGAGAAACCCTGTCTCTACTAAAAACACAAAATCAGCCGGGAGTGGTGGCACATGCCTGTAATCCCAGCTACTCAGGAGGCTGAGGCAAGAGAATTGCTTGAACCTGGGAGATGGAAGTTGCAGTGAGCTGAGATGGTGCCACCACACTCCAGCCTGAGCAACAAGGGCAAGACTCCATCTCAAATAATAAAAACACTAGAGAAGTTTGAACCTACAGTTACAGCTAACATTAAATACAGCCCAATTTCTAGTCAGATAACAAAAACTCACCCAAATGCCTTATTACCTCGCTTCCTACTACCTAATACATTGCCATGTCTGGCTTTCAACAAAAAAATTTCCAGACACTCTAAAGAGAAAGACAGAAAAAAAAAAACACAGGAAAAAGCAAAGTCTGAAAGATGAAGCAAACATTAGAACCAGACTCAGATATGAGACAGATTTTTGAATTATCAGACAGGGAAATTAAAATAACTATGATTACTATAGGGCTCTAATGGAAAAAGTAGACAACAAGCAACAACAGGTAATGGAATAACAGAAATGGAAACTCTAAGAAAGGATCAAAAGGAAATGCCAGAAATCAACCACATTGTAACAAAAATGCAGAATGCCTTTGATGGGCTTATCAGGGAAGTGGCATTGTCTGGAGTAAATACCTGAGGTTCACTGTCTCACACCAAGGGAATTGAGAACACGGACCCAAGAAGTGGGTTTAAGAGCAGGGGTTTAGTAGGCAAGAAAAAGAGAAGGGAGAACAGCTCTCTCTCTTTGGAAAGAGAGGGGCACCCAAATGGGAATTCCTGCCTGCCACGGAGTGCACCGGATTTTATAGACAGGTTTGAGGAGTTGCTGTCTGATTTACAAAGGGCCCACAGATTGGTTGGACCAGGTGTGATGTTTACAGAGTGAGCGAGGAAGCTGGTTGCCCGAGCCTAATCTTATTACGCATAATGGAGTCTTTGCTTGGCTGGTACCATGTTGCCTGCTCCTTACTGTAAACATGGCTGGCCAAGAGGAGGGAACATGGAGCTGCCATTTTGAACCTGTCTAGTCCTAGGTAGCCTTTCCTATTGGCACAACTGCCGGCGTTCAACCATGCAAGCTTCCAGCTTGCTTGTCTTTGTCTGCAGTTTGATTTTACAGGCTGCTCTTTGTTAGAAAAGAAAATGATATTGGGGCTGCTTTTCATTAAAAGGAAAACCTGGGCCAGGAGCAGCGGCTCACACCTGTAATGCCAGCACTTTGTGAGGCCGAGGCAGGTGGATCACCTGAGGTCAGGTGTTTGAGACCAGCCTGACCAACATGGAGAAACCCTGTCTCTACTAAATATAAAAAAATTCGCTGGGCGTGGTGGCACATGCCTGTAATCCCAGCTACCCAGGAGGCTGAGGCAGTAGAATCGCTTGAACCTGGGAGGTGGAGGTTGTGGTGAGCCGAGGTCGCGCCATTGCACTCCAGCCTGAGTAACAAGGGCGAAACTCCGTCTCAAAAAAA
>NW_012120598.1:4820781-4824822 GCF_000951035.1 Colobus angolensis palliatus | reverse complement strand
GGCACAACTGCCGGCGTTCAACCATGCAAGCTTCCAGCTTGCTTGTCTTTGTCTGCAGTTTGATTTTACAGGCTGCTCTTTGTTAGAAAAGAAAAGAGATTTGGGGACTGCAAAAAAAAAAAAAAAAAGGAAAACCTTACCAAGGACTTCCGTGCCCTCACTATCTGCCTAATTTCTTAACTCCCATATCATCAGTAGATGGGACATGACCAAGGAAAGAATCAGTGAGATGGAAGGTTTGTAATAGAAACTTCCAAAACTAATACAAAGAGAAAAAGGAATGAACAAAATGGAACTGGCCATCCAACACCTGTGGAAAAATTTTAAAACGTATAATAGACATACTTGGAATACCAGAAGGACAAGAAGAGAATGAAGTAAGAGAAATATCTGAAGCAATTAAAGCTGAGAATTTCCCCCAAATTAATGACAGACACAAAACCAAGATCCAGGAAGCTCAGAGAAGGCCAGAGGATAAATACTCAAAAAATCTACATATTTGTATATCATATTCAAACCACAGAAGACCAAAGACAAAGAGAAAATTTTGAAAAAGATGAAAAAAACCTCCTTATCTGTTGTATTAGTCTGTTCTCACACTGCTAATAAAGACATATCTGAGACTGAGTAATGTATAAAGGAAAGAGGTTTAAGTGACTCACCATTCTCCATGGCTGGGGAAGACCTCACAATCGTGGCAGAAGGTGAATGAGGAGCAAAGTCACGTCTTACTTGATGGCAGGCAAGAGAGCGTGTGTAGAGAAACTCCCTTTTATAGAACCATCAGCTCTCTTGAGACTTACTGACTACCACAAGAACAGTATGGGGGAAACCACACCCGTGATTCAATTATCTCCACCTGAGATTTGGGTGGGGCTCTCCCAATCATCAATTGGTGATAGGGTTCAGCTGTCACCAATAGAGAACAGCTGTTGTCTATCAGCTGTTCAGCTAACAGCTGAGCCCTATCACCAATAGAGAACAAAGATAAGAATTACAGATTTCGGAGTGAAATATTTAATTTAATGAGAGAACCCCTGACCCCACCAATCTAGAATTTCATATCCCACAAAATTATCCTTCAAAAATGAAGAAGAAATGAAGACCTTGTCAGACAAAAAAAAAAAAAATGTGTTGTTAGCAGATGTATACTGCAAGAAATGTTTAAAGTTCTTCAGAGAGAAGAAAAACGATATTGTTCAGAAAATCAGATCTACATAAAGAAGCAAGAGTGTTGGAGAAGGAATAAATGAAACTAAAATAAAATATTTTGTTTATCTTGTTCTTGAGTGAAAAGAAATCATTTTTGTTTTTGTTTTTTTTGTTTTGTTTTGTTTTTTGAGATGGAATCTCGCTCTGTCCCCCAGGCTGGAGTGCAGTGGCACAATCTCAGCTTACTGCAACCTCTGCTCCTAGGTTCAAGCGATTCTTCTGCCTCAGCCTTCCGAGTAGCTGGGACTACAGGTGCGTGCCACCATGCCCGGCTAATTTTTTGTATTTTTAGTAGAGACGGGGTTTCACCATGTTAGCCAGGATGGTCTCAATCTCCTGACCTTGTGATCCACCCGCCTCGGCCTCCCAAAGTTCTGGGATTACAGGTGTGAGCCACTGCACCCGACCCAAAATCATTTGTTTTAAGTAATAGCTGTAGCAATGTATTGAACAATTATATACATAAGTGAAATGAATGACATAAATGTCATAAGGGGTGAGAGAGGAACTGGGAATACTCTACTGTGAGGTATCTTACTATACATGAAGTGGTATAGTGTTATTATCTGAAGGTGGATTTAGATTAGTTTAAAATGTATATTGTATTTTACTCTGAAATTATAAATACAGATTATATGCTAACAAAGGAGGTAAAATGGAGCCACGTAAAATACCCAACTAAAACTGGAGGCAGAAAAAGAGGGGAAAAATAACAAATGCAATAGAAAACAGTTACAAACATGGCTGGTATTAATCCAAGAATATCAGTAATATCACTTTAAATGGGAATGGTCAGAATATAGCAACTAAAAGACAAAGATTGTCAAAGACTGTCAAAGCGAATTAGAAAACAAGACAATTATATGCCATCTACAAGAAACCCACCTTATAAACTCAGATGGAAAGTAAAGGGATGGTGAAAGATATCATGCTAACACTAAGTTTTAAAAAGCTGGAGTAGCTGTATTAATTTCAGACAAAGTGGACTTTAGAGCAAGGAAAATTATTAGTGATAAACAGGGGCATTACATAATACTAAAGTGGTCAATTCTCCAAAATGATAAAACCATCTTTAATGTATGTGTCTAACAACAAAGTGTCAAAATAGATGTGGCAAAAACTGATAGAACTTGAAGGAGAAATGGACAAATCTATCACAAATGAAGACTTCACTCATCTCTGAGCAATTCATCGTTCAAGCAGGTAGAAAATCAGCAAGGGTATAGTTCACTTGAACAGCACCATCAGCCACCTAGATCTGACAGCTATAGAATACTTATCCAAGCAGAAGAATACACATTATTCTTACATGGAACCTACACCAAGATCAACCATCTGAAAAATAGTAATCATACAAAGTCTGTTTCCAGATTACAGTGGAATTAAACTAGAAATATACAACACAAAGAGAGAATATTCTAAAATATTTAGAAATTAAACAACATGCTCCTAAATAACTCATGGGTCAAAGATGACATCTCCAGAAACACTAAAAATATTTCAAACTGAATAAAAATAAAAATTCAACTTATCAGCCAGCTGTGGTGGCTCACACCTGTTCTCCCAGCACTTTGGGAGGCTAAGGCAGGAGGATCACTTGAGGCCAGCAGTTTGAGAGTAGCCTAGGCAACATAGTGACACTCTGTCGCTTTAAAAAATAATAAAATAATAAAAAATTTAAAATACAACTGATCAAAATTTGTGGGATGCAGTGAAAGCAGTGCTTAGAGGGAAATGTATAGCATTAAATGTATATATTAGATGAAAATATCTAAAATCAATAAGCTATATGAAACTAGGAAAAGAAACTAGAGAAAAGAAGAACAATTTAAGAGTGACGCAAACAGAGAAAAAAATAAAAATTAGAGCAGGAATCACTGAAACTGAAAATAAGAAACTAATAATGAAAGAAATCAAAATTGGACTTCAGTTAATAATATTATGTCACTACTGGTTCAATAATTGTGCCAAATGTACCATACTAATGGAAGATGTTAATAATTGAAGAAGCTGGATGTGAGATATGTGAGTCTCTGAACTCTTTTTATTATCTGTGCAATTTTTCTGTAAATACATAGCTGTTACAAAAACTATGTTTTTTAAAAAATATTAAATATCTGGTTTGAGAGGGTGAATTCATTACTAAGCAAGTTGGCAGTATCTGCTTTTAAAAAAGCTTTGAGAATGACACTAAGACCCATATTTTAGAGATGGCTCAGATCCGACATGGCCAAGACTCAGGAAAGGCATATTTCGGGTTCCTTTTGAAGTGTGAAATTTGAGTATGAAATTGTCTAAGATCTTCAAGCAGTCACCTTCCATCTGTTTCCAAATGGGACAGGATATAAATAAGTTTATTGCTTTTGAAAGATCATGTGTAAAAGGGCAACAAAAACAAGGACATGGAGAAAAGGCAGAAAGGTGCTTCTAGAAATAGGATTTTAAAAAGTGAAAGTTCTGCATTAACAAGACTTGCAAAACCTGCTTAGGTTGGCAAGAGCTATTTTTTGAAAAAGGAATTTTGAAGGAAAGATCAGAGGTACATGTCCCACATAAGGTCTGCTTTAGAAAAGAATAGGATATTAATATTGCAAGTCACCTAATTTTGCCTTTTAGAACAGGAACACCCCAAATAACAAGGGTGGTTTAACCAAATAGAAAGCTTGTCTCATTCTCATATTGAATTTGGAGCCAATTGACCAGGGCTTGGTTTCCTCATCTGTAAAATGGATGGCAACACACATCATGGTGATGGTCATCATCATCACAATTACTAGACTGTGGCCGGGCGTGATGGCTCACGCCTGTTATCCCAGCACTTTGGGAGGC
>NW_012120598.1:4818916-4820475 GCF_000951035.1 Colobus angolensis palliatus | reverse complement strand
GACTGAGAAAGCTCTGAAAATGAACATCCTAAGCCTCATTCACATAGGACAGCTTTATAGATTTTTTTTAACATCCCTGTTTTTAGCTAAAGAATTGTTAATTGTGCAACAAATGCTATAGAGCTGCTCGCTTGGCATAAAAAGGAACAGTGAAATCCATAAGGCTGAAATCCATCAGCATACTGAAAACCAAAATGTAGGAATACTTTGGGAAGGAAGTATGTGTGTTGTACAGGAGAGAGCACTGGCTTTGCAGCCAGGTCGATTCACACTGGACCCTGTCAGAGACACTCATTCATAGCATAAACCTGGAGACTTTGCAAACTTCTTTGTTTTCTTTGTTTGTTTGTTTGTTTGGAGACAGGGTGTCACTCTGTCACCCCAGGCTGAAATGCAGTGACGTGAACATGGGTCACTGCAGCCTCGACCTCCCAGGCTTACGTGATCCTCCCACCTTAGATTCCTGGGTAGCAGGGACTATAGTTGGATGCCACCATGCCCCGCTAATTTTTGTATTTTTTTGTGTGGAGACAGGGTTTCATGGTCTTAAACTCCACTCCTGAGCTCAAGTGATCCGCCTGCCTTGGCCTCCCAAAGTGTTAGGATTACAGGCACGGGCCACGGCTCCTGGCCTGCAAACTTCTTTCTTCCTGCATTTTCCCCACCTGTAAGGTGAGGATGTTCCCTGGAGATCTGTATTATGTTAACGATCGTTAACCAGTGACACGCCCAGAAACTAGGACAGGGATGCTACTGGATTAAGAAAATATGAGAAATACGAGGATGGGAAAATGTTTCAAAGCAAGTTGCATGCAACGTAAACTAGATCTCTGAAGACAGGGCTGTTATCTTCCTGCCTGAAAGAAGTGGTTCTGTCTGATGGAACTTAGCTTTAGCTGGTGGATACTAGCTATGACATTTTGACTCAATGAACAATAAACTCTCCCATTGTCTCTTACTTCTCAAAATCCCCCAGATGTAACCTGCCAAAACACCTACAGATGATTAATTCTCCATTCATATGCTCTCTGACTTGGTAGCAGGAGAGAAGCACTTATCTTAACATTCTTTAGACAGAAGATTAAGAAACAAACAGTAGGTCAACAAATTGTTAGTGTTAGGAGTCCTTTAACAACTTCAGCAAGGCATCCTTTTAGGAGCTTTAAAAATAAGCTTCAAATTTAAAGTGGCACCTAGAGAGCTGAGATTACAGGTTTGAACCACCATGCCCGGCCCTATGTTTAAATTCACATGTATGCACGCCATACCCAGAAAACTCCCTTTGAAAAAAAAAATAACAAAGTTCTTTCTAATTGGCAACCTACAGAATCATACAGCTTATTGTTTACAAAATAAATCAGACTCTTAAACTGAACAACAGGAAAGTGAGTTTTAAGATGAGACCAGTCTTCTGAAAACTGGGACCAATAGCTGTGTATTGATTGTATTCACCATTCCAGGTCTCCTGTTATCTGAATAGTGACTTGTCTGACAGACTAAACTTACACACCATCACTATTGTTTTTTTTTTTTTTTTTTTTTTTTTTTTTTTTTTTTTG
>NW_012120598.1:4809071-4818769 GCF_000951035.1 Colobus angolensis palliatus | reverse complement strand
CAGGATGGTCTCGATCTCCTGACCTCGTGATCCGCCCGTCTCGGCCTCCCAAAGTGCTGGGATTACAGGCTTGAGCCACCGCGCCCGGCCCCTACTATTGTTGATAATGCTAATAAACTAGAAATCAATATAATGAACTTTAGCCTGAATTCCTTAAATATAAGTCTTTGCATTATGCTCAAGGTATTTCTACTGTATTGTCTTAAAATTTAGATTTTAACATTTCATTAAGTTTAATGTAAGAAACGTATTCTTTAAGAAAAGCTTCCACTTTGGATGATTTTTTTTTTTTTTTTGGAAGGAAATGTCAGGGACATCATACCTAGAGAGATTTAAAAATAGAATGAAGCTAAAACCAAAAATATGTTTTTAAAAATTTTTTTGAGATGGAGTTTTTGCTCATTGCCCAGGCTGGAGTGCAACAGTGCGATCTCGGCTCACTGCAACCTCCGCCTCCCGGGTTCAAGTGATTCTCTTGCCTCAGCCTCCTGAGTAGCTGGAATTACAGGTGTGGGTCACCACGCCTGGCTAATTTTTGTATTTTTACTAGAGAGAGGAGTTTCACCACGTTGGCCAGGCTGGTCTCAAACTCCTGACCTCAAGTGATCGGCCTGCCTTGGCCTCCCAAAGTGCTGGGATTACAGGTGTGAGCCACCGCGTCTAGCCCAAAAATGTTTTTATTATAGAAAAAAAGTTGGTTTCTGTGGTACAGATTTTTTCCCCCATAACAACTTGCTATAAAAAAGTAAGACTCACCTCTCTTCTTCCAGAAACCCCCAGGAAATAAGATTATCCATCCAGTAGAGAATAGAACTAGGAAAGATAAATCCCTCTTTGACTTCTGATATTTTATTTTTCTGATGTTTTCTGTACCTCCATTACCGTTTTGACATAATATTTGACCTTTGAATTTTTAATTTTTCCCAGTTGTTGTCATTCTTGAGAAAGTGAAAAGATTATAAGTTTCAACATAAATTTGGAGTAAGCTCCAGTTTTCACACAAATACACACAAATCACAAGGCACTTACAATGTTTCGCAAGCTACAGGTCTTTTAAAATACCACCTATTAGCCACTGAACACAGGGCTGTTAAAAACTTTTATTTATCAGAGAACATAGTTGCTATGCTCTCCATATAACGATACTTTCGAAAACTTCCAACCATTAAAACTACATTTTCTGGCCGGGCGCGGTGGGTCATGCCTGTAATCCCAGCACTTTGGGACGCCGAGGCGGGTGGATCACCTGAGATCAAGAGTTCGAGACCAGCCTGGCTAACACGGCAAAACCCCATCTCTACTAAAAGTACAAGAATTAGCCAGGCGTATTGGCGCGTGCCTGTAGTTCCAGCTACTCAGAATGCTGAGGCACGAGAATCGCTTGAACCCAGGAGGCAGAGGTTGCAGTGAGCTGAGATCACACCCCTGCACTCCAGCCTGGGCGACCAAGTGAGACTTCGTCTCAAAACAAAAACAAAAACAAAAAAACCCCACAACAGCAAACAAAAAAACTACATTTTTTCCGTCTCAAATCTTTTGATCCTGAATTAATACAGAATCTAATTCAAGTGGATGCTAACTCCATTCTTTGGAATTTTTTCTTTTCTTTTCTTTTTTTTTTTTTTCTGAGACAGAGTCCCGCTCTGTTGCCCAGGCTGGAATGCAATGGCACAATCTCTGCTTACTGCAACCTCTGCCTCCCTGGTTCAAGTAATTCTCCTTCCTCAGCCTCCTGAGTAGCTGGGATTACAGGCCCCCGCCACCACGTCCGGCTAATTTTGGTATTTTTAGTACAGACGGGGGTTTTGCCATGTTGGCCAGGCTGGTCTCGAACTCCTGACCTCAAGTGATCCCCTTGCTTCGGCCTCCCAAAGTGCTGCGATTACAAGCGTGAGCTACTAAGCCCAGTCTCTTTGGGACATTTCTTCTTTTCTAAACATACAGCAGTGGTGGTTAAAATATAAAATGAAAATATAAAAAGGCATAGTGATGCTTTAAAATCCAATGAAGAGTCTGCGTAGACTGGGAAGCAGCACTTGGACAGAGAGACAGGTGAGTGAACTGAAGATCCAGGACTGTGGTTGTGGACCGGAGAGTTGGTCTTTGTCCGGATAAATCGCTCCTCAAATGACGGGGGCTAGAGTTAGCTCACCGTTGAAAACAAAGTCCGGTGCGGTTTTTCTGCCCCTGAAATGTAATTCAGAACTCCTGCTGCTGACACTTGACACTCAGGTTTCTGCGACACTTGGGTTTCTGTGGACCTGAAGAAGAGGGAGGACACAGACTCATAAGCGGGAACTGCATGCTACCAGCCCCCCAGAGGCTCATTACTGAACTGCAGTGTCTCCAGCAGCGCCCTGTGCAATGATTTTGCTCTGCATTGCGCCCCCTAGAGGTGAGTGGAAGCAAGGTCCAAGCTGTGAGCAAGTGGGATGAGTACTCGAAAGGAGTGAAAATAAACTCCCAAAACAACCAAGGAGCCTGCAAACCAAACATTCAGAATGCATGAAGAAATATAATGCCAAGAAAGAAAACTGCAAGATCATCATCAAGTAAATGTGGGTCGGATAAAAATAATAGGACAATCTGAAAGAAGACTTTAAAAATAAATATTTAAGGTACTTCAAGGGAAAATTAAGGGAAACATTCTCAAAAAAAAAAAAAGTAAAAGGGAGAGAAAAAATGTAATACAAAATAGGCATAAATAAACTATGGGGAAACATGAAAAATGACTGATTAGAAATTTGAGAAATTTAAAAAATCAGAAATATACCTTAAGAAATTGGTTAAACTATATTGGACATAACTGCAGTAGAAAATTAGTTGATGAAACAAATAGTGGATAGGTGGAAGGCTTTTCTCGTGTATCCAAAAGAAGGTCCAGAAAAGAAAATGGAGGGAAGAGTGGAGAAATGATATCTAAAGAGTGACTAGCTAAGGCTTTCCCAGAATCAAATTAAAACACAAGTTTTTAAAATTAAAACAGGGCTGGGCACAGTGGCTCACACCTATAATCCCAGCATTTTGGAAGGCCGAGGCAGGAGGATTGCTTGAGTCCAGGAGTTCGAGGCTGCAGTGAGCCATAATCACGTTACTGCAACACTGCACTCTAGTATGGGCAAAAGAGTGAGACTTTGTCTCAAAAAAATATAAAAATTAAAAAATAAAATAAATGTATTATAAGGGTAGTCCAAGTACCAAGGATAATAAAGAAAAATAAACCCAAACAAGACACATTATAGTAAAACTCTCCAGGAAAATTTAGCAGTTACTGGGGAGAAAGATTACCACATGTTAATGACTGAAGAGTTATTATCAGCAAAGATAGATGCATAGAGAGAGTGAAATAGTATCTTAAATATCCTAAAGTCCATAATTACTAGTGTAGTGTTTTATACCCAGAGAATGAGGGCTATACTAAGAGCTGGCCACACATATCTTCTCAATTAAAAACCATACTGGTCGGGCGTGGTGGCTCACGGCTGTAATCCCAGCACTTTGGGAGGCGGAGGCGGGTGGATCACAAGGTCAGGGGTTTGAGACCAGCCTGACCAACATGGTGAAATCCTGTCTGTACTAAAAATACAAAAATTAGCTGGGCTTGGTGGTGCATGTCTGTAATCCCAGCTACTCAGGAGGCTGAGGCAGGAGAATTGCTTGAACCCGGGAGGCAGAGGTTGCAGTGAGCCAAGATGGCGTCACTGCACTGCAGCCTGGGTGACAGAGCGAGACTCCCTCTCAAAAAGAAAAAATAAAGAAAAAATAAAATAAAAACAATACTAACAACAAAAAACTATTAAAGGATATATTTCAGCAGGAAAAAAACTGAACCTAAAGAAAAGGCACTGAGATACAAAAAATACTGTAAATATGGAAACTGATAAAATATTTTGGTGAGAATAATATGGACTATGTAAATAAAATTATACCTCTACGCAAGAAGAAAATGAAAGAGCAGAAAAGCAGCAATAACAAAGCAAATAAAAAGTATGGTGATCAGGAAAAGAAAAAGCAAAGAAAGAAAGAGAATAAGAAAATAGAAACAATTCCAGCTGTGTAAATAACCACTCTAAAGGTAGACAGATTAAACTCACCTTTTAAAAAGACTGAAATGATCAGATTGGATAATAAAACAAAATCTAGCTACATGTTGCCTTTAAGAGGCATAGGTTAGAATTTTAAAAAAGGGATGTGTAGTTATGCAAGATGTCAACAGTGAGTGAGAAAAGGGTGCTCAAGACCTCCCTGTACATTTTTTGCTGTGGCAATTTTCTGTGAATATATAGTTATTTCAAAACAAAGAGTTATCAAAAAGGGGAGTGGACAAAACCTATAGCATTCAAGTTTCAACCGAAATAAAGGGGCATAGCAATATTAATACCATACAAAATAGAATATAAGACAAAAAGAATTAATGGGGATAAAAATATCAGTCCATAATAATTGAAAGAACAATCCACTGAGAAAATACAATAATTGTGAACCTGAATATACCTATAGTAAGACGCAGAACTGTATGAAACAAGCTCTTATGGAATTACCAGGAGAGAGAAAAACACGTAGTAGTAAGATTTCAATATATCTCTATCAGGGTCTGATATATTTGACCAAAATTAGTATTGATAAGATTTACAAAATAAATTGGCCTTATCTAATAGATACCTAGAATTCTCCCTCTGACAAGCAGACATTATACATTTTTAGAGTGTATTTACAAAAAGTATACAGGGCATTTGAAAAATTAACCACACACTGTATCACTAAAGAAGTTTCAGCAAATATCAGGGAGTGAATATGACATAGTCAATGTGCTCTCCTCCTAATTCAATTAAATGATAAATCAACAAATAAAATCCATTTATTTTTTATTATTTTTAGAAATAGAGTATCACTCTGTCACCCAGGCTGGAGTGCAGTGGCACGATCTCGGCTCACTGCAAGCTCTGCCTCCCGGATTTAGGCCATTCTCCTGCGTCAGCCTCCGGAGTAGCTGGGACTACAGGCGCCCGCCACCTCGCCCGGCTAGTTTTTTGTATTTTTTTTTTTTTTTTTAGTAGAGACGGGGTTTCATCGTGTTAGCCAGGATGGTCTCCATCTCCTGACCTCGTGATCTGCCCGTCTTGGCCTCCCAAAGTGCCGGGATTACAGGCGTAAACCACCGTGCCCGGGGCAAAGTCAGTTTTTAAAACTATTCATATGGCTGCAAATCTAAAAACTTACTTCAAAAGAATTCCCACAAAAGAATTACAAAATACTTAGAAATGAATGATAATTAAAGTACAGTATATCAAAATATATAGGATTCAAATAGTCACATTAATACATTTCTAACTTTAAATGCACTCAGTTAAAAAAGAAACAAGAAAGAAATGAGCAAAGAAGGTGTCTCAAGAGCTAGATAAGGCTGGACATGGTGGCTCATGCTATAATTCCTGCACTTTGGGAAGCCAAGGTGGGAGGGCGGCTTGAACCCAGAGTTTGAAATCAGCCTGGGCAACAGAGTGAGACCCCCCCACCGTCTCTAGCCTCCACCCACCAGAATTGTTTTTAATGATCTGGGCATGGTGGCGTGCACCTGTAGTCCCAACTACTCCTGAGGCTGAGGTGGGAGGATCACTTGAGCCCAGCTGTGAAGCTGAGGTTGCAGTGAGTTGTGATAGCATCATTATACTGCAACCTGGGTGACAAAGCAAGACTTTGTCTCTTTAAAAAAAAAAAAAAAAAAAAAACAGAGCTAGATAAATAAATAAATGTAAGGAAAGTATAAGAACTGAAATAAAGACAGAAATACAGATGAACGAGATAAAATCAGAAGGAATAGAAAGGGTCAAAAACTAGAGTAGGAGTAAGTAAAAGAGAGAACAAATAAAAATATAAGAAATTTAGAAATCATGAGTACTTTGAACAATTTTATACCAATAAACCTGAAAAACTGTGCAACTATAATTATCTAGGAAGAAAAATATTAACAAAATTAACTCAAGAAAAATAGAAAAACACTGATACCCATTTTAAATTCACTGATATTATCAAAGCCTCCCTTGATAGGTGTTTCATGGACTCAAGTATGTGTCTCAAATCTAACGGCAGACGCTGAGAATTGCAGGCAGGTTATTTAAGACACAGTCATTTTACTTATAGATAATTCTGTGTAGTTCGTTCTCTGTCCTCTGGAGAGAAGTAGAGGTTTTTCATTTAACAATGATTAATTTTTCTCTAATTTATCCTGGGGAGACTGGCTTGTTATAAACAATACTGGAGCAATAATTTTTTGGTAAATATGGTTTATCTGCCGAATTGATGGTCTCCTTAGAGAGTTTTTTTGTTGTTGTTTGGTTGGTTTTGTTTTTTGTTTGTTTTTTTTAGAGACAGGGTCTCACTCTGTCACCCAGGCTGGAGTGCAGTGGTGCAATCACGGCACATTGCAACCTTGAACTTCTGGGCTTAAGCACTACTCCCACCTTAGCCTCCTATGTCGCTAGGACTATAGGTGCATAGCCACCACACCCGGCTAAAATTAAAATTAAATTAAATTAAAATTTTTAATTGTTTTTTTTTTGGTAGAGATGGGGTTCTCACTATGTTGCCCAAACTGGTCTCAAACTCCTGAGCTCAAGCAATTTTCCCATGTTGGCCTCCCAAAGTGCTGGGATTACAGGCGTGGGCCACTGTGCCCAGCCAAGATAAATTCTTGACTGTGGAATTTCTAGATCAAAAGAGCTTTGGTATTCTTCACCCCCAGTGCACTTACTGGTTGAGAAAACACCATCCCAGGCACCATCTCCCAGCACTGCAGGGAGGAAGACTGTGTGGAGTTAGAACAGGTAGAGTCCCAGGACTAACCCCACCCTGTCACACATCCTTGCTCACTTAGCTACTGCCAGAAAAACAAACCTCTTCAGTCAATCTGTATGTCTAGTGAGATCATGTAATTTATTGTCTGAACTTGGACATATACTAAACTGCGTGTCAGGATGACACATACACACGGGGACAGCCTTGGGATGTTTTGTCATCTTACTCATGACCCCTACTGTTCAAAACACCTCCCCCATAAATCTGACTTGATCCTCTGCATGCCCCCACCACCACACCCACACCCATATTTTTCACTGTGGCCTTCAGGTCTGCAACCAGCAGATCCACATACATTCAGTCTCTTTGCTAAATGTTTCTTTCACTTCCTGAATTCACCGGAAACGCGACTCTCCCTTGTGAACACTCTTCTCCCTTTGACTCTGTGCTGCATTTTAGGTGTTAACTTGACTGGGTTAAGGGATGCACTGAAACATTTCTGGGTGGGTCTGTGAGAGTGTTTTTGGAAGGGATTAGCACTGAAATCCACAGACTGAGTAAACAGGATCTGCCCTCATCAATGTGGGTGGACATTAATCAGTCTGATGAAAGCAGGGAAAGAATAAAAAGGTAGAGGAAGGGTGAATTTGCCCTCTCTTCTTGAGCCGGGGCATCTGTCTTCTCCTATCCTTGAACACTGGAGCTTCTGGTTCTCAGGCCTTCAGACTCTGGGACTTACATTAATGGGACCACTGGTTCTCAGGCCTTTGACCTCAGATTGAGAGTGACAACATTAGCTTCCCCGGCTCTCAGATCTTCAGACTAAGACTGAATGACACTACCAGCTTTCCTGGGTCTCCAGCTTGCACACAGCAGATGATGGGACTTCTCAGCCTCCATAGTTGTGTCTAGTCCCCATAACAAATCCCCTGTTATATATCTATACAAATCCTATTGCTTCTGTTCCTCTGGAGGACCTGACCAACACACACCCTCACCAGGGGGGCTATTTTTTCTCTTATACTCCTGTATAAGAGTGAGAATATAAAATTCAAAGGGTGAGAATATAAAATTCAAAGTCTTCCTTTTTTCATTTCACTGCTATTTCCAGACCATGTGTCCATCTTTTTGGGGCTGCCAGAACATGATATACTTAGGGATAAGCTGAACAAAGTACATGTAAGACCTGTTTGTATACCCAAAACTACAAAATAGTGCTTGAAGAAGTAAAAGAAGACATAAATAAATGGAGAGATATACCATGTCATTGGAATGGAGGATTTAATATTGCTACGATGACAATTCTTCCCAAATTGATCTATAGATTTGATGCATCCCTGATCAACATTGTATAGGCTTTTTTTTCCTGTAGAAATTGAGCTGATTCTAAAATTTATGTGAAAATACAAAATACCTGGAATACCCAGGGCAATTTAGAAATAGATGAACAAAACTGGAAGACTTACACTACCTGATTCCCAACCTGCCGTAATCGTGACAGTGCAACACTGGCGTAAGAATCAATGGAATAAAACAGAGAATCTAAAAACAGACCCCTTGCTTATATGATCAATTAAAATTTTCTTTTCTTTTTTTTTGAGACAGTGTCTCACTCTGTTGCCCAGGCTGGAGTGCAGTGGCGTGATCTTGGCTCACTGCAACATCCACCTCCTGCGTTCAAGTGATTCTCCTGCCTCAGCTTCCTGAGTAGCTGGGATTACAGGTGCACACCATCATGCCCGGCTAATTTTTTGTATTTTTAGCAGAGACAGGGTTTTACCATGTTGGCCAGTCTGGTCTTGAACTCCTGACCTCATGATCCGCCTGCCTCGGCCTCCCAAAGTGCTGGGATGACAGGCCTGAGCCACCATGCCCGGCCAGTCAATTAATTTTTGACAAAGTTGCTAAGAAAATAAAATGGGAGAATAATAGTTTTTCAACAAATGGTAGTGGAATAATTGGGTATCTGTATGGACAAAACTGAGCCTCAATCATGACATCACACCATACATGAAAATTAACTATAAGTCAATCATTAATCTAAATATAAAAGTTAAAACTAAAAACTTCTAAAAGAAAATAAAACTTCCAAAACAACCTTGAAGTGGAGGCAGATTTCTTAGAACAAGAAAATTGCTATAACCTAAATAAATGTGTAAACAAATTGGACTTTATATAAATTAAGAGTGTCTATCTTTTGAAAAACTGTCAAGAAACTGAAAAGGCAAGCCACAGTCTGGGAGAAAATTGCAATACATTTTTCTGACAAAGAACTTGCATTGAGGATATACAAAGAACTCAAACTCAATGAAAAGTGAACAAAATATTCGAACAAACATTCCAATAAGAAGATATAAAAATGACTGGCCGGGAGTGGTTGCTCATGGCTATAATCCCAGAACTTAGAAAGGCCAAGGCAGGTGAATGGCTTGAGCCCCAGAGTTTGAGACCGGCCTGGACAAGACAGTGAGACCTTGTCTCTACAAAAAATGAAAAAGGAGGTGGGAGTGTCGTTTGAGCCCAGGAGGTGGAGGCTGCAATGAGCCATGATTGTGCCACTGCACTCCTGCCTGGGCGATGGGAGTGAGACCCTGTCTTTAAAAAATAATAAATGAATAAACAAATAAATAAGGCTAATGGAAGTGAGGCCCTGTCTTTTTTTTTTTTTTTTTAACGAATCAGGGCCCGTTTCCCTTGGGAGGCGGTGGTGGGAGGATCTCCTGAGCCCAGGAAGTCAAGGATACAGTGAGCCATGATTGTGCCACTGCACTCCAGCCAGGGCAATGGGAGTGAGACCCTGTCTTGAGGAAAAAAAAAAAAAAAACACAAAAAACAAATTGTGAAAGTAAATGCTTATTTAGCATAAGAAAAGAAATCCCCTCAAAATCCCAAATTTTATCTAA
>NW_012120598.1:4801577-4808116 GCF_000951035.1 Colobus angolensis palliatus | reverse complement strand
ATGGCGTAAAACCCGGGAGGCAGAGCTTGCAGTGAGCTGAGATCCGGCCACTGCACTCCAGCCTGGGCGACAGAGCCAGACTCCGTCTCAAAAACAAAACAAAAAAGAAGTAAAAATAGATAAATTGGGCTAAATTAAAATGTAAAACTTCTGTATGTACATATGAACAGACACAATCAACACATGAGGAAAAAGCAACTTACACAATGAGAGAACATGCCTACAAATCACATTTCTGATAAGGGGTTGATATCTGTAATATAAGTATAAAGAACTCCTACAACTCAGCGAAGAAAACCAAGCAACCCGATTTTTAAAATGGGCAAAGATTTTTTTTTTTTTTTTTTAGATGAAGTTTCACTCTTGTCCCCCAGACTGGAGTGCAACGGTGCAATCTCGGCTCACTGCAACCTCAGCCTCCTGGGTTCAAGCGATTCTTTGCCTCAGCCTCCTGAGTAGCTGGGATTACGGGGGACCACCATCACGCCCAGGTAATTTTTGTATTTTTAGTAGAGACCGGGTTTCACCAGTTAGCCAGGCAGGTCTTGAACTCCTGACCTCGAATGATCTGCCCGTCTCAGCCTCCCAAAGTGCGGGGATGGGCACGAGTCATCGCACCTAGCCTTAGGGCAAATAATTTGAATGGACATTTCTCTAAAGAAGATGTACGAATGACCAACAAGCACAAGAAAAGACGTTCAGTATTTCTAATCATTAGGGAGATGCAAATGACGACCACAAAGAGATACTACTGTTAAAAACCTGAAAATAGCAAGTGTTGCTAAGGATGTGGAGGAACTGGAGAAATTCACTGTTGGTGGGATTGTAAAATGGTGCAGATGCTGTGGAAAACTATATTGTTTTCAAAAGAAAAATCGAATATAAAATTACCGTATGACCAAACCACTCCACTTCTGGTAATACATCGAAAAGAATTGCAATCAGGGTCTCAACGAGATATTTATCCACCCATGTTCACAGCAGCATCATTCAAAACAGCCAAAAAGTAGAAGCTAACCCAAGCATCCACTGGTGGATAAATAAACAAAATGTGGTATGTACATGCAATAGAATATTATTCAGCCTCAGCCTCAAAAAAGAAAGGACGTTTCTTCTTCTTCTTCCTTTTTTTTTTTTTTTTTTTAGACAGAGTCTTACTCTGTCGCCCAGGCTGGAGTACAGTGGCTCAATCTCGGCTCACTGCAACCTCCATCTCCCGGGTTCAAGTGATTCTCCTGCCTCAGCCTTCTGAGTAGCTGGGATTACAGGCGCCTGCCACCACACCCAGCGAATTTTTGTATTTTTGGTAGAGATGGGGTTTCACCATATTGGTCAGGCTGGTCTCGAACTCCTGACCTCAGGTGATCCACCTGCCTCAGCCTCTGAAAGTACTGGGATTACAGGAGTGAACCACTGTGCCCAGCCAAAGAAGGACGTTCGGACACATGCTACAACATGGATGAATCTTGATTCAGGACATTGTACTAAGGGAAATAAGCCAGTCAGAAAAAGATAAATACTGTATGATTCCACTTATATGAGGTACCTCAAATAGTCAAATTCATAGAGACAGAAAATAGCATGATGGTTGCCAGGAGCTGGCGAATAGAGAGAATGGGAAGTTGTTTAGTTGGTACAGAGTTTCAGTTTTGCAAAGTGAAAAGACCTTTGGAGATTGGCTGCACAGCAATGTGAATGTGCTTAGCGCTATCGAACCATATACAGTCGTCCCTCAATATTCATGCAAGATTGGTTCCAAGATCCTGCTCAGTTGCCAAAATCTGTGGATACTCAAATCCCTGCTATAGAATGGTAGTATTTGCATATAACCTCTGCACATCCTCCTGTATACTTTAAATCATTTTTAGATTGCTTCTAATACCCAATGCAATGTAAATGCTATGTAAATAGTTGTCATACTGTGTTATTTGTATTAATTTTTAATGTTGCATTTTAAAAAATATTTTGACTGCTCTGCAATTGGTTGAATCTATGGATGTGGAGCCTGCAGTTACAGAAGGCCTACTGTACTTAAAAATGGTTAAGATGGTTACTTTTACGTTAATTAATGGTTTTTAAAAATTAATTTTGAATAGTATGGTACAATCCCTTAGGAAAACACTTTGGTACTTTTCTATAATTTTTTTTTTTTTTGGAGACAGAATCTTGCTTTGTTGCCCGGGCTGGAGTGCAGTGGCATGATCTCAGCTCACTGCAACCTCTGCCTCCTGAGTAGCTGGGACTACAGGCCTGTGCCACCAGGCACAGCTAATTTTTCTATTTTTAGTAGAGACAAAGTTTCACCATGTTGGCCAGGCTGGTCTCCAGCTCCTGACCTCAAGTGATCTGCCCCTTCGCCTCCCAAAGTGCTGGGAATTACAGGCCTGAGCCACGGTGCCTGGCCTCTTTTCTATAAAATTAAGTGTATACGATTCCATAATATCCAGAAACTCCATTGCTACACTTTTACCCAAGAGAAATGAAAACATGTCTCCGAAATGACTTGTACACAAATGTTCACAGCAGCTTAATTAATAGCTCCAAAGTAGAAAGGGCCATTAATAAGTAAATGGATAAGCAAACTGTGATATTTATACAATGAAATACTTTTTAGCAATACAAAGGAATGAGCTATTGATACATACAACATGGGTGAATTTTTAAAACATTATGCTGCGCTAAAGAAGCCAAAATGGAAAAGTACTTACTACATTATTCCATTTATACAAAATTCTAGAACAGGCCAAAGAAATCTGTAAAGGTGGAAAGCAGATCATGTCAAAGGGAGAAAACAAAATTGACCCAAAGGGCATGAGGAGCCTGGGGCGATAGAAATGTTCTGTATTTTAAGTGTGTTGTGGGCCAAATCTGCACGCAGTATTGGAGCAAGCAAGCAAGCCATGTTCTTTCTTGGTCAAGCAAATGAAAGGGTTTCGCAGATTCTGATAAAAGGAGCAAGAGACTCTGCTAGAATACTGATTTGTTCCCTGACACTTTCAGTGAGGTACTTGAAGAACTCCCACCAAAGCTATTCACAAATGTGAAGCTACAGAGTTTTATGTACAGTCTTGGGTGTTACTTGCCAACATTTACCCCGACTTCACTGTACTCCTCCAGCATGTTGATATTCTCAGTAATTCTCAGGTCATTTTTTTTTTTTTTCCTTTTTTGGCCTTGACTTCTCATCAGCTCCAAACCTCAGATCCCTGCTTCCGTCCAATACAATTTCTGAGTCCAGAGTGACATGAAGACTGACATAGCTCACGCACTAAATTGAAGTCCATTGAAAAATCCCCATTGCTTGGCTTATGGTCCACCTTTCTGTACCTCAAAAGCATTTGATTCACCTCTTCTGATTCCTCACCATGATCCATGTGGTGGTTGCACCAGGCATCCTCTCTCTCTCCTCCTTCCCACAACTTGTCTTTGTGCCGTGACTTTGCTTCCAGCGTTACTGAGAAGATAAGGCCATGAAATGTGACTCCCTCAGTTACACATGTTATTCTTCATGTTAATTTTGCTTCTGCACTTCCAGCTTTGCCAGCAACCTAAGCCTAGGTAGGTGCTCCTCTTCTCTCTGTTCGTTCTTGGTGCTATAGTGGCTGGTGGGGGTTCATTCCACATATAAGCTATTCATTGCCATCAAGGCTTTCACTTGCCAGTTTTGAACTATTTTATTCCATACAAAAATATTCCAGAACTTTTATACAAGTCACTGCCTCATTTACCAATTGTACCAATTTTACTAATTATTATCAATGTACCTGCCCACGAACAATGTGTAAGAGGGAGTTTCACTGCACTCAACAATCCTTAGAGAGGCAATAAAGCATAGTGGGTGAAAGAGCTCCACCAAGAACTAGCCACATGACCTTGACTAAATTAGTTCGACTTCTGTGCTTTAGTTTCCTCATCTGTAAAACAGGGATAAATAATAAGACCTTGTAGTGATGAGCTGTTGCAAAGCGTAAGTGGCTGGTAGATGGAAAACACTTGGCAGGGTGCTATATAATAGTGCTTAGTAAGTGCTATACACACACTAAATCTGTGCACGTTAGTAGCTGAAAATAGCTCTGTTGTGGATTTCTTCTATAATTAATAATGTTGAACATTTATTCACATGTTTTTGGTCATTTGTTTTCTTTTGCGAAATGCCTTTTCAAGTCCTTTGCCAATTTGTTTTTGTTTGTGTTTCTTTTTCAACCCTGGCCTACAGAACTTTGCCAATTTGTTTTTGTTTGTGTTTCTTTTTCAACTCTGGCCTATAGAACTTTGCCAGTTTGTAATGGCCCACAAACATTTTCTCACTGATTTTCAAGCTGTTTATGAACTAAGGCTATTAACTTTCTGTTATCTTGTGTTTTATTATTTGAAAATAGCTTTTCAGTCTGTTATTGGCCTTTATATTTGTTTATAGCGTCTTAATTTTTTTCTTCTATGACTAGAAAACTCTTCCCATTATTATATCACTTGAAGTTTCTATTTTCTGGATTTTCTCCTTCCTCCCATCCCCAATCTGACAACTGATAGAAAGTGCCTTGAGCTCTTTGGAGGACAGTGCCATCTCGAGTGCTCATTGTTCCATTTGGGGACTGTTTAGTAAAGAATAATAATGTTTCTAAAGAGATAGCTCCATACTGTACTTGTAAATCAAGGAATCTGTCCTCCAGTCTCCTCCAAGAGTGAGGCTATTCCTAGAGAAGCACCATAATTGGCTGAAAAAGATGGACATTTGAAAAGCCACATATAAGAAATGTTAAAAAAGAAGCCCTCCTTCCTGAGATTGAACACTGTCTTCTGTAGACTTCCCTCAGGAAATCAACCTCTGAGAGCTGCTGTTGTTGCCTTTGCCTCTCAGGCCATTTGTCAAGCTAAATTGAGTGGAGCTCCCGTGTGTTGTCTGTCTAATCACCCTCTTTGACAGAAGCTTTCTCATTACCTACCTGGCCCTGTTGCAAACCAGCGCCTGGAGGCAGACATATTGCAAACCATTTCCTCCAGGGTCTTGCTGCTGGTTGTCTCTGGGAAGTAATGAAAATCTGGAATGTTCTCAGTGGGCAGGCTTCAGATCCACCTCCCCCTGCCACGAACCCTCAGCAGGCCAGCAATGTAGTAAAAGCCATTATTGAAGAAATCTGGTGGAGTTCATCTCTAGGCAGGATGATTTGACTTCTGGAAGATATTCTGGAGTTAGCCAAAATATTTTTATCTGAAAATTGTTTCTGTCTTATAACTGTGTTCCCTGGAGGCTCTAAGAATAGCAAAAACTGACAAATTATGTTTTTGTTGTGGTTTACTTTCCTTTAATCTGCTAATGAATAGTTTTAGCTCCACATGAGGCTGTGTCTTGGCAGCTGCGTTCTTCAGGGCTGTTTCCTCTCAGTTTTGGGGTATTCTCCTGGCCTTTGATACAGAGTCTTAATCTTAAGCTGCCTTGTCATGACAGGTGTTGATTTTGCCCGCGACTTCTTAGTCAGTTTAGGTGAATGTCAGGCAGAAACTCTTCTCTCTTCAAAAAGAAACGTTAGAGCAGAATAAGAATAAGGAAAACCACCTTCCCAGAGCCTTTTTAATAAAGGGATTCTTTTGTGTTTATAGGTTGTTGCATGACCTTGAGAATGACTTGCTTGCAAAATAAATTATTCAGAGGTTACCATGGTTTTCAAATTAATAAGCAGTTTGTTAAAGGAATGCTTTCAAAGCCCTACTTCTTAGATTTCAAATCTTATTCTACTTATATGTCTAGCAATTTTTTTTTTTTTTTTTGAGACAGTCTCCCTCTGTTGCCCAGGCTGGAGTGCAGTGGTGTGATCTTGGCTCACTGTAACCTCTGCCTCCCGGGTTCAAGCAATTCTCCTGCCTCAGCCTTCCAAGTAGCTGGGACTACAGGTGCATGCCACCACACCTGGCTAATTTTTGTATTTTTAATAAAGATGGGTTTACAATATATTGGCCAGGCTGGTCTCAAACTCCTGACCTCAGGTGATCCACCCACCTCGGCCTCCCAAAGTGCTGGGATTACAGGTGTGAGCCACCGCGCCTGTCCAAGTCTAGCAAATATTAACAGACACAAGGGAGTGTAGTGGGTTGAATAGTATCCCCCCCAAAATTCATGTCTAGCCAGAACCTCAGAATAGGACCTCATTTGGAATTAGGTTCATTGCAGATGTAATTTAGATAAGGATCAAGATGAGATCATACTGGATTTGGTTGAACCCTAACTCTAATGAGAGTGCCCTTCTTAGATGCAGGGGAAAAAAAGAGACATACAGAGAAGAAAGTCATGTGAAGATGGAGACAAAGACTAGAGTTAATGCTGCCACAAGCCAAGGAATTCCAGGGGCCACCAGAGACTTGAAAAGTCAAGAAAGGATTTTTTTTTTCTTTTTCTTTCTTTCTTTCTTTTTTTTTTTTTTGGAGATGGAGTCTTGCTCCGTCATCCAGGCTAGAGTGCAGTGGCGCGATCTCAGCACACTGCAACTTCTGCCTCCTGAGTTCAAGCGATTCTCCTGCCTCAGCCTCCTGAGTAGCTGGGATTA
>NW_012120598.1:4794445-4801527 GCF_000951035.1 Colobus angolensis palliatus | reverse complement strand
CTTCCTTCCTTCCTTCCTTCCTTCCTTCCTTCCTTTCTGCTTCTTTCTTTGACAGAGTCTCGCCTCTGTTGCCCAGGCTGGAGTGCAGTGGCGCCATCATGGTTCACTGTAGCTTTGTTCTCCCAGACTTAAGCAGTTCTCCCACCTCAGCTTTCTAAGTAGCTGGGACTACAGGTGCATGCCACCACACCCTGCCATTAGAAAAAAAATACTATTATTTGTAGAGATGGGGTCTCCCTATCTTGTCCAGGTTGGTCTCGAACTCCTGGGCTTAAGCAATCCTTCCACTTCGGCCTCCCAAAGTGCTGGAATTACAGGTGTGAACCGCACCCAGCCAATATTTTCCTTGGATTTACTTAGTTTTTACCTTACGTCTTTTTTCTTTTCCAGGATCCCACCTAGGAAACCATACTGCATTCAGTCATCAAGCCTCCTTAGGCTCCTTTTGGCTGTGAGAGTTCTCAAGCTTTCTTTATTTTTGATGACCTTGACAGGTTTAAGAAGTATAGGTCAGATATTTTGTAAAATATTCCTCAATTGAAATTTGTGTGATGTTTTTCTCATGGGTAGAGTAGGATTATGGGTTTTGGAGAGAAGGCAACAGAGAGAAAATGCAATTTTCATCATCACATCATATTATACTATAGGTATAGACTATCAACATCATTTACTACTATTAATGTTGACTGTGATCACCTGGATGAAATGTTTGGTTTTCCCGCTCTAAAGTTACTCTTTTTTTTTTGAGACAGAGTCTCACTCTGTCACTCCAGCTGGAGTGCAGTGGTGCCATCACAGCTCACTGCAGCCTCAACCCCCCAGGCTCAATGATCCTCCCGCCTCAACCTTCTGGGTAGCTGGGACTACAGATATGTGCCACCATGTCCAGTTGATTTTTCTGATACTTTAGTAGAGGCAAAGTCTCACTGTGTCGTCCAGGCTGATCTCCTATTTCTGGGCTCACGTGATCTTCCTGCCTTGACTTCCCAAAGTGCTGGAATTGCAGGCATGAGCCACTGTACCTGGCCTAAAGTTACTCTTTATTTTACTCCTTTTTTTTTTTTTTCTTAATTCTAGGGAGCTATGAATGCAAGGGCTACCATATGTTTATTGGAACACTCAACGGTTTCCTCTATGTATTGAAGCTACTCTATTCTGGATATGGTTCTTAAGCCTTCCTAACCATAAAAATCACATTGGAGCTTTAAAATGCATGTAACTAGGTTCCCCCACTGAAGATCCTGATTTATCTGGGCAAAGAAGTCCCTGGGCAAGAACCTATCTTTTTTTTTTAAAAAAAACAAACACAGGTGATGCTAATGTAACAGTCTCTAGACTACATATATTTTGAGAAAATACATCTAAACTGTAAAGGGAAATTAAGAAATCCTTAATACCACTTAGAAGTTGCCATATCCATTTCTGTGATGCTAAAGGAAAATTTCATTGTAAGTTGTTTTTCTGGCATCATCCCAGAGCATAACATACACTTAGTATCTAACTCAATCATTTCTCTTCTTAAAAGCACTTTCCTATCCCTCTTGGATGGGCAGGGCCACTTTCCAATGTGCTGCAATAGCATTTTGTTAAAACCAACATCTCATGTTAACACAACTATTTGTGGGCTTACACAACAAGAATAGATGGAGAAATATATCCCGGGAAGGAAAATATTATTATTAAAGAAAAACCTCAACTGACTAGTCACATTTTTATCCTGTAGGGACAGCAGAATTCACATCATGGAAATTTTTATGTTTTCATTTAGAAAAACTACTTACAGAGCCTTTTGGTTATAAAACAAAAAGGCCCGGACCCATGTAGATTAGAGAAGAAGAAACAAAGGGAGCTACACTGATCTTCATAATGAACTTAAACGGAGTCCTCCCTGAGGATGGAGAGAATGATCTAAGCTGGAAATGGCTATGTGGGCTTTCTTTGACCAAGCTCCAGAAGGAATAGGTTTCCAATCCCTGGAACTTACAGAAACCAGCGCAGAAATGGGCTGAAGCAACGTGATCAAAGAATGAGGTGCTAGAGAAGGGACAACCAGAGAGAGGTTCCTTGGGGCAGAGAATGGTGGACGAGATTTAGGATCAGTGCTGCCAGATTCTGTCTGTTGCAAATTATTGCCTTTTATCCTAGTCCTTCATATACATTAGCCTTGTTGTGGATCATGTTTTAAAGCACAGAACAAGGCAGATTGGACAGACCTAAAGCAGTATAAGGAGGTAGATAGAGTCACAAGGCCCAAAATGATGAAGGAGAGGATTGGAGTAGGAGTCGGGTCTGGGACTCCTCAGAATTACAGGTGAGTGTGCTGGATATCCACATTCATATGCATGGCACTTTGAGTTCTTTGATCTGGACTTATAATGGCAGACAGACTTAAGGACTCTGGGTTATATTAACAAGAAAGATCCTAAAGATTCTTTTGTCTTCCTGCAGATCTGAAAGATGAACATTGATAGAAACTTTTGTAACAAATGGATATCCCTCCTACCATTTTTCCCCTGATTATGTTGTTCTAGTTGTCTGTGATTCTTATTGTCAGCACAGCACTGAATTTTCAAATAAACTCTTGCTTATGAAGCTGGCAGTATTTCATTATTTATGACTTTGTTCAACTTCATCTAGTCTAAACACAAAGTAGATGGAAGTTGTGTTTTTCTATTGCTGACAGCAAAATTCTCTGGCATGAACATATTTCTTTACACAGACAAAAGATGTTGAGAAAGGCATGATAGGTTTTGCACAGTACAGCTGAGGAGGATGGATAGAATGACTGCTGCAATATAAGAAACTGAAAGAAAAAAATCAAGGCAAATGAGCACAATCTATAAGCTAGTAAAACTGGGATATAAACATGAAAATTAAAAAAATACATTTTCCTCTAGCCTTTGTGCTATAAATTATATGAAAAGAGTGACTGATGGAAGAGGGAAATTTGTTTTTAATCCTCTGGGAAATGCTAATAGTCTCCCTTCCTTCCTTCCTCCCTCCCTCCCTTCCTTCCTTCCTCTCTCTCTCTCTCTCTTTCTTTCTGTCGGGAGTCTCGCTCTGTTGCCCAGACTGGAGTGCAGTGGCGCTATCTCGGCTCACTGCAAGCTCCTCCTCCTGGGTTCATGCCATTCTCCTGCCTCAGCCTCCACTGGGACTACAGGCACCTGCCACCATGCCTGGCTAATTTTTTGTATTTTTAGTGGAGATGGGGTTTCACCATGTTAGCCAGGATGGTCTCGATCTCCTGACCTCGTGATCTGCCCTCCTCGGCCTCCCCAAGTGCTGGGATTATAGGTGTGAGCCACTGTGCCTGACCATGATGTGGTTATTACACATCGCGTGCCTGTATCAAAATATCTCATATACCTCATAAATATGATATACACCCTCCACGTACCCTCAAAAATTAAAAATTAAAAAATAACATACTTAAAACAGCCTTTAAACTAGTAGCCATATATAAATGTTAGCTGTTACTTCTTCTTTAGGCTTTGGACAAGGAACATATCTTTTCTGTGTACCAGTCTATTGCCAGTGCCAAACTATAGTGCCAAGTAAATAGTGAGTGCTCAATGAAGATTTGCAAGTGACTTAACAGCAATTGAAGGAACACATAGAGGCATTGACTTTGCCTTGCCTTTTTGATCTGTTTATTTTTTTTTTGTTTCCCTTAAGCTTTGTAATTTAGGGATTAGGAGCAGCTGGTTGCTTATGTTCATAACTCAAAACACAAAAAGAGCTCAGCCGGTCTAAGAGGGAGCACAGCAATGTCTTTCACAGCTTAGACGGTGAACGGTGAAAGTTTATTTTGACGTTAGCTATTTTCATCGATGAAAACTGGTTAGAACATTATTTTTGGAGTGTTAGATACCGAAAAGATTGACTGTAAATCCATAATTTTCACAGCTGTGTTCTGCAAAATTTTCTTTACTCCTACAAGTGAAGACAGAAATATATCTATCTGTGCATAGGAAGTCCTTTGCCTTTGGGAATTCTCCAGTCGGCAATTCAATTACTTTGCTACAGTAACTTATGACCTCCTTCTCAGAGTTAACTTCCTGATCCTCTTGAATTGCAGGTGTATTTGTCAGGTGTGGATGGGCAGGTCTGTGGTTGGGCTTGCACCTGCCTCAACAGTTCTATTTCTGCCAACTGGGTTCCAGAAAGCCCAGCTGCAATCTGGTGATTTAACTTGAGGTAGAGTTTCCCAGAGAGACAACGTTAGGTATTAGGTTTCATAACCAGATCAAGGAAATCAATTAATCTTACTATCCATGAAGGGTAATTGGATATAAACAGCACTAGGAAATCCAGCCACCATTTATGATAATCGTTGTAGGGGCTGTTTTTAGGCTGTCAATTTAGTGAGCTAGAAGTACATCTTTCTTAAAAGTGAAATTAGGGACTACACTTCTCTCTACCCTCCAGTTGCTGTCTTTGAACATAAAGTGATAATTCTGGTCAGGCATGGTGGCTCACACCTGTAATCCCAGTGCTTTGGGAGGATGAGGCAGGTGGATCACCTGAAGTCAGGAGTTTGAGACCAGCCTAGCCAACATGGTGAAACCCCATCTCTATGGGAAATACAAAAAAATTAGTCAGATGTAGTACTGCATGCACCATCTGTAATCCCAACTATTCAGGAGGCTGAGGCAGGAGAATCTCTTGAACCCGGGAGGTGGAGGTTGCAGTGACCTGAGATGGCACCAATGTACTCTAGCCTGGGCAACAGAGCAAGACTCCAAATAAATAAATAAATAAATAAATAAATAGAAAGTGATGATGCTTCTAGTCTTCACCTAAGTAGGAGATGACTCCTCTGGACAGACAAAGGATGAGAATGAAAAGTCAAGGGGAAGCAGGGAGCCCTGGAAAACAAGAGCCATCTGTTGGGTAACCTCTGAACTTAGTCTGTCTTTTTTGAAGTTCCCAGGGCTTGATTTATGGCACACTATGAACTCTGCTGTTACAATTCTTTATTTCCAATTACAGCATGATCTTCTTATTGAAAGATGAGTTCCTAGAAGATTGATCCTTGACATACCCTTTATCATCAATGCTTAATCACAACGCCTGTCACATACTAGGGGCTACATAATTGTTGAAATGAAAGCCCTCTAGTTTCTAACCTTTCCTAACCTGTTCAGGAGAATTGTATAACTTGACAGGTTCTTTACTACCTCTCCTGTCACTCAAGGAAGAACTCAACTTTCTCGACATATCTTGTGAATTTCATTCCAAAAAGTGAAACAAATTTCTACCCAGACCCTGTAGGGAAAGACAACAGGCCATGTATCTGATAGGCAGATGTGTTCAACCTGTGCTAGCCCCAGTCTGCGGCTGATTGTGCTCTATGCCCGCCAGTCAGGTAATTCTGAGTGGTAGAGATCGGTTGGATTTCCAATGTACCCTAACAATAGACTGTGTCCTTCCTGCCTTGGTTTACCTGAGACGCTTCTGCATCTCTTTTTTTGGGGGGACAGAGCCTCGCTCTGTCGCCCAGGCTGGAGTGCGGTGGCGCCATCTCAGCTCACTGCAAGCTCCGCCTCCCGGGTTCCCACCATTCTCCTGCCTCAGCCTCCCCAGTAGCTGGAACTACAGGCGCTCGCCACCACGCCCAGGTAATTTTTTTGTATTTTTAGTGGAGATGGAGTTTCACCACGTTAGCCAGGATGGTCTCGACCTCCTGACCTAGTGATCCACCCGCCTCAGCCTCCCAAGGTGCTGGGATTACACGCGTGAGCCACCGCGCCCGGCCGATTCTTTTCAGTTACTGTTCCAACTCTTATCGCTTTATTTGAGCTACCATGACTAGAAATCAATTTCTGGAGATCAAAAAATGTTGACCAAGACAATACAGCGGTACGTCTTTAAGGACCAAAAAAACAAAAATAAAAAAAAATACCCATCTTCTACATTTAAGAGGAAAACCAACCTCACAGGCCTTTACAGGAACAGAGAGGGAGAGCAGGGTTAGAGATCTGTAGATACATTGACCAAGTCAGGTGTGGCGATGTGCTGGACCTCAGTTGGAGGGGAGCGGATTATCTAGAAACTCAGTGAGGAGGAAAGAGAGCAGGAATAACTACTGATAGGCGAGTATGTATGTCTTGCTCGTTAAGGAGGTGAAGGCAGAATTCATTTATAACTAAAGAAGATATGTGGTATAGGGACCAGATATGTTAGGGGGTGATAGTCTCTTATTTTATTCCTGGTAGACTCACTTGAGAAATAAACACGGAGCACCAGTGGCTTACGCTTAAATATGTCTTTTGTATATTTTGCTCAGTAGAGGTTTAATTGGGATAATTTCTACTTCTAATGTATAAATAAGCCAGCAGTTAGAACAATTTCCAGAAATATTCAAAATGTGTTCTTAGGAATGATTTCCCCCCAGTCTCATTCTGTGAGACTAGAACCCTCTGGAATTATACCATATGGGAATCTTGTGTGTGAAAATGTAGAATTAAGCTTACTGGTAATAAACATCTTGATGCCAACTGTTTGATTCATTTTCTTACTTTAACGATATTAACCTGTAAGATGGATTTTAGATTGATGGACTAGGTAATGGCTTTCAGAGGGAATGCCAAGATCATCAGTGTCTTGCTCTGTCTTAACTCCCAATTAAAAAAAAAAAAAAAAAACAACTTTTAAAATAAACTTTTGTTTTAGAATAGGTATTGATTTTCAGAATAGCTATGAAGATAGTATGGAGTTTCCATATACTCCACACCCAGCTTCATTTGTTATTAGCATCTTATATTAATATGGTACATTTGCCACAATTAATGAACCCATGTTAATATTATTAACTAAAGTCAATACTTTCTCTTTTCTTTCTCTTTTTTTTCTTCTTTTTCCTTCTTTCTTTCTTCTTTCTCTCCTTTCCTTCTCTTTCCTTCTTTCTCTCTTTTTCTTTTCTTTCTTTCTTCTTTTTTCCCTCCTTCCTTCCTTCCTTCCTCCCTTCCTTCCTTCCTTCTGTCCTTCCTTCCTTCCTTCTGTCCTTCCTTCCTTCTGTCCTTCCTTCCTTCCTTCCTTCCTTCCTTCCTTCCTTCCTTCCTTCCTTCCTTCCTTCC
>NW_012120598.1:4756698-4793449 GCF_000951035.1 Colobus angolensis palliatus | reverse complement strand
TCATCATCACATCATATTATACTATAGGTATAGACTATCAACATCATTTACTACTATTAATGTTGACTGTGATCACCTGGATGAAATGTTTGGTTTTCCCGCTCTAAAGTTACTCTTTTTTTTTTGAGACAGAGTCTCACTCTGTCACTCCAGCTGGAGTGCAGTGGTGCCATCACAGCTCACTGCAGCCTCAACCCCCCAGGCTCAATGATCCTCCCGCCTCAACCTTCTGGGTAGCTGGGACTACAGATATGTGCCACCATGTCCAGTTGATTTTTCTGATACTTTAGTAGAGGCAAAGTCTCACTGTGTCGTCCAGGCTGATCTCCTATTTCTGGGCTCACGTGATCTTCCTGCCTTGACTTCCCAAAGTGCTGGAATTGCAGGCATGAGCCACTGTACCTGGCCTAAAGTTACTCTTTATTTTACTCCTTTTTTTTTTTTTTCTTAATTCTAGGGAGCTATGAATGCAAGGGCTACCATATGTTTATTGGAACACTCAACGGTTTCCTCTATGTATTGAAGCTACTCTATTCTGGATATGGTTCTTAAGCCTTCCTAACCATAAAAATCACATTGGAGCTTTAAAATGCATGTAACTAGGTTCCCCCACTGAAGATCCTGATTTATCTGGGCAAAGAAGTCCCTGGGCAAGAACCTATCTTTTTTTTTTAAAAAAAACAAACACAGGTGATGCTAATGTAACAGTCTCTAGACTACATATATTTTGAGAAAATACATCTAAACTGTAAAGGGAAATTAAGAAATCCTTAATACCACTTAGAAGTTGCCATATCCATTTCTGTGATGCTAAAGGAAAATTTCATTGTAAGTTGTTTTTCTGGCATCATCCCAGAGCATAACATACACTTAGTATCTAACTCAATCATTTCTCTTCTTAAAAGCACTTTCCTATCCCTCTTGGATGGGCAGGGCCACTTTCCAATGTGCTGCAATAGCATTTTGTTAAAACCAACATCTCATGTTAACACAACTATTTGTGGGCTTACACAACAAGAATAGATGGAGAAATATATCCCGGGAAGGAAAATATTATTATTAAAGAAAAACCTCAACTGACTAGTCACATTTTTATCCTGTAGGGACAGCAGAATTCACATCATGGAAATTTTTATGTTTTCATTTAGAAAAACTACTTACAGAGCCTTTTGGTTATAAAACAAAAAGGCCCGGACCCATGTAGATTAGAGAAGAAGAAACAAAGGGAGCTACACTGATCTTCATAATGAACTTAAACGGAGTCCTCCCTGAGGATGGAGAGAATGATCTAAGCTGGAAATGGCTATGTGGGCTTTCTTTGACCAAGCTCCAGAAGGAATAGGTTTCCAATCCCTGGAACTTACAGAAACCAGCGCAGAAATGGGCTGAAGCAACGTGATCAAAGAATGAGGTGCTAGAGAAGGGACAACCAGAGAGAGGTTCCTTGGGGCAGAGAATGGTGGACGAGATTTAGGATCAGTGCTGCCAGATTCTGTCTGTTGCAAATTATTGCCTTTTATCCTAGTCCTTCATATACATTAGCCTTGTTGTGGATCATGTTTTAAAGCACAGAACAAGGCAGATTGGACAGACCTAAAGCAGTATAAGGAGGTAGATAGAGTCACAAGGCCCAAAATGATGAAGGAGAGGATTGGAGTAGGAGTCGGGTCTGGGACTCCTCAGAATTACAGGTGAGTGTGCTGGATATCCACATTCATATGCATGGCACTTTGAGTTCTTTGATCTGGACTTATAATGGCAGACAGACTTAAGGACTCTGGGTTATATTAACAAGAAAGATCCTAAAGATTCTTTTGTCTTCCTGCAGATCTGAAAGATGAACATTGATAGAAACTTTTGTAACAAATGGATATCCCTCCTACCATTTTTCCCCTGATTATGTTGTTCTAGTTGTCTGTGATTCTTATTGTCAGCACAGCACTGAATTTTCAAATAAACTCTTGCTTATGAAGCTGGCAGTATTTCATTATTTATGACTTTGTTCAACTTCATCTAGTCTAAACACAAAGTAGATGGAAGTTGTGTTTTTCTATTGCTGACAGCAAAATTCTCTGGCATGAACATATTTCTTTACACAGACAAAAGATGTTGAGAAAGGCATGATAGGTTTTGCACAGTACAGCTGAGGAGGATGGATAGAATGACTGCTGCAATATAAGAAACTGAAAGAAAAAAATCAAGGCAAATGAGCACAATCTATAAGCTAGTAAAACTGGGATATAAACATGAAAATTAAAAAAATACATTTTCCTCTAGCCTTTGTGCTATAAATTATATGAAAAGAGTGACTGATGGAAGAGGGAAATTTGTTTTTAATCCTCTGGGAAATGCTAATAGTCTCCCTTCCTTCCTTCCTCCCTCCCTCCCTTCCTTCCTTCCTCTCTCTCTCTCTCTCTTTCTTTCTGTCGGGAGTCTCGCTCTGTTGCCCAGACTGGAGTGCAGTGGCGCTATCTCGGCTCACTGCAAGCTCCTCCTCCTGGGTTCATGCCATTCTCCTGCCTCAGCCTCCACTGGGACTACAGGCACCTGCCACCATGCCTGGCTAATTTTTTGTATTTTTAGTAGAGATGGGGTTTCACCATGTTAGCCAGGATAGTCTCGATCTCCTGACCTTCAGATCCTCCTGCCTCGGCCTCCCAAAGTGCTGGGATCACAGGCGTGAGCCACCATGCCCAGCCACTAATGAGTCATTTCTGTGTGTTTGCTGGGGGAAGCGATAATGGACTAAACAGAACATCACATTAGAATATTTCTCATAAACGGGTAGCTGTGTTCCTTCCAGTCTCTGAGAGCTGTCATGGAGCCTGGTAAGAGTTTTGTGATAGTGAAAAGTTTTATGGATAACAATATTCTAAAAATCAATATTTTCATGGTTGTTTTAATGTTTATATTTTGGGTTGATGTATTGGTTTTCTCCTGCTGCTGGAACAAATTACCACAAAGTCAGTGGTATAAAACAACAGAGATTTGGCGGGGCATGGTGACTCAAACCTGTAATCCCAGCACTTTGGGAGGCTGACGTGGGCGGATCATGAGGTCAGGAGATTGAGACCATCCTGGCTAACACGGTGAAACCCCATCTCTCCTAAAAATACAAAAACTTAGCCTGGTGTGGTGGTGGTTGCCTTTAGTCCCAGCTACTCAGGAGGTTGATGCAGGAGAATTGCTTGAACCCAGGAGGCAGAAGTTGCAGTGAGCCCAGATCGTGCCACGGCACTCCAGCCTGGGCGACAAGAGCAAGACTCCATCTCCAAAAAACAAACCCAAAAAATCACAGATTTATTATTTTACAATTCTAGGGGTTAGAAGTGTGACATGGATCACGGGGCTAAATATCAAGGTGTCAGCAGGTCTGCATTTTTTTTTTGGAGACTCTAAGAGAAGGTCTGTTGGCTGGGAGGCCAGGCCTGTCTCGCATTTTCACGTTTTTCTGCCTGCTTTATATTTGCTGGCAGCTTATTAGATTGTTCCCACCAGATTAAAAGTGGATCTGCTTTCCCCAGCCCACTGACTCCAATGTTAATCTCTTTTGGCAACACTTACACAGACACACCTGGGATTAATACTTTGTATCCCTCAATCCAATCAAGTTGACCCTCAGTAGTAACCATCACACCACTCATATTCCTTGGCTCAAGGCCTGTTCCTCTATCCTCAAAACCCTTAGTGTCACATCACTTGATTTTCTACTCCAGCTAAGAACAGCTTTCTGCATTAAGGACCAAGGTGATTAGAGTGGACCTTCCTGAATAATCCAAGATAATCTCCCCATCTCAAAGCCATTAACTTAGTCATGTCCATAAAGTTCCTTAGCAATTTTAAGGTAACATATTAATAGGTTATTGGGATTAGGACATATATACCACAGATTGACTGTAGATTTCATGTTCCAGTTCATTCATTTTTTTTTACCGGAGCCACTGAGGAAATTTTTAATATAAGTCATGAAAAAGGATGGGGCAAAATTGGAATTGCAGGATTCCTTGCTTCCAGTAAAAAAAAAAAAAAAGAAAAGTTAAGGATTAAGTAAAGGACTAATTTAAACTGGGCTCCCTACTCCAACCAATTATTCAAATTGTCTCATTTGATAGCCTCAGGGTGCTACTGATACTGACTAATTTGATCCCTGTCTGGAATCTTTTCCTTGACTTCATTATTATACTTGTTCTTATCTACCTCAGGTTGAAATATACATGATGGTCATGGCAGGTTTCTTGGTAAAGGAATTTGGCTTGTTTTTTCAATCCATCACTAGAAGGTACCTTTTGGAGCTTTCAGGTATTGGGAAATGCTGTTCTGGTAAGACCTGCCCAGACTTAGAAAACCATGACAATTAGCACCATTAGAAAAGGAAAATTTGGTTTAGAGCCAGGTAACAGTGACTCTCTTTAGAGAAAGAAAGGGTCATTAAATAATCTAGTGCAACACAATCTAACAGAAATACAAAACAAGCCACATACATAATTTAATTTATCTAAAAGTCACATTAAACAAAGTTTGGAAAGAAGATGAAATAAATGTTTATAGTATATCCAAAGTATCATCATTTCAACATGTAATCAGCATAACAAATTATTGTTAAGACACTTTAAGTTCTTTTTCTATACACTACGGTTTAGGATCTGGTGCCTACTTCATATGTACAGCACACCTCATTCAGTCTAGCCACATTTCACTTGTGCTACAGCCACAAGTGGCTGCTAGCATCTACTGCATTGGTTAGAGTCTAGTAGAAGCTTATTGTACTTAAGGGACATCTTTAGATGACCTTGTTTATTGAGTCCTTCACAGCATTCTCTACTCTTATCCACATCAATTCTAAAGCTTGACCCCCCTTAGATGAGATAATGGCCACTGCTGTCTACCTCAACACCAATGTACTACTTCCTTTTCTCTTGCCAGTATCCACTAGAGAAGCAAGAAAAAGTAGCACTCCCCATTCTTCTTTGCAGCTAGGGGTGGCCATGTGACACGATTGTGGTCAATGAGCGGTCAGTAAAATTATGATCAAGGGTTTCTGGGAGCCCAAATAATCTCAAAGACACATGGGCTGACACCATGAAATAACTGAACCAACGCTAACATTCACCAACCTCCACATTTCTTTCTACAAAAATCACTGGGCACAGTGGTGCACACCTGTAATCCCAGCACTTAGGGAGGCAGGCCAGGAGTTCAAGATGAGCTTGGGCAACAAATTGAGACTCCATTGCTAAAATAAATAAATAAACAAATAAATAAAATTAGCTGGGCCTGGTGGTGTGAGCCTATAGAGTAGGCTACTTGGGAGGGTCACCTGAACCCAGGATTTTGAGCCTGCAATAGTGCCACTGTACTCCAGCCTGGGCGACAGAGCAAGACCTTATCTTTAAAATAGCAATAATACGCTGGGCACGGTGGCTCACACCTGTAATCCCAGCACTTTGGGAGGCTGAGGCAGGCAGATCACTTGAGGTCAGGAGTTTGAGACCAGCCTGGCCAACATGGTGAAACCCTGTCTCTTCCAAAAACACAAAAATTAGCTGGTGTGGTGGCGTGCACCTGCAGTCCCAGCTACTCAGGAGGCTGAGACATGAGAATCACTTGAACTCGGGAGGCGGAGGCTGCAGTGAGCTGAGATGGTGCCACGACACTCCAGCCTCGGCAACAGAGCCAGACTCATCTTAATAATAATAATAATAATAATGAAAAGAAGAAAACACCACAAAAACCTTAATTATTTAAGCCATTGTTCATGGATTTCTCTTTGACTTGCATTTTATTTCATTTCTAAGTGATGCAAAACTTTCTGGAGCCTGCTCTGAACAGACTACACTCCTCGTTTGTCCTCTGGCTTCCTGCTATCTCTGACAATGGGGCAATACAGGGAGACAGGAAAGTAGGAGGAAGAAGAAAAGACTCCCATTTTCCTTTTTTGCTCCAATCAGAAGCCCTGAAATACCTACGGTGGTTTCTAGTTCCTGACTGGACTCTGACTGATACATCTCCTGCAGCCTCTTCTCTACACGGCATTTGGAAACATAGTTTTAGGCCAGGTGCAGTGGCTCCCGCCTGTAATCCCAACACATTGGGAGGCCAAGGCAGGTGGATCACCTGAGGTCAGGTGTTCGAGACCAGCCTAGCCAACAGGGTGAAACCCCATTTCTACTAAAAATATAAAAATTAGCCTAGTATGGTGGCGTGCGCCTGTAGTCCCAGCTACTTAGGAGGCTGAGGCAGAACTGCTTGAGCCTAGGAGGCAGAGGTTGCCGTGAGACAAGATCGCGTCACCGCACTCCAGCCTGGATGACAGAGTGAGACTCCATCCCAAAAAAAAGAAAAAAAAAAAAGTTTTAAAGCGTAATTCAGTTCATATTTACAGTGGCTTCTGGTATCAATAAAAATGAAACCCAAAGTTTCTGCTACAGCCAACGAGATGTTGTTTATTTGACCTTTTCTCCTACCTCTGCTCTGACACAACTGTCAGAGGCATCTGAACTAGAACGACTCCATCTGGAACAGGGGCTGGGTAATATAAGGATGAGGACTGCTGGGCTATATTTCCAGGAAGTTAGGCGGTCTGAGTCACAGGATGAGATAGTAGGTCAGTACAAGATACAGGTCGCAAAAACCCCACTGATAAAGCAGGATGTGGTAAAGAAGTGGGCCAAACCCCACCAAAACCAACATGGTAATGACAGAGACCTCTGGGCATCCTCACTGCTCATTATACGCTCATTATAATATATTAGAATGCTAAAAGACATTCCCACCAGTACCAGTTTCGCCAGTACAGTTTACAAATGCCATGGAAAGGTCCAGAAATTACCCTATATGATCTAAAAATGAAAGGAACCCTCAGTTTTGGGAACTCCTCACCCCTTTCCTGGAAATTTCATGAATAATCCACTCGCTGTTTAGCATATGATCAACAAATAACCATAAATAGAGCCAGCCAGCATTCCTTGGGGCTGCTCTGCCTATAGAGTACCAGCCATTCTTTCATTTCTTCACTTCTCTAATAAACTCTCTTTCACTTTTCTCTGTGGACTCACCATTAATTTTCTTGCACAAGATCCAAGAACCCTCTCTTGGGGTCTGAATCGGGACCCCTTTCTGGTAACACAATCACCCAGAGTTCCTTGCTTTTCCAAATCAAACCAACCCAACGTGCTGTCACCCTAGGGACTCTGCCTGGAATAGTCCTCCCGGATGGATCCTCACCTGGCTCCAACCCTCCATTGGTTCAGCCCTCTGCTCAAATATCACCTCATCAGCAGGGGCTTCCCTTACCACCCATATAAAACACAATTCTCTATCCCTGTCAATCCACTCACCTGCCCCTTGTTTTTCCCTAGTAGTTTCCCCACATGATGTTTTGAAACTGCCATTGCAAAATTATAACCGAGAAAATTATTACAATGAGAGAGAGCTGACCTAACCAACTTTGTCTTGCTTCTAAACTCCTTGCTGTCCTTGTTCACTCATGGGTGTAGGCCAAATTAACTTTGGGAGGAAGTTAGTTTATAGTTTAACTTTGAAACAAAGATGATAACAGCCCTTTCCCAAAACAATCCCCTTTCCTTTCTGGGGACTAGACTGCTTTTGTAGGACTAAGAAAATTAGTCAAAAGATGAGAAATTATGGTTTAGGAGTCACGCAGTTGGAGGTTACAAGATTCTGACCCTCCCCAAATTGCTCCTGGGGATAACATCACTATTGTAAAGCCTAAGATCAGTGCTTGAGATATTTTGCAAACCCTGCACTTGATGGATCAATAAAATGGCTCATTTGTTCTTCTGGCCCCACCTAGGAACTGACTCAGCGCAAGAGGACAGCTTCAACTCCCTATTATTTCATCTCTGACCCAAGCAATCAGCACTCTCAACTCACTGGCTCCTACCTAGTAAATTATCCTTACAAACTCCAATCCCTGAATTCTTGGGCAGATTGATTTGAGTAATAATAAAACTCCCGCACAGCCAGCTCTGCGTGAATGACTCTTTCTCTATTGCAGTTCCCCTGCCTTGATAAATTGGCTCTGTCTAGGCAGTGGTCAAGGTGAACCCCCCGGACAGTTACAGTTTTACATGCTTGTTTACCCATTTATTATTAATTTCTCCCAACTAGAATAAAACTCCAAAAGGGTAGGAGCTTTACTATTTCATTCATTGCCTTATCCCCATTGCCTGGAACAGTTTCTGAGACAGGACTCATGGGAAAAGGACCAGTGGGAAGTGGAAAGAGATGGTATCAGTTTCAAGTATGATGATTTTCGAGTTGCCCCTTGAATATTCCTGTGGACATACCCAGTTGACAGCCAGAGACACTTGAGTCTGGAGCTAATGGAAGACATGTAGTTAGTTGAATTAGATTTGATTAAAGCTATAGGCTTAGATGAGAACATCCAGGAAGAGTTCATAGAAAGAGAGGTGAGTCATGATAAAATTGTACAAGACATAATATCAAAGAGAGATATTGATACAATGATAGAGGTAGGAGGCAGAGAAATTCCAGGCAGACAGGGACAGGTCCCTGGCAAAACTCCACCTTCAAGCTGAAAAGCCTGAAACTCATGACCCAAAGTGAGAACTTCTATCCGTTTTCCTGCTTAAATGTTGCCTTTTCCTAAACTACCCATGACCCACCTCACCCCATCCTGTGGCTATAAAGACCCCAGACTCAGTCAGAGAGAAGGGGAGAAGTGGCTGGATGTCAGAAGGAAGTGACTTGACTTCAGAGGGATGGCTTGATGGCTTGACTTCAGAGAAGAGTCTGGCCAGAGATGGCTGGACTTAAGGGGAAGATTACCTGCCCATCTCATCCCCTTTCTAGCTCCCCTTCCCCTGCAAGCCACTTTCATTGTTCAATAAAATCTTCCGCATTCACCATCCTTCAACTCGTTCATGTAACCTCATTTTCCCTGGAAGCCAGACAAGAGCTTGAGAGCCATAAGTGCAGACAACAAGTGCAAAAAAGGGCTGTCACACTGGCCCTTTGCCCTTGGTGGTGGAAGGCAACTGTCTCACATGATGAGGCAAAGGGCCCACTGAACTGTTAACACTTGAGCTGTCCATGGACAGCAGAGCTGAAATAGCACTGTAACATGCCCTCTGGGGCTTCAGGGGTCTCAGGTAGACTCACCTGGATGCTGCCATGGGGTCTGCACAGAGTTTGCTCCTGCCAGCACCCGAAAGCAGCTGGCCAGATCCTGCATTTGCTCGCCTACTTGCTTCCTCCCGCAAGGCGTTGAGTGTGGCAAGCTGAGTAAATGGAGTTTGTTTCTACCAGCCCTCAAAAGCACTCCCTCTGGTTCCTGCACTTGTTCACTCATATTTTCCCTCCTGCGAGGGGTAGAAAGGGGTGGGCTGAGTAAACAACATGCCCCCGTCTTGAGTTCCACAAAGGGGTCAAGAAAATATCCTCCTTTAATGCCAGAGGGGCTATGCAGCAATGTTATGAACGGCCATCAGATCAGAGAGAAGTAGTGCCTCAGAAGTCCCGAGAGAAGAAATTGTCCAGGGGAAGGTGACTCAATGCCACAGAGAAGACAGGTGAGATCAGGTCTAGACCTGCCCTTTTGGTTTGGTAACTAGGGAATGTAAGCCAAGAATAAAATTCTAAGCCCTTCCAGCTGACTGATGGACCCCTTCCCCCCAGTCTCTGCCAAGGGCATTCCAAACAATCATAAAAAACTAGTACAGACCATAATGGGAAGGAAGGGTCGGACATACCTCATCATACCCTCCTCCCTTTGGACTTCAGACATGACTAACCAGCACTAACATTAAAACAGCAATCTTAGGACTGACAAACTAAACTCCTTGTAGCAATAAAATACCAACATGACAGATAGCAGGCCCTGAAAGAAATCAAAGTATTTTACCTGCAAACATATTTCGTTGATATATTTTGAAATGGCTGGTAAAACTGTATCTTATGGGGAAAATCTATATTCTGTAGAGAATCGCTTTCCATTTCCAGGTCTTTTCCCTGATCCAGGAGAGAATTAACTAAGAGTCTGGCACCTTTTTAAGTCTGATAAGAAACATATACAGTCTATTATCTGAAGCCTGCTACCTGGAGGCTTCACCTGCATAATGAGAACCTTGGCCTCCACATTCCCTTGTCTTAACCCAGACAGTCCCTTCTGATTTCAGGTCTTCAGATACCACCTTTACTCTTTCAACCAATTGTCAATCAAAAATCTTTGAATTCATCTATGATCGGAAACCTCCCTCCTTACCCCTCTACCCCCACAACATACACTTTACATGTATTGACTGATGTCTTATGTCTCCCTAAAATGCATAAAGCCAAGCTGCAGACCGACTACCTCGGGTACATATTCTTAGGACCTCTGGAGTCTGTGCCCAGGACCATGGTCACTCATATTTGGCTTGAATAAATCTCTTCAAATATTTCAACAGAGTTTGACTCTTTTCCTCAACAGGAAGCCCTGTCAATGCTGGTGAGGGCCATTGTGGAATGACGAATTGAGAGTTTTGTGGAAAGCCAGATTACCATGGATTGAAGAGTAAACAAGAAGTGGGAGAGTGTGGGTTTATTTTTTGTAAAGAATCTCTGAAAGGAGGAAAGACATTTCCTAACTATGAGACAGATTAGGTCAAAAGCAAATTGCCTTTTTTTGGTTTGGTTTTTTAAGACGAGAGATAGTTGGATGTTCCACACAGCACTGGAAATGAGTGACTGTTGCTGAGGACACAGGCCAAGGCCGACTTGGAAGGCCTCTGCACTCTACATGGGCATCATTTCCAGACTTGCTGCCGTGCAAATCTGGGTTCATAGAGGTGCCTCGCTGAGTCTCTGGCACTGGTGTGGATCGGAAAAGTCTTTTCAGTAAGTCCTCTTTTGAGACATGAATTAAAAGCACCATAGAAACAGTGGACCCTCCTCCTGTGCTCTGAAGCAGGCCTAGTCCCCGACTCCCTAAGTTGCTGAGTGGAAGCCAGTCCTCTCTCCAATTTTGCAGATTTGCTATCTAAAGAATTTGCAGGCCAGGCGCGGTGGCTCACGCCTGTAATCCCAGCACTTTGGGAGGCTGAGGTGGATGGATCACGAGGTCAGGAGATCGAGACCATCCTGGCCAATACGGTGAAATCCCGTCTGTACTAAAAATGCTAAAACTTAGCCGGATGTCGTGGTGGGTGCCTGTAGTCCCAGCTACTCAGGACCATGAGTGCCTGTAGTCCCAGCTACTTGGGAGGCTGAGGCAGGAGAATGGCGTGAACCCGGGAGGTGGAGCTTGCAGTGAGTAGAGATTGTGCCACTGCACTCCAGTCTGGGTGACAGAGCGAGACTCTGTTTCAAAAAAAAAAAAAAAAAAAAAAGACCCTTATACATTCCTCTTTTAATGTGTCTCCTACAAGCTGCAGGTCACATATTGAAAGAAGATCCTTGCAACAGACAGATTGGTATAGTCCAGAGTTTCCCAAGGTAAACATACAAGCCAAGTTTTAACAGCACCAGGTTAGGGTAAATAAAAATTTTGAAAGGAGCAAACTTGATTTTGTTTCAAAATATCATAGTCTAATGAGAAATTTGAGCCTTGGTGACTGTCTTAACCCTTTTCTTGTGAATATTGACGATATGCCTTGATCCATCGTATGCCATGGGTACGTGATACTTTCACGAATCTATGGTGGTGAAAAATGTCTCTTTATAATGTGTTGTGTACTGGTAATCTGAGACTGGAAGACTTGTGGATGTGGTAAAAATCAGTCTTTGTGGTTGGCCCACATTTTTTTTCTTTGGCCTCTAGCAACTGCACCCTGTGTGTGTTGGCATAAGAACAGTATGGATCCATCACCTTACTGGCTTGTCAGCAATTACATAAAAGAGCTCCACTTTCACTGAGAGTAACAATATTAATTTCTTCTGCAGACTTTTCTGGAAAAGAAACCCAACTTTAAGCAAAAAGCAGTGATCTAATTTGGAAGCAATACCTAGCAGAAAGTGTATTCATTTCCTAGGGCTGCCATAAAAAATATCACCACAAACTGTGTGGATTCACACAACAGAAATGTATTCTTTCCCAATTAGAGAGGCCAGAAGTCCAAAATCAAGGTGTTGACAAGGTTGGTTCATTCTGGAGGCTGAGGGAGAATCTGTTCCATGCCTCTCTCCCAGTTTCTGGTGGTTGCCAGCAATTCTTGGTGCTCCTTGGCTTGCTGATGCCTGACTCCAAATCTCTATCTCCATCACGTGGCATTCTGTTTGGATGTCTCTGTGTCCCTGTCTCCACGGGGCCTTCACATGACACCAGTCATTGGAACTAGGGTGCATTCTAATCCAGTACAACCTCATCTTAACTTAGTTACATCTGCAAAGACCCTATTTCCAAAAAAATTCACATCTACTTTAACTGGGGGTTAGGGCTTCAACATATCTTTTCGTGGGGACACAACTCAATCAAGAACAGGAGGCTATTGAGAAATAGGTATTTAGAAGAACTCAGTAAGAATCCACACTTAGCATACAAGGAAGGAACATGGTATGCTGAGTAGTGAATTTTTACTTTTATGTATTCAAGTTATGGTAAAAGCTGGGATCCCTCTGAGGAAATTAAAAAAAAATCCCACAGACTTTGATAGAGCCTGAAATTTTTGGTAGTGGAAAGCAGATTAGCCCACTCTGTCTAGCACGTATAGAACTTTCCCTTTTTTTAAATTGGACAAGCCTGGCCTGGAAACTAGAAATCTCAGTTGAAAGCCATAAACCATTTAGAAGTAGTCAGAATTATAGTCATTTTCAATGCACCATACCCTGTAAGAAGAGCATCTCCTTAAGCATAATATCCAACTCTCAGACTATCCTTTTATAGACATTGAGGCTGCAAAGGCATTTTCTTGATGGATTCCGTGGTACCGGAAACTCTTCAGAATCTGCATAGCTTATTTTGGGAAATTTGCCAGACCTTAGCCTTTTAAATTTGTGTAATTTACATGATGAATAGTTTATTGAGTATGAAAGTCTATCAAAATAAACCAAATATTTCTTCTTTCCTTATGATTAGAATACCTGTAGTTTGTCTCTCCAAGTTAAGCATTACATTATGTTTCCTCTGTGTTCATTTCATCTTATAATTTAAAAAAATTATCGTGTATTACTGTCTATCTGTGCCATTATTTTCCTTGAGTTTAAAGATGTCACAACAGACAGAACTCTTTTTTGAACTAAGTCTCTATCACTGGGGACCTGCACATTTTGAAGCTGGCTAGGACTAAACATTTTCTTCATACCAGCTGTCAGAAATAATTCAGTCTGCTAAATTCCAATACCCTGGCAGAATGGGTGAGCAGTCTCTTGAAAAGAGAATTTTAAATATCAGTCTCTTCCCTTTTATATCAGTGTTCAGAAATTCCAATGAAAACATTTGGGGAAGCAGACAAAATTGGTAATAATGGAATTAGAGAGGGTTTTCCACATGCCTATTTTCTGTTGACCTGCATTTAGGTGGAGGTTAGAACTCAATCCCCAAGTCTTGAAAGCTTGGTGTTTGCAGAGCAATGTACTGAGACTATGGGTCCCTGCCCTCAGGAATCTTATTGACTCACCCCTCAAGAAGAAACCAATAGTACTAGTAACAACAAAATGCTGGAGACTGTATTAGTTTCTTTTTGCTGCTGTAATAAAGTACCACAGATTTAGTGGCTTCAAACAACACAAAATCTTTGTCTTATAGTTCTGGGGATGAGAAGTCTGATGTGGTCTCACTGGGCTAAAAATTAAGGTATTGGCATGACTGGATTCATTCTGGAGTGCTCCACACGATTATACGTTTTCTTGACTCTTCCAGCTTCTAGATGTGTCACATTACTTGACTCATGGACCCACCTCAACTTTAAAACCAGCAATGGTTGACCAAGTCTTTCTCATGTTGCATCACTCTGACACTGACTTCTGCTTCCCTCTTCCACTTTTAAGGACCCTTGTGATTATAGGGCCACCCAGGTAATCCAGGATAATCGCTTTATCTTAAGGCCAGCCAATTGGCAATTTTAATTCTATCTGTAACCTTAATTCTCACTTGCTACATAGCCTAACATAGTCGCAGGTTCTGGGGATTAGGATGTGGACACCTTGGGAGGTTGTTCTTCTATTTACCACAGAAGAGAGTAAATATATCCCAGAGGTCAGTCATGTATCCTCTTCTGATCAGAAAGGTAGGAGGCTTTGTTCTGAACTATGCTGCTCTGTAAATATATTTTACTGAGTCATTCTGGCACTGGGTGCAGTGAGAGACAATGCAAATCTCAAATCATATCCAATTGCTGCCTCATTATTGTTACCAAAATGCCAGGATCCTGCTGCTCACCACACAGAAAGCCAATCACTGAGACAAGGAGTATTACCAGGGAAGAAGGCTTTAATTGGGTTCTGCTGCCAAGAAGATGGGATCTAAGTCTCAAATTGGGGGTTTATATAGCAGGGAAGGAATGTGGCTACATCTGTGGTGTTAGTTTATTCTCACATTGCTACAAAGAACTACCCAGCCAGGCACAGTGGCTCACACCTGTAATCGTAGCACTTTGGGAGGCCAAGGCAGGTGGATCATTTGAGGTCAGGAGTTTGAGACCAGCTTGGCCAACATGGTGAAACTCCATCTCTATTAAAAATACAAAAATAAACCAGGGGTGGTGGTGGGCACCTGTAGTCAGTCCCAGCTACTTAGGAGACTGAAGCAGAAGAATTACTTGAACCCAGGAGATGGAGGTTGCAGTCAGCCGAGATCATGCCACTGCACTCCAGTCTGGGCAACAGAGTGAGACTCTGTCTCAAAAATAAATAAATAAACAAATAAATAACTACCTGAGACTGGGTAATTTATAAAGAAAAGAGACTTAATTGGCTCATCGTTCCACAGGTTGTATAGGAAGCATTGCTGGGGAAGCCCCAGGAAATTTACAGTCATGGCAGAAGGGTCAAGGGGAAGCAAGCACATCTTCACATGGCAGCAGGAGAGAGAGGGCAAAGGGGGAGCTCCTAACACTTTCAAGTAATCAGATCTCATGAGAACTCTCACTATCATGAGAAAAGCAAGGGGGAAGTCTACCCCTATGATGCAATCACCTCCCACCAGCTTCCTCCTCCAACACTGGGAATTACAATTCAACATGAGATTTGGGTGGAAACACAGAGCCAAACCATAACATATAGGAAATCAGGAATTAGGGGGATGTAAGGAAGAGGAGTTGTCTGAATGCAGTGATCTGGTGAGTTTCAGTTTCTTGATACTATCTGGGATGTCTGGTGGTCAGTTTCCTGGGAAAGATACTCAAATTAGACAAATGTAAGTTTCAAGTTTTAAGACCAGGAGGGTCAATTTCTATGTTTATTCAAAAAGATCACAAACATCACTTCTACAAGGAAATTAGGCCAGTTTCATTATCTCCTCCATTACCCTCTAAACCTGAGCATGAAATTGTCATCATCTCTTCCAGTAGCTGGGAAAAGCTAAAGATCTTGATTTTTTAAATGGCAAATCTAAAGATCTTAAGAAGGGCATCAAGCAGATGCCCTACCCACTCTTCCATCAAGGAAGAATGTCTGCTTCCTTGTTCATAGATGATGCCTTCTTGTTGTGTGCTCCCATGGTAGAAGAGCAAGGGTCTCTCTCAGGCCCCTTTTATAAGGCACTAATCCCATTCCTGAGGGCTCCACCCCTCTGACCTAATCACCTCCCAAATCACTTCCCACGTTGCAATACCATCACCTTAGTGGTTAGAATTTCAACATACGAATATGTAGGAGACACAAATATTCACAGCATAGTAGATATGCGCCACATCAATGCAAGATGTTAACAGCAGGGGAAATGCATGCAGAAGGATGGGGGATATAGGAACTTGTATTTTCAGGTCAATATCTCTATAAACCTAAAACAGCTTGAAAATATAAATTCTGTTTATTTAAAAAACAAACATGCTGTCTAGCCAGTTTCTTTTAGGGTCCAGGTGTGGGGGCCATTTACATTTGGGACTGGGTTGCATAAAGGAAAATTATGTAAAACATGAACTGTGTAAGCTCTGACAACGTGTCCTTGTGGGCAGGAGCAGACTGCAGTTTCAAAGGCATATAAAACACAGGGTCCTCTGCAGGAAAAGAATAAATACAAAATGAGGTAGTAAATAAAATACTTATTTGGAAGAGGCTTTGCAAGTGAGGGATCCTGACACTTCAGCTTCATTAACTTTATGACAAATCTACCTTGGCTTGTGCATGTAGAGCAGAGAAAGTAGGGGCTCTGAGGGAGGACAGCATGCCGTAAACACAGAGAGAGAGGCAAAGCTGAGAGACCCAGAGAAAGGGAAATAAATTATTTGAAGGCCTCCCTTTCTACTGTTTTGTTGCAGATTTTATTTTCTTGTGAAGCTGAAATTTGCTACCCATGAGTATTACCAACAACGTGCCCCTGCTAGCTTAAACTAGTGTGTTGGAACCAAACACCCAGCAGACATAATATCTGCTATGAGGAGGGGAGGGGCAGTTGGAACTGGTTCCATTTTGTAAGTGGCACCACCGAGGCAGAAAGCCAAGCAGTAACCTGCTCAAGAAAGGCAGTATAGTGTAGATGGCTCAAACAGAGCCTGCTTCTTTGACTGTCAGTCCAATGGTCTCTTCCTTGTCTTTGGAGGGGAGTTAACAACTCCTGAGAAGGCCAGTGCCTTATGATCTCATTACTTATTCCCTGCCCACGTGACTGGTTCTGAGGTTCCTTGAAATTCAATTCTGTCTTCGTTGGAGACTGAAGAATAATGAACTGAGAAGAAACCGGGGTAAGTGACATCAGAAGATGACATTTTTGACAGTATGTCCAGAGGCCTCTGTTCATTACAGTTGCTTATTGAGACCCTCTCCTGCCTTCCACTGGAGTGATTTGCAGTGAGGGTATTTTTGTAACGTTTCCTCCAGGAAGTTTCCTTTCCACTTTGATGTAACAAAGGAAACAGACAATCTTAATTTAAGCTGAATTCAATTGTAGGCTCCTTAAGCCCTAGAGTTAGGATACAATTGGACAATGTGGCAAAAGATACAACACATATCGGAGACTTGTTAGAAAGAATGCATGCGGCAAGCGCTGGTCAATTATTCTGGTGTTACCTGGGGTGGCATGTTATTTTATGCTGTGGCGCTATTGCTAGTGATGGCCGCTGTGTATTTGCTGTCCAGATCCATGGAGATAGTTCAATGCCTTTTTACTATGTACACCTGGCAGCTGCTATCTACAGACATAAGAACAGAATCTCTGAGGGGAGACAGAGAAGCAAGTTATGTGACCATTTTTCTGTGTTCTCAATGCACTCACTGTAGGTAAAAGTGAAGAATACAATTTCACACTATCTCCCTTTTTAAGCAATTACAAGATGTCCAGGTCAATGCTGAGAGACTTCCAAATATTAGCACAAAAGTCCTGAAAATGGTCTTGGAAAGGAGGAATGATTACTGTCTCCACTGAGGCAGGAGGAGAAGTGGCAGACACAGAATTCAAACCTAGGTCTTCCCAACTGCAGTTATCTGGTGCCCACTCACTTTTCAACCTTCCATCATAGTACTCACCAAATGCCTTCCCAGGTGGAGTCCTCAAGTGCCTGTACCATGTGTCACCTTTGTATCTACAATATCTAGCTCAATGCTTCCTATTTTCTGACACAAGGCCTCATATAGGCAGTGGTATCACATAGCTCATTGCAGTCTTGATTTGTTGGGTTCAAGCGATCCTCCCCCGTCAGCCTCCCGAATAGCTGGAATGACAGGTGTGAGCCATCATGTCTAGCCTCAATGCTTCTTAAAGGAATTGAATGAATGAATGAGTTGTAGCCCCGGCTTTAATTGAGCTGCTCAGAATGTCGTAAAAAAAAAAGTGGCCATGTGCATCTTTTGGTGTTCTCTCTCCAGGGGGATTTCCTCCTGTGCTGGAGGTTCTCTCTTGAAAGTTAATGGATCTCAGCACAGTGCCTGAAGTGAGTTGTGGGTTGGATCCTCTTTGGCAAGAGCCCGTCTGTAGGAATCAATGTTTGGCTTATCCAGTAGACAAATGAGTCTGACATCACTATCCCTTTTGAAGGACAGGCTGTTGTCTCCTTGTCAACAGTGGATCATTTGCTGTTTAGCTTTCCTTCTTTGGTACAGAAGGGCTTGGGTTTGGGGGTGAGTGATTTAGCACTCGCTTAATCAGCTATTCTGCATGGCATCAATGTTTTTGAATTTTTGAAATAAGTCTTGCGGATTCCTCTCCACTCCTCTCCTGTTTAGCACCACCTACACCTTGGTAACTCTGTCTCCTGGCATTCGTCCTCCTTCAGTTTCTCCCCCACATTCCCTTTCTGCTGCCTGATGAATCTCTGGGGGAAAACTACCTCTCAAGGTTTTCCTGTCAAATGTTCCCTGGTAATGAGAACAGAGCTGAGTTTTTGGGTCGTTGCTATGGAGAAAGTGTGTTTTCTCATTGCCCTATTATATTTGAGCACGTTCCCAGTCTGAAATCTGCGGGTGACACTGCATTTGCACCCCCTTTTTAGGTCTATTGTGTCTCAATTATATAAGCCTCACTGTGCTTTTTTTGTTTTATTTTTAACAGTTTTTATGTTCCCCTTTTACCACCCAGTATAATGGGTGGCCTCACGTCAGTGGTTGAGGTTGAAGACCATGAACCTAACATCTCTCCTGCATTATATTGCATGCATTCTGCTGCCCTTCATGTGGAAAGAAAACATTTAATCTTTAGATTCATGTGAACAATACGGAAATAACCAATACATGATGAACACTGGCTCCTTCCATACTTCTCACATCTATCTGCTATTCCTGTGCTTCTAACTAGTTTCTATTTAACAGTATTGAATGTTCAGACATTGATAGATTCTAGAGCTTCACCTTTTTTTTTTCTTTCTTTCTTTTCTTTTCTTTTTCAGCTGAATCCTTTCTTCTATGGAAATGATACGAAAACCCGACAGGGAAAACAAATAACCGAGGTGAGAGAAACGGGCTCAGAGCTCACCAGTGCTCTCCTTCCTTGTGGGGGTCCCTCAGGTTCATCCACAGAACCTCTTGGGCTGGCAGAGTTCAGATGGAAACTCACTCTACAAGTTGCCATAAAAGTGAACAGACTACACGGCTTTTGGGAGCTTACAGCTGAACGGGGAAAATGTTATGTGATCAACACGCAACCCAAAGTCAAACCGTGTGCTAGTTGCTTTAAGAGCAGCAAGGTAGCCCCTGAGTGTCAGACAGTATGATAGATAGGACAGTGGGCATTGAAGATCTGGTCAGAATCTTGATTCTTCAACTCTCTCTTTGAGGAAATCAACTTGAACAAATCAAACTTCTTTGAATCTGTTTCTGACTTGTAAAATGAAAATAATGTGGCCTACTTACTTTTTCCAGATTTGTTGATAGGATAGGCATACGATCGAGTGCAAAGTACTTCATCCAGTGCCTGGTTTATTGTCAAAGAGAGTATTGATGAAGACACTCCTCACAAGAATAATAGCTACCATCACTGAGTGCTTTCTGTGTAGTAGTCACAGCACTAGACAGAACTAGGAGTCTTGCATCAGTTATCTCAGTGTCTTCTGTAAGCCTCTTCATGAGAAATCTTACAGATCAGGTCATTAAAATACAGGTTTAATATCTTATTTGTGTATTTACTCATTCATACAACAAATATCTACTGAGTAGCTCTTAAATGCCAGGCACTGGTCTAGTCTTGGGGGACACTACAGAGATCTCTGCCCTCATAGATTAGCTGTTGCCTTTTTTTTTTTTGAGATGGTGTCAGCCAGGCTGGAATGCAGTGGCATGATCTCGGCTCACTGCAACCTCCACCTCCTGGGTTTAAGCAATTCTCCTGCCTCAGCTTCCCGAGTAGCAGGGACTACAGATCCCCACCACCACACCTGGCTAATATTTGTATTTTAGTAGAGAAGGGGTTTCACCACGTTGGCCAGGCTGGTCTCGAACTCCTGACCTCAGGGGATCCGTCTGCATCAGCCTCCCAACGTGCTGGGATTGCAGGCATGAGTCACCACGCCTGGCCAGATATTGCATTTTAATGGAGTAAACAGACTATAAAACAGGTATATTACTTGGATGGTGGTTCAAACAGAAGGAAATCTCTGAGATGACCCTCAGGTTTTAACCTTGATGTTTTTACCTGATGACAGTCAAGATCTGGCTTTGCTCAAGGAATCACTGCATATTTACCCCCTGAGTTCTGAGACAGTTCATTTCTCCTGGAGTTCATAATCATGTCACAAATGCCATGTTTATCAACACTTGTGACTTAAGGTCCCATATCATCGCTTTGAAAAAAAACTTGCTTGGAGATTCTGTGCTTGTTCATGCTTCCCAATTCAGTCCATATATCCAATCCAATTTTAAATGTCTTCTCTGCTGGGAAACTGTCCTAAGTCCTTCGGGTCTCCCCTGCTCCTAGTATAGACTTACATCTATCATAGCAGTAAGACTTCAATATCCCAATTAGTTGTTTATGTATCTCCCTCCTTACTATTCTCTGTGTTCCTTGAAGGCAAGGACCGTCTTTTATTTATTCCCTTTATATCTCCAGAATCTAGCTCATATAGCACTCCATTTTTTAAGCGAATGATAAAGAAAAAGACCAATAAAAGATCTGTAGATATAATATATGCATATTTACACAAATGTCTATACTAGGGGGAAAAGTACAGCTGAATCTTTCAATATGTTTTACCACCTGCTCTGTAGATGCTGTAGATTGGCAGCTATAACTCATTGGTCTCTGTGGTTGGTGAAGGTGGTGGTAAACCTGGTATTTCTAAACAGATCTTTGCTTGCATTTATCTATCTGCATTTGCTTACTATGAGCTATAGTATTTAGAAATATGCTTCTAATAGTATTATCCCAAAGTTCTTGCTCTGGAATGTAAGCATCTTGATTTAGATACAGAGAATGACAGGCAATGAAACTTGCCTGAAACGAATTGGCTAATTGGTTTCAGTTCTCCTAGAGAGTGAATTTTCATCTCTGTCCTTCTGTCTTCTTTCTTCAGATCAGTCCAGGACCCTTCTGATGTGATTTGTCATAACAGAACTGTAATTTAGATCAACCAGCCGAATGTCCCTATGTTAAGTGGATCAGGGATTACTTTTACTTGCTCTTTGCGTGACTCAGTTTTGGAAAACACTCAACTGTTTACTGTCAGAATCTGTTCTTGAATGAGACAGATTTAATGTGAAAAGTTAACAGTGGCCTGTGTCTCTATGATGTTTGCTCCCCCAATCTGTTATGCATTGTTTTCTCAAGAGTCATTTTCTAACTCCTGTGAATGTGATGCATTGATGATCTCTGCTTCAGACTATAAAGAGGGCTTAGAAAGAAGTAAATGCTCGAGTTTAATTGACTTAGTGTTTGGAGTTGCCCTTAATGGGCTCAAGGGATGCCATTTGCCTGTAAAAACCAGCCACCCCAAGTCAGAACCAGATGGAGGTAAGAATCTTGATTTAGATACAGAGAATGACAGGCAATGAAACCTGCCTGAAACGAACTGACTAACTGGTTTCAGTTCTCCTAGAGAGTGAATTTTCATCTCTGTCCTTCTGTCTTCTTTCTTCAGATCAGTCCAGGACCCTTACAGGCAGCTTACAGGCAGAATATTAAGGTTGGCACTTTTTCAAACAAAAGTTCTTTAAATATTTTCCAGTGTAGGTAAAGAGGAGAGGCCAAGAGCTGTGTTGGAGAAGGAAAAAGAAGGAGGACATGGGAGTTGTGTTCAGTTTCTTTGCTATTGCTCCAAGAAACTGATCTTTGGCTCCAACTTATGTAACCCACATAGCTAAACAAACCACATCTTCTTCTCGGGCCTTGTCTCATCTCTCACCCCAGCAGCAGCTTCTCAAAGTATTCTTCCCCATCACATGGAGTATCTTCTGAGATGTGCACAAGGTACACCTTTCTCCATCTAGTTCATGTCTAGTGAATATTTTTTTTCTAATCATGTATTAGTGTCCCTTATACACTGAAACCCGGGGCAGAGGCCTCATGCCCCCCACTTGTCAATCTTCCTCCAGATAAAAATCTCAATTATGTGATACACTGTATCCTTTAATTCTTCAAGCCTGTATTTTGCACATCAAGCTTCCACAAGAGTAGTTGGTGCTTTTGTCCTGAAGTCAAATTCTATACTCTGTTCTTAGTTGGGTCATGGACCCCATCACTAAAGCACAGAAGAGAAACCTCTTCCTCCTTTGGGACTATCTAAATTCCACTGGGCTATAGGCCTCCCATCTTTACTATGCAGTATAGTCCTCATGACCTTACAGTCACAGACCCTAGCCTCACTGCTCTGAAATCCTTGGACCAGCCATATGTGCCATGCAACATTACCTTGCCTGGACTCTGGCTTGTCACCTTTTCAAACAGTAGAGGAGCCTTTGCTTACCCCACCTGTGCGGCTAGTTTTCCCTGTAGCTGAGCAGGACCTTCACAGCCAGTTAGTATCTGCTTCTCAGACTGGGAAGGTTTATGAAAAGCACTCTACAGAGGCCACTTTCCTGGCAACTGGCTGCATCCCCCATGGGCTAAGCCATCTAAATCTCCTTCAGCACCAACCCATTTGCTTTACACCTTTAAGATCTCATACTGTGCTCAAGTTCTCATCATTGTGCCTGAGACTCCAAGGATTAATTTCACCAAGTCTACGTTAACTGTCCTCTAGTCTTTCTGATGCTCTGTTTGTTTCCTTCACAGAACTTCCCATATTGTAATTACTTTCCTGTTCCTTTGCCTGTTAATTTCTTTGCCCCTTGATACAGTTTGGCTCTGTGTCCCCACCCAAATCTCATCTCAAATTGTAATCCTCACATGTGCAGGGAGGGACTTGATAAGAGGTGATTGGATCATAGGAGTGGTTTCCCCCATGCTGTTCTCCTGATAGTGAGTGAGTTCTCATGACATCTGATGGCTTAAAAGTGGCACTTCCCCCTTCCCTCTGTCTCTCTCTCCTGCTGCCATGTAAGATGTACCTTGCTTCCCTCTCGTCTTCCACCATGACTGTAAGTTTCCTGAGGCTTCTCCAGCCATGTGGAACTGTGAGTCAATTAAACCTCTTTTCTTTATAAATTACCCAGTCTTGGGTAGTTTATTATAGCAGTCTGAAAATTGACTAATACAGAAAATTGATACTGGGATAGTGGAGTACTGCTATAAAGATAACCTGGAAGTGTGAAAGTGACTTTGCAACTGGGTAACAGGCAGAAGTTGAAATAGTTTGTTGGGCTTAGAAGAAGACAGGAAAATGTGGGAAAGTTTTGAATTTCCTAGAGACTTGTTAAATTGCTTTGTCCAAAATGCAGATAGCGATATGTAGACAATGAAGTCCAGGCTGAAGTGGTCCTAGATGGAGATGAGGAACTTGTTGGGAACTGGAGTAAAGGTGACTTTTGCTATGCTTCAGCAAAGAGACTGGTGGCGTTTTGCCCCTGCCCTAGAGATCTGTGGAACTTTGAACTTGAGAGAGATTATTTAGGGTACCTGGTGGAAGAAATTTCTAAGCAGCAAAGCATTCAAGAGATGATCTGGCTTTTTCTAAAAGCGTGTAGTCAGTCATATGCATTCACAAAGAGATGGTTTGAAATTGGAACTAAGGTTTAAAAGGGAAGCAGAGCATAAAGGTCTGGAAAATTTGCAGCCTGACCATGTGGTAGAAAAGAAAAACCCATTTTCTGGGGAAGGATTCAAGTCCAAGCCAGCTGCAGAAATTTGCCAATCACCAAGACAATGGGGAAAATATCTCTGAGGAATTTCAGAGATCTTTAGAGCAGCCCCTCTTATTACAGGCCCAGAGGCCTAGGAGGGAAAAATGGTTTCATGGGCCAGGTGCAGGGTCCCGCTGCCCTGTGCAGCCTTGGGAGTAGGTGCCCCACCTCCTAGCTGCTCCAGCTCCAGCTATAGCTAAAAGGGGCCAAGGTACAGCTCAGGCAGTGGATTAAGAGGACGCAAGCTCCAAGCCTTGGCAACTTCCATGTGGTATTGGACCTGCAGGTGCACAGAAGACAAGAGTTGAGCTTTGGAAACCTCCACGTAGATTTCAGAGGATATATGGAAATGTTTGGATATTTAGCAGAAGTCTGTTGCAGCGGAAGAGCCCTCATGGAGAACCTCTACTAGGACAATGCAGAGGGGAAATGTGGGGTTGGAGCCCCCACATAGAGTCCCCACTGGGGCACTGCCTAGTGGAACTGTGAGAAGAGGACCACCATCCTCCAGACCCCAGAATGGTAAATCCACTGACAGCTTGCACTATGCACCTGGGAAAGCCAGAGGCACTCAATGCTAGCCTGTGAAAGCAGCTGTAGGGGCAGAACCCTGCAAAGCCACAGGGGTGGAGCTGCCCAAAGCCATGCAAGCCCACCTCTTGCATCAGCATGCCCTGAATGTGTGACATGGGGTCAAAGAAGATTACTTTGGAACTTTAAGATTTAATGAGTGTCCTGCCAGGTTTTGGACTTGCATGGGGCCTGTGGCCCCTTTGTTTTGGGCAATTTCTTCCATTTGGAATGGGAACATCTGCACAATGCCTATACCCCGATTGTATCTTGGAAGTAACTAACTTGTTTTTTATTTTATAGACTTGTAGGTAGAAAGGACTTGCCTTATCTCAGATGAGAGTTTGGACTTGGACAATTGAGTTAATACAGGAATGAGTTAAGACTTTGGAGGACTGTTGGAAAGTCATGATTCATTTTGAAATGTGAAAAGAACATGAGATTTGGGAAGGGCCAGAGGCAGAATGATATGGTTTGGCTCTGTATCCCCACCCAAATCTGATCTCTAATTGTAATCCCCAAGTGTCAAGGGAAGGACCTAGTGGGAGGTGATTGGATCATGGAGGTGGTTTCCCCCATGCTGTTCTCATCATAGTGAATGAGTTCTCATGAGATCTGATGGTTTTAAAAGTGGCAGTTTCCCCTGCACCGTCTCTCTCTCCTGCCACCATGTAAGATGTGCCTTGCTTCCTCTTCACCTTCTGCCATGACTGTAAGTCTCCTGAGGCCTCCCCAGCCATGCAGCACTGTGAGTCAATTAAGTCTTTTCCCTGTATAAATTACCCAGTCTTGGGTAGTTCATTACAGCAAGGTGAAAATGAACTAATAAACTTCTGCTAAACTCTAAGCTTATCAAAAGCTGACAATGTCTAATGGTTCACTCTAATACCCTTGAGCAACTAGCATAGTGCCTGCACTCATTGAGCTTCAATTGTTGCTGAATTAATGAATGAATTTTGCACCCTCATTTTAGATGGAATGGGATCTAGGAGAATTTGCTGTTGAATGATTTCATGACCATACGTAGAAAGGCTTGTTCTAGAGGCAGATGGACATGCATAATAATTAAACAAGCCAATGTTTACATTTGTGTAAAATGCCTATTATCTTGTAGTTGAATCATTTCTAATTTCTCACAGTATAATTTTCTAACGTGCTAAATTTAGTATTTGTAAATGAAGTTTTGAGTTGACTTAATATTCTCTCTTCTTTTCTTAAATAATTCATGACCTGGAGTACCTTAACCTTTTGTTTTCTCTCTCTCCCTGTTCTTTCCTACTGTAATTTAAAAAAATCTCAGGCAACCTGAGAGGCAGCTGAATTCTTTTGTCATGTTGTATCATGTCAACATTACCACACAAGTTTCTCCAGAGGCTGTCCTGTAATTACACTTGATTGGCTGATTATTCTTGAAAGGCAAAATAAATTTTACAGCTGTCTAGGTAAACTTTAAAAAAGTCCTCCAAAATGTGATATATGTGAGGCCTGCCTTGGGATCATGACTTTCCCTGGAACTAAACCAATGGCCAATGACCCATCATTGTACAGGCAAGTTCACCATCATCAACAAGAAATCAGTCTTTTTTGTCCTGTGCCTACAATCTGATATTTCTCTCTACTAGAGAGCAAGAACATCTAGTCCCAGAGCCTACAGAATATTACTGGTTGCCTAGCAACATCATTTCCAGCACAAGTTTGTGGCTTTCTAAGCAAGAGAAAAGGGGAACCTTCCTTTCTTTCTCAGCTCACTGTGAGTCTCTTGTATTTTTTTCCACTATCTTGACCTCTGGCTGATTGAAAGCATATAAGATGATGTGTGGAAAACCTCCTTCAGATAGTTAAGTGTGAATACAAGATGGGATTATCAGCTCTCATTAAAGCCCATTCTAGTCCCCGATTCTTTAGCGCAGTATCTTTGCAGTCAGAATATGAATCACTGGTCGCCAATTTTTGGTGTATTCTGATGCGAGCAGAACTGCAAATGTTCGCCCTGACAAGCAAATTAACCAGCTCATAAATTATTTTGTTTTTTCTTCTGGAGATAAGTGGCCTGTTTTGTGGTCTGTCCTTTTGGTCCTCTGTCTCTCACTCCCCAAGCACTGCAAGGTTGATTTTTAAGAATATGAATTGGTGATTGCTGCTATTTCCAAACGAGTTTGATTTACCTAGTTTGTTTATTTTAGGTATTACTGTACTTTCTATTTGTTGAGTCTCCTTAATTATTTCTCCTTATGTTTTATGTCTTCAAAACTTTTGTGTCATGCATCTGCCAAGCCAAAATCAGGAGTTCAATAAACTCACTTGAAAATTATAAAAACATTTAGTTGTTGGGAGATAAATCTCTATAGGTCTCAAACATTTCTGCATGTCTTGTGAACAGAGCTACCTTTGTTCTGGGATATCTTTTCAAGGATGCTTGCATAGCCAACAGTCTTGGAAGATAGAGATACTGTCTTCCTCCAGAGCAAAGGGAAGATTTGCTTAGCCTGGAAAGATAAAGATAGTATCTCCCTCTGGAGCAAAGAAGGAAGTTTGCTCACGGCTCATTATAAAACATATAGGTTCCCTGCACTTGAGTCCCTCTCCTTTAGCACACTCCATTTCTTAGGTGTCTCTTTATAACTCACCACGAGAATTGGGGCTTGGAGAACTGGTGCAAATGCGAATACTCTGACTATTGCTAAAGCTGTGAGTAATAAAGATTTTTGCCTCAGACTCAGGAGTCTTCTGTCTTCTGCCTGTATCTGTGAAATTGTGGCCAGACAACTTATTGTCTTGAAAGTATGGTAAAATATTAGACCATTCATAGTTCTAGTCAGGTTCTTAGTAGCTTAATGCTCACTAGTTCAATAAATATATGTGCTGGAACATATTTAAAATTGGTCTTAAGATACATTTCTTTTAAGGAACACTTCAGAAATTTTAGAGACCTGAAATTCTATCTGAGTTTCTACCAAGAGAGGATCAACTTTTGGGTTGAAAGAACTGAAAATGCAATAATGATCATTGCATTTTAGTAATCAAAACTTATTTTCAATAAAATTAAGTTAAAATTTCTTAGCTGGCATAACAAAGATAGTATGGATTTGACTTACTTTACCCTCAAATGTTGGAAGTAACTGATCTATTTCACTAGACTGTTTCTTTTCTGGTATTTCTCTCAGTGGATGGTAGTGTAATCTAGTAGCCATCCAAAATAAAACCTGAAAGCCCATTATTCTTCCCTGTTCTTCATCATCCACATCCAATCGTTAGTGTCTTAAAGATCTCTATCTTCTAATATCGCATGTGCAGAGACTAAAAAGTGCATTGTATAAAATAGAGAGTAGATTGGTAGTTACCAGAAGCCAGGAAGGGTAGGGGGAAGGGGGAGATGAAGAGAGATTGATTCTTGGATACAAATATACAATTAGATAGAAGAAATAACACCTGGTATTTGATAGATCAGTAGGGTGACTACAGTTAACATTAATCAATTGTACAATTCAAATTAGCAAGAAGAGAATAATTCAAATGTTCCTAGTATTCAAAAAAGATAAATATTCAAAATGATGGATATCTCAATTACCTTGATTTGATTATATGAATGTATCAAATTATCACATGTACCCTGAAAATATTTACATTTATTATGTGTTAATAAAAAAAACTCGTCTTTTAAATATGTCCCCTATTTTCCATGCTTAGTATCAGAACTGTCTAATTTTTGCTTATTTGAATCATTGCATTAGCTTTCTAACTGCCTTCTTTAATTCCTATTTGTATATTTAAAATCTATCCTCCAAACTGGGCTCGGATCAGTGTGACACATGCAAAACACAAAACCAATGCTGTTTAAAGTGTGCTAGCAGCCCCCCTTTCTACAGAGAATAAAGTTCATGCATTTCAGGATGGCCTCCATGAACTGGCCCATCTATATCTCTTTGGCCTCATGTTTATTTTATGATCTGTGGGAGACGTATGGCTAGTGATCAAGAGCAAGGGCTCTGGAGTCAAAGCAACTGTTTATATTCTGATTTTTTCATCTATGAGCTGAGTGACCCCAGGAAGATTTAAATAGTATTCCATGGCTTAGTCTCCTCATCTGTCAAATGGGAATACAAAGAGCAGCTACTCATAGAGTTGTTGGAAGAATTTAAAAAATAATTTGTATAAAAACCTGCATTGGTCCATTTTGTGCTGCTATCATAGAATACTACAGACTGAATAATTTATAAACAATTGAAGTTTATTTGGTTCATGGTTCTAGAGGCTGGGAAGGCCACGACTGAGGGTCTGCATCTAGTGAGAACCTTCTTGCTGCATCATAACATGGTAGAAGGCATCATATGGTGAGAGCATGCAAGAATAAGAAAAAGTGAAGGGTGCTGAACTCATCTTTTATAAAGACACCACTCCCTTGATAATGAACCCACTCCTGCAAAGACAACATTAATCCATTCATGAGGGTGGAACCCTCAAGACCTTAACACCTCTCAGTAGGTTCTGCCTCCCAACACTGCTGCATTGGAGATTATGTTTTCAACACATGAACTTTGGGGAACACATTCAGACCATAGAATGACATTTAGTGAAGTGTCAGGCACACAACAGATATTCTACAATGTCAGTTATATTAACATTAGTCTGCTTGTTTTCATCATGTGCCACATTGTTTTTCTATTCCTTGTCTTGCTCTCTTTTGTTTTCCTTTGTGTAAAATGTTCTTGCCCTGCTTCACTATGGAACAGTGGTCGACAGCATGGGCTTTGGGTGAGATTAAAACAAGTTTGGATTCAGACACTTTCATGGATTAACTGTGCGACATTGCAAAAAGTGCTCAAGAAGTGATTATTATTATCCTATGTACCCTTCAGGATTCAGCTCAGGGGAAATCATCTCTGTGCCAGTTATATTACCTTTTGGCACCAAATCTATCCTTCTATAGTCGGCTTTTTGATGCTGGGGCCAGGATTCTGCAACCTGCATTTCTACTTTGCCTGCGGGCTCCCTGTTAGGCTCCCTCTACTTGGGGAGGAAGACGGCGACAGCAGGGCTGAGGGAGGAAGAAGGGACTTGCACCTCCTGTTTGTGTCCTGTGTGCTTCCCGCCTGCTGCCTGTTCTTACTGTGCTGTTAGTTCTTATTTTATCTTTTCAAAAGACAGAGATTAGGGTGAGGTCAATGAAGCATCTGCTTCAGGCACAAAATTTAAGGGAACACTAATACTAAGGAATCAGGATAAATTACTGTATATTCAAATACAATATCCTAAAAAATCAAAATTAAATGAAAAAAAATCCCATAATGAACAAAATATCAAAATTTTAGTAGAGACCAGTGCCAGCTGAGCCACATTGGAGCCTGGGGCCACTGGTTTTAATAAAAACAAACTCATCAATAATATATTCAAAATCTACTTTGTTGCTAATTTCGTTTTCAATGGAGAGAATTACCATGTTTGACCATTTCTCCTGTCCAAGAGATGATCTTTAATAATTTTTACTTAGCTTAAGCTGATACAAAGTGATGATAAATTAGCTTTTGGCATAAGTAAAATATTTAAACTTAAAATAACACTGTGGGCTGGGAGTAGTAGCTTATGCCTGTAATCCTAGCACTTTGGGAGGCTGAGGCAGGTAGATCACTTGAGCCCAGGGGTCGAGGTCAGCCTGGGCAACATAGCCAAACCTTGTCTCTACAAAAAGTACCAGAATGAGCTGGGTGTGGTGGCACATTTCTGTAGTCGCAGCGACTCAGGATGCTGAGGTGGGAGGATTGCTTGAGCTCAGGAGGCAGAGGTGGCTGTGAGCTGAAATTGTGTCACTCTACTCCAGCCTGGGCAACAGAGTAAGACATTATCTCAGAAAAATGAAAAATAAAAATAACATTGTCAATTTTAATACACCAGCTTTTCAGACTTTCAATATTTTTCTTTTTCCTTTTCCTTTTTCTTTTTTTTTTTTTGAGATGCAGCCTCCCTCTGTTGCCCAGGTTGGAGTGCAGTGGCATGATCTCAGCTTACTGTAACCTCTGCCTCCTGGGTTCAAGCAATTCTTCCACCTCAGCCTCCTGAGTAGCTGAGACTACTGGTGCACGCCACCACGCCCAGCTCATTTTTGTATTTTTAATGGAGACAGTGTTTTACCACATTGGCCAGGCTGGTCTCGAACTCCCGACCTCACTGATCTGCCTGCCTCAGCCCCCCAAAGTGCTGGGATTACAGGTGTCAGCCACTATGCCCGGCCAGTATTTTTCAATTACTTTAATGTTCTGGAAAAAAATTGTCTTAAAAAATATACAAAATTCCCAGCCAGTTGCAGTGGCTCACGCCTGTAATCCCAGCACTTTGGGAAGCTGAGGCGGGCGGATCACGAGCAGGAGATCGAGACCATCCTGGCTAACACGACGAAACCCCGTCTCTACTATATTTACAAAAATTATCCAGGCATGGTGGCACACACCTTTATCCCAGCTACTTGGGAGGCTGAGGCAGGAGAATCGCTTGAACCCCTGAGGCAGAGGTTGCAGTGAGGCAAGATTGTGCCACTGCACTCCAGCCTTGGCAACAGAGTGAGAGTCTGTCTCAAAAAATATGTATATATACACACACACAAAATTATGTATTTTTCTTTGCCTCAGCTCCCTATGGTTCACCACAGCACTGCTTTTTGACTTATCTAGTTCTCAAGTTTATATGTAAGTAGCTATTCTTTGATGCCCTTATAATTACACCACCTGGAATGGTTGACGTCCCCCAACTTCTTAGAGGGACAAGCAGCGTTCAGCCACCCGAGATTGAACAATAACAGGTCTCTTCTTTTTACGTAGCTCTTCCACCTACATGTGCCTACTTGACAACTAAATGGGCACATGTACTCTAGTCTTCCTTACCCCCATAATCCAGCTTGCAGATGGAAAGAACAACTGCCTGTCCCCTTCATGACCCAACATGTCATAAAAAGAGTCATCCCACTAATCCTTTTACTTGTGGGTCTAGGACTTTCTGCCTCAACTATTGCACTTGGAACTGGAGTAGCAGGCTTCTCAACCTCTGTTGCAACAGTCCCCAGCCTAATGACTTCTCTGCTAGTGAGAGGTGAAGCCAGCTGGGTTTCTGGGTTGGGTGGGGACTTGGAGAACTTTTATGACTAGCTAGAGGTTTATAAATGCACCAATCAGCACTCTATAAAAACGGACCAATCAGCGCTCTGTAAAATGGACCAATCAGCAGGACATGGGCGGGGCCAAATAAGGGAATAAAAGCTGGCCACTGGAGCCAGCAGCTAGCTGCAACGGCTCTAGTCCCCTTCCACACTGTGGAAGCTTTGTTCTTTTGCTCCTCACAGTAAATCTTGCTGCTGCTCACTCTTTGGGTCTGCACTACCTTTATGAGCTGTAACACTCACTGAGAAGGTCTGCAGCTTCACTCCTGAGGTCAGCCAGACCATCAACCCACCGGAAGGAAAAAACTCCGGACACATCTGAGCATCTGAAGGAACAAACTCCGGACACACCATCTTTAAGAATTGTTAACACTCACCACAAGGGGCTGCAGCTTCATTCTTGACGTCAGCGAGACCAGGAGCCCACCGGAAGGAACCAATTCCGGACACACTAGCATTACAGATATATCACAAACTTTATCTGTCCTCCAAGCCCAGATTGACGCTTTAGCTGCAGTTGTCCTCCTAAGTAAATCAAGGCCTAGACAGTAGGCCTTGATTTACTCACTGCTGAAAAAGGAGGGCTCTGTATATTTCTTTCTTTTTTTTTTTTTTTTGAGATGGAGTCTTGCTCTGCCGCCCAGGCTGGAGTGCAGTGGCCGGATCTTAGCTCACTGCAAGCTCCGCCTCCCGGGTTCACGCCATTCTCCTGTCTCAGCCTCCCGAGTAGCTGGGACTACAGGCGCCCGCCTCGTCTAGTTTTTTGTATTTTTTAGTAGAGACGGGGTTTCACCGTATTAGCCAGGATGGTCTTGATCTCCTGACCTCGTGATCCTTCCGTCTCGGCCTCCCAAAGTGCTGGGATTACAGGCTTGAGCCACCGCGCCCGGCCAGGCTCTGTATATTTCTTAATGAAGAGTGTTGTTTTTACTGAAACCAATCTGGCCTGGTTTATGATAACATCAAAAAACTCAAAGACAGAGCTCAAAAAATCTCTAATTATGCTAGACCCACCTGGCCACTCTCTAACTGGGTATCCTGGCTTCTTCCAATTGTTAGTCCTCTAATACCTATCTTCCCCCTTCTCTTATTTGGGCCTTCTGTCTTCCGATTAATCTCTCAATTCCTATGAAACTACATCCAGGCTATCATTAATCACTGCATACAACACATGCTACTTTTAACAACCCCACAATATCACCTCTTACCCAAAAATCAGTCTAATCTCTTCACACTTTAGGTTCCCGTGCCACCCCAATCCTGCTCGAAGCAGCCCTGAGAAACATCGCCCATCACCCTTCCATATCGCCCCCAAAATTTTCACCCCAACTTTTCACTACCCTGTCTCATTTTATTTCTTCATTATTAACATAAAAAGACAGGAATGTAAGGTTCTCTGAGCTGGCCGCATCATGGTGAAGCCAAGACATTCCCCCGCCCTTGTGATAATGTACTTTTTGATATTCCCCTTCCTTGTGAATGTACTTTGTAACATTTCTCCCTGCCCTTGTGAATGTACTTTGTAACATCCTCCCCACCCTTGAAAGCCAAAAGTTGCTCCTGACTCCACCGCCTATCCCAAACCTGTAAGAACCAATGATAATCCCACCACCCGTTGCTGACTCCCTTCTCAGACTCAGCCCACTTGCACCCGAGTGAATACACCGCCTTGTTGCTCACACTAAGCCTGCTCAGGTGGTCTCTGACACAGACGCACGTAACAATATTAACTTCTCTCTGTGATTTCTACCTCCTGAATGGATTCCGAATTATACAACCTCAAAGCGCAGAGTGGATTTCTTCCTGTTCTCTTTCCCTCTCTTGGGCACTTCCCCCTATTTATACTTTGCTGATTTTCTGTATTCCAAGAAATGTAGTCCTCCCTGCCCTGCACAGGCATTCATTTCTTCCTGTGCAAATTCAATCCATTCTTCAAGATCCATTTCATATGTCGTGAAATCATTCTTTACCCTGCACTAAATGAATATGTTTCCTTATTTCGTGGGACCACAGAGCCGTACTGGCATCCACACCATCTTACGCTGCCTTGTTTTGTTGTTATTTGTGCACATTTCTTATTCTGCCCCCTCCTCCCATCTGAGTTGTAACTCTTTGAAGATCAGGGACTGATCTTCCGGTCTTTCTCATCTTTGAACATTTCCCGTTTGGTGAGGTCAGGAGCTTGGGAGCACAAGGCACAGAGAGAACTGGAGAAACAGCTGGGTCATGAAACACTGGGCTTCTGCACACTGATGGGAAGCAATGCTATTAGGTGTTGAAGTTAGTTTTTTTTACATTCCCAGTGATCTCAAAGCTTGCTTCCTTTTTTGCCATTTCTGCCTTAATGCTCAATTTTTGTCCTGAAAGGAACGATTAACTCCTTTTCTTTCCTTAGCCTGCTGAACACAGGGTGGCATTTAAAAACAGTTGAGAGCACTCTCTCCTCTGAATTAGAACAAGAGTGATTTCCAGGAAGCAGAAGTTCCCTGTGGGATGTTTGCCAGTGGGAGTCAAACAGCCCTGCTGTGAATGGCTTTGTGAGCCAAGCCCTTCTCTTCACAGAAGTTATGTGATGCTGGCAGGACCCTTTAATGAAGGGACCATGGCAATTGAGATCAGTGGGGATACTCTGCTTACTTCTATAGCAATCAAAACACCTCCTACAAAATCAAAACATTAGGAACAGCCCATCCTCAGCCTCCCACCGGCCCCAACTTTGTTCTTTTGGAAAAGTCAAAGCCCACTGAGACTGGGGGATAACTTTGTCAGAAGTTTGTTTATTTATACAGCATAAAGACGATCATTTTCAAAGTGGAAGCCAACTGATTTCAGACTACAAAAAGAATTTTCCAAAAACAAATCTATGAGGTCAAGTTTCAGCTTCATAGAAGGGATAATTTAGGCAAACTCTGCCAACCACAATAGAATATGGCATATGAAATTACTGCTCTGGAAAAGGCATTTGCATTTGTAGACCTCAGGAAGCCCTGAATCTTGAGTGCAGTCTGAGCTGAGCGCTTTCCCTGAGAAGCTTGCATCTTTATAATACTGACTGCTGACCCACTATAAGCTCTTTGTCCCCAAACCACAGAGAGAAAAAACAAGATAATACAGATCGTACTAGAGACTCTTGTACCTTGGTGTATTTATGCACCAACTTGTGGGCGTTGCATTTCCAGACTAGGGCCATGGTTGATTTCATGCTCAACCTCATGGCATTATTTACTGCAGAATACTGGATGAAAACCCCAGAGTATCACACTAGATTCCTGGACCTTTCAGTATCTTTTCAAAAGCTTGGTGGGGTTTTCTTTTAGGGTCAGCCACATTAACTCTTTTTGGTCATTAAGATGCTCTTTGCAGTAACCTTCTGTAAGTAAAGGGAGACATGGTATACACCTAGAGGTAACCAAAGGAAAAAATATATTTCCCTAGGTCAGTCTGTTTCTTGTTTTACCTTCTCATTTATTCATTCACTGAGAGCATACTCTGTGCCTGCACCATGCTAGGAGCTGGTATGCAGCATAAATAGGAAGTACATAATCACTGCCCCCAAGGAACAGCCTCTTCAATACTCAAGTCTAGTGTAATTAAGGTAGCTCCCTCCGGATCTTTGAAAGACTTTCTAACAGCGAAAGCCCCTCAACTGAGAAACTTGGGATGTACTCAGTGAACTAAGTCAAAGCCTCAGATATTTGGGCATGAGAATTTTATGCAAAAAGTAAAGGTGCTTCTAAAATATCATAAGTGGCTATTATTCACTCTGTCCCCCCTACCCCAACCAAGTGGTTTCAACCAGCAGCAATTTTGCCTCCCAGGGATATTTGATGGAGACATTTTCAATAGTGACAACTGGGGAGAGGGTGTTACTAGCATCTGACAGGTAGAGGCCAGAGATACTGTGAAACATCCTACAATGCACAGGACAGTACCCCACAAAAGAATCATCTGGCCTCAAATATCAGTAGTGTTGAGTTTGAGAAACTCTGTTTTCCATCAATACAACTGTTAACTTTTTTTTCTACTTTTATTCAAGAAAGACAACTGTTTTGAGAAATAATGCTATACTTGCTGAGTTTATAACTTACATTTCACATTAACAGTAAGCTGTAATTGATATTTACATTTATCTTGACTATAAGGTTCTTTCCTTTTTTTTTTTTCCCTAACCATTTTTCACTTGTTATCACATTAGATATTGGGAAAGAACTAATATTTTTGATTCCCAGTAGTTCTGCCTGACTCTAGCTTACGAGCAGAAAACCTCTTTTGATCTTTAACTTCTTGCCTCTAATGGCCTCAGCAGACATTCTATGCATCTGCCCCCATCACCTCTTGTCTCTTTCTCAGAAGGATCCTGGGAGTTTAGTATTCTTTCTTTAGAGATAGAAAACCCGAAAGCAAAAGGAGAAGGCTTAATCAAGGTCACCCAGCAGGGCTTTGCACAGGCTTTCTGCCTTCTCCTCCCTTGGTTCATTATTCACTGGCCCCTTCAGGAGAAATGTGCACTATAAATCAGAAAAGACCATCATCTGTATTCCACTAAATGTGTAAAGGTTAAATTTAGTCAGGCAGGTGATTTATACTTTCTTATTTCCTTTAAAACCTCATGGAGAATTAGGGGAGTTTTCAGCTAAGATGATGACAAGGAAGGAAATCTAATATTTTAAAGCTCTGCTGTTGTTCTTCTTGGAGTATGACACTATCATTTGTTTAAAAATTCCATGTGTCCAGGAAGGCTTGCATCAGAATGCATTTTTGTAGTCATTAACTCATCATAATTTGATTAAACAAAGAGTTTGGTGTTCCATCCGTTAGGGATATCCTGAGTCACATCATTCATCCAAGGCCTATCCTGAGTTACACCATCCACCCAAGGCAAAGAAACTGGTCTGCAAAAGCAAGGGTCAAGAAGTCTCATGAGGAATATAATAGACCGACTGGGAGGAAGTTTCTAAAAAATGATATGGAAGGGCTTGGTTTGCTTATGGCGATCATAAAGTGACAGATTTTCATAAAACCAGTGGAACTGCCAGCTTAGGAGATTTTTACGGGCTAAGTCAGGCCATTCACTTTCTTTCTTTACTCAGGAGGCGAAAAGCAATAATTTACAGTTATACATAGGAAAAAAAGCATATTCCCTCCTTTCCAGTGTACCTCCCCTACCACAGTTTCTTTACTTTTCTTTCTTCTGATTTTTTCTTTATTATTATGATCAACACATATCAGACAATATTTGGTATCAAAGATGTACTTACAGCGGCCGGGCTTGGTGGCTCA
>NW_012120598.1:4749551-4756130 GCF_000951035.1 Colobus angolensis palliatus | reverse complement strand
TTTAGTAGAGACAGGGTTTCTCCATGTTGGTCAGGCTGGTCTCAAACTCCCGACCTCAGATGATCCGCCCGCCTCGGCCCCCCAAAGTGCTGGGATTACAGGCGTGAACCACCGTACCTGGACAATAGCAGCTAGCTTTTATATTAGTGGTTCCACTAAGAAACGGAGAGCAAAGTGGTTCACCATTGCGCAGGGCCATTTTGTGTTAAGCATGACAAAATATTTGTTTGAAATTACAGTTATGCCCATCACCACAGTAAAAGGTGACTTTCAGAATACTTTAAACTTCAATAGCTTAGAAATGTGTGATCTTCATCCACCCCTCCATCCCCACCTCCCTTCGCTATTTCTGAATTTAAGACTTGTACTCTTATCTGAGGAACATGACGCAGAATAGAGTACATAGTCTGTGGAAAGATCATTAGCCTTGACTTCCCGGGCTCAGGTAATACTCCCTTCTCAGCCTGCAAAGTAGCTGAGAGTGCAGGCATACACCACCGTACCATGCTAATTTTTTTTTTGTTTTTTTGGTAGAGATGGGGTTTCTCCATTTTGCCCAGGCTAGCTCAAGTGATCCGCCTGTGCTGGCCTCCCAAGGTGCTAGGGTTACAAGTCTGAGCCACTGCTTTCTTTATATCACTTTAATATGTAAATTACTTCTTAGTTGTGAATACATTTGATTTACTGGTAAATAAATTTCTTCTCCCTGGGTTGTGGAAATCTGAGTTCATAATTTTATGACAGAACAACTCAGCAACCAAGTGTATTTCTTAATTATACTTCCATCTGAATGCTGCTTGTCTTAATTTCTTATGCTACAAATGACATAATAGTAACCCAAGGATATGCCTTCTAAACACAGCTCTTTTAAAAGCTCAATAACTTAATGGTGCATTTTTGGCTGAAACCAGTGTTTTGTTGGTACGATTCATAATTGCTTTCTGTTAAAAAGCATGACTGTGTGTATTAGAACAGAATTTAACCCAATTTAGTATGCTAAGGCATGAACAATCGATGGAACATAACCAACGATTCAATGACAAGACTCAAAGAAAAAAACTGCCAATCGACCAAATATTCGCAAAATTAGTTGCAATAGGGCTGAATTTTGTGTCCATTCTAAGAATTCATGTGTTAAAATCCTGACACCCAAGACGATATTATTGGGAGGTGGTGTCTTTGGGAGTGGGGCCTTTTGGGAGGTCCTGCCCACATGGATGGAATTAGTGATCTCGAAAAAGAGGCCAGAGAGGAAAGAGAGTGGGGAAATCTCTGACCCTGGCTCTCATCATATAACTGACATGAACATTAGCGTTCCAGAAGACAGTTCAGTGGTTCTTTGAAATAATCTGGAATTAGGGGATGTTGCCTAAACTTATCTGCCTGCATCTTGTTCCAATAAATCTACAAATTATAGGTTCAGGGTTTCCAAAACAGGGCAAAAACTGAAATATCAGAACGCATGGCAAAAATAGTTACAGCTAATATTGAGAAACAGCAAACTGTATATACATTTGGTCATAAATTTCCCTATTTATTATTTATTTATTTTCCAAAAAGGGTAAGACCCACAGTTTTCAACATATTCTCAAGTGATCCATAAACTGTAAGAAATTTAAAACTGCGGGCCAGGCGCAGTGGCTCAAGCCTGTAATCCCAGCACTTTGGGAGGCCGAGGCGGGCGGATCACGAGGTCAGGAGATCGAGACCATCCTGGCTAACACAGTGAAACCCCGTCTCTACTAAGAAATACAAAAAACTAGCGGGGCAAGGTGGCGGACGCCTGTAGTCCCAGCTACTCGGAGGCTGAGGCAGGAGAATGGCGTGAACCCGGGAGGCGGAGCTTGCAGTGAGCTGAGATCCGGCCACAGCACTCCAGCCTGGGCAACAGAGCAAGACTCCGCCTCAAAAAAAAAAAAAAAACTGCATAACTAATATTTATCATAATAATACTAGAATGTAAACTCCATAAGGGCAGGTGTTTTGCCTATTTTGTTCACTTTTCTATCCCCAGTACCTGGGACATAGTAGGGACTCAATAAGTGTTTGTTAAATGAAGGAACAAATCACACAAATGCATTGTGAGAGCATAGTATTCTACTAAATAGCTAAACAAAGACCAAATGTTATTCAATGCAAATTAAATGTTCCTGCTTTCTCTCTCTCTTTTTTTAAAACTGGTAATCCAAATGTGATTATGGCTGTTAAGCAGAATATTCAAATGCCTAGTGCCTTAGGCTACCATAAACTGGGTGGCATACAACAATAAAAATTTACTTCTTACAGATCTGGCGGTCCGGGAAGGCCCAGATCAAGGCACCAGCAAATTCAGTGTCTGGTGAGGTCATGCTTCCTGGTTCACAGATGGCTTTCTCACCGTGTCCTCACACGGCAGAAGAGACAAAGGAGCTCTCCTCCCCATTGTCTCTCTCTGGTCTTTTTTATGAGGTCACTAATTCCATCCATGAGGGCAAGGGCTCCCAAAGGCCTCACCTCCCAAAGGCGCCACCTCCTAATACTATCTTCATGGGTGCCAGGATTTTAATTTATGAATTTTTAGGAGGAAAACAAAAATCAGTCTGTGGCAACTAATTTTGCAAATATTGGCTGATTGGCAGTTTCTGCACTTTTAATGCCATCCATTGGCTCATGCTGCCTAAGCAGTCTTGTGACTTTTGCGCTTTTTTGCTTTATCCGCCCATTTGTCCGTTTTCTGCAAGCCTGGTGGAGACTGAGCAACTCAATTAGCCCTTCCTTTTCCTATTGCCCTCAGAGCACCTCCTAGTGGCAAAAGCAGGCACAGTAATCCCAGCAAGCCTTTTAAAATTTCCTTCCTTCCTTCATTTATTTAGTTATCGCCTACAAATGCTTCAACAATAATGTAATGATCCCTCTGCTGTCGAAAGGTTTGGAGAACGTTATAAAAGAAAATTTTTTGTGTGTGTGTAGCCTCTGCACTGACCTGTATTTCTGTTTCCAGGTGACTTGTGGTACTACAGTTTGGGGCAACAGAACATGCATTTAATGTTGGGTATAAACTTTTAATAATTAGAAAACTGAGAATGCCAAGGAACTATTACGTGGTACATCTGTATAAGAGTATTTAGAATAAAATGTGTGTGTTTTCTTAACACAAATCAAATAATTTGGGGGGTTGATAAAAGTCTAATAGTTCAGAAAATGAAAATGATGTTAAAGTCTTCTATGCAAAATATTTAACACAATTGTCGTGAGCTGGTAAACATTAGTGAAATTTCAAAATCAGTGCATAGAAGGGGACATGGTGGATGGTTGAAAGTAGACAGCAAACTGGCCGGAAAGCTGATTACAAAGACCATGCAAAAATGTACAGGGCCTGAAGATACCAAATTCCTTCTGTTTTTAACCAAATTGATTATCCCTTAAAAGACTGTTAATAAAATACATTCACACAGTGAGTTTAACTTTTCTTTCTCAGTCTCTGAGTTATCGGGTATACCGTTGTTCTTGATGAATTGCTTCTTCCTTATTTTATGTTTTGTGTCATTTCAGTCTAAATTGGTTCAAAGGGACACCTTGAGATTTTCTTCACTGGCAATGACTATGGAGCCCCTATAAGCGTATAGTAGTCCCCCCTTATCTGAGGGAAATACCTTCTGAGACCCACAGTGGACATTTCCTATACATACATACCTATGAGAGTTAATTTGTAAATTAGGCATAGTAAGAGATTCACAACAATAACATAATGAAATAGAACAATTGTAACAATATGTTGTAATAAAAGTTATGTCAACATGGTCTTTTTCTCAAACTATCTTATGGTAATGTACTCACCCTTCTTGTGATGATGTGAGATGTGAGATGGTAAAATGCTTACGTGCTGACATGAAGTGATGTGAATGACGTAGGCACTGTGACTTAGCATTACGCCACTGTTGACCTTCTGACCTGTTGTCAGAAGGAAGATCATCTGCTTCGGGTGATTCTGGATCGTTGAGCCACAATGATGATGAAAGTTGGGAGTCAGGAACAGACAACGTCAATGACTAATGGGTGGGTTGCGTCTACAGTATAGATCTGCTGGACAAAAGGATGATTCCTGTTCAGGGCAGGACAAAGCAAGACAACATGAGATTTCATCTGAGATTTCTACTCAGAACCACATGCAATTAACAACTAATGAGTTGTTTATTTCTGAAATTTTTCATTTAATGTTTTCAGACCATGGTTGACCACAGGTAATTGAAACCCTGGAAGGTGAAACTGCAGATAAGGGGGACTACTGTGTTTACAAACTATTTACAAATAGTGACAGGGGCCCCAAAGATTACCTTGAAAAGAGACCATGACACTGTGCCTGGACTTCCATGTGTCTCTGCCAACTCCTTTTTAAGGTAGCATACCATATAATAATGTTTTTTAAATCTTTTGTTTGAAGTGTTTTTTTTTTTTTTTCCTTGAGATAGAGTCGCACTCTGTCACCCAGGATGGAGTGCAGTGGCAAGATCTCAGCTTACTGTAACCTCTGCCTCCCAGCCTCAAGCGATTCTCCTGCCTCAGCCTCCTGAGTAGCTGGGATTATAGGCACCCACGACAATGCCTGGCTAATTTTTGTATTTTTAGTGGAGATGGAGTTTTGCCATGTTGGCCAGGCTGGTCTTGAACTCCTGACCTCAGGTGATCCGCCTGCCTTGGCCTCCCAAAGTGCTGGGATTACAGGTGTGAGCTATTGTGGCTGGCATTTTGAAGTAATTTTAGACTTTGAAAAAGGTGCAAAAATAGAATACAGTACTCCGCATACTCTTCATCCAGCTTCCCCTATATAACTATAGCACAACATTTTACATAACTGTAGCACAATCATCAGAACCAGGAATGCAGTACTGTTTCAATTTTAAGATAATGTGCCCTAGCTGATGGTGTTCTTGCTATACTTTTCTTTCTCATCTCTTTAAGTCTGTTGCTTCTCCCCTTCAGAAAGAGTAAAATTGAATTCTAGAGAGAGGTCCACTCATAAGAGGCAGACCTGGGCAATGAACTCGTTTTCTTGCCCTGTGCTCTTGCTGGATTCTCCTTTCTCAACAGCCTTAAGCTTCAGTTCTCTATGTTGCCAGAAGCCAAAGTTTTAACCTGGGGCTCAGAATATTGGCTTATTGTTCCTGTATAAAGAACTGTCAGCCTCTTCTTGACGGGGGTTCATATTAATAACCCCAATCTCCATCTCATGGTAAAACATGCTGTCTACTTAATAAGAACTTTTGCCCCTTTTCTGTTACTGCCATCCCTTCACACAAAAAATGAAATATATGTATTATGAAGCTAATTATGTTCAGCTTAAATATTTATTTCAGGATGGTTCTAAATCTTATCTCTGGTCTGGTTTAGTGATTTTCATAATGCTTAGACATGGTGACCATTTCAAACTAAAGCCAAGGAAGAATATGAATATTTCTTTATAAAAATAAAATTTTTTTAAATTAAGATAAAAAAACAAGAAGAGTCATGTGAAAGATCACATTTCTAGCTCATGCTCTCTTGTCAGCATACTCCTCCAGCCTTCTTATTCTCTCTCTCTGTGTGTGTGTGTGTGTGTGTGTGTGTGTGTGTGTGTGTGTATGTGTGTATGTGCTATTTTGGGAATGTGTACAGCATCTTATCAGGAGCTGTTGGTTTGAGGTCAGTGCCATCTCCAGTGTCATCCTGATCAACAGTAAATACAAGAGGAGCTTCATGTTCTCCACAACAATAGAAAAATCCCTCCTGGGATGTTCTTTGCGAAGTACAAGAAAAAGCCATTAAAAGTTTCATGTTGACCTTTCTTGCTTTACAGAGGTTTGTTGGCAGGAAGTGCCTTGGTTTTCTTGATGGAAGAGGTAAAGAAAAAAACAAACATTGTGAAAAATCCCAAGGATCAATTTGCTGTTCAGATTGGAAAATAGCTATTTACAAGAAGCACTGTGGCATCTACAAGATCTTGCTACCTCACCCAACTACTCCCTCCCTAATCCAAAAACATGAGAGAAACCCTTACCCAACTACTCCCTCCCTAATCCGAAAACATGAGAGAAACCCATTGCAGTCTGTGGTTGGGGTTGGTTAAACATCCCCTGGGGCCCTAATGCCCTCGAAATGATTTTAAATCACTGAGTTGTGTATCAAAAGGGCAGGGTGAACTCCTAGCTCATCTGACTTTAATCTCAAATGGCTCCACACTGGTAGTTGAGAACAGATAATTACTTCATTAACTTTTGGAAAGTCTGAGGCATTTATGTTGCTTTCTGAACTCTGTTCTGCTACAGGGAGAGAAAAGACGAGATCTAACGAGGCCATTCTTGCCCGCCAAGTTTTCCTTTCTTTCCAATCCAGGAAACATACATTGGTAGTGGGTAAGATCCAATATTTTATAATGCTAAGACAGAGAGATTCACCCACTGAACAGCCCAGAGTGAATACTCCCTAAGTCTTGGTTGGCCTGTAAGCCCAGAATCCTCACCCTTACTCTTAAACCTTTTGCCACCTCTAACCAAGAATTATTTTTAATAATGTCATGGGCCGGGCGCGGTGGCTCAAGCCTGTAATCCCAGCACTTTGGGAGGC
>NW_012120598.1:4737456-4749052 GCF_000951035.1 Colobus angolensis palliatus | reverse complement strand
TTTTTAGTAGAGCCAGGGTTTCTCCATGTTGGTCAGGCTGGTCTCCAACTCCCGACCTCAAGTAATCTGCCTGCCTTGGAAGCCCAAATGCTGGGATTACAGGCGTGAGCCACCATGTCCGGCCAACTTCAGGATATTTTAGAGAAGATTTAGAGAAAAATATTATGCAGGAGACATTGAATTGTTAGGAAAAGCCACTGTAGAATTGGGGGCTGTTATTGTCAAAATATTAGTTTGGTACAAAAGCAATGGCCTTTTTTTGCCATTATTTTGAATGGTAAAAACCGCCATTACTTTTGCACCAACCTAACAGTTAAACCAGCAAAAGCGACATACATTTTACAAAAGAGTCATGTAATTTTGTGTCTGAAACTGCCAGCAGCAGGGTGCTTTTTCATCCATTACTGCCATCTGAATATTTTCATCTTTTTGCCTTTGGGCATTAAAATGCAGCTCATCCACCACCCACAAAATCCATTAGCATAAACAGTAAAAAATGAATGGTCAGACTACACAGTGATAGCATTGAAATTACTTCAGTAAAATGCAGATGTAATGAGGATGTCGGTTTCAGAGCAGTTTGCATCATAATAGACTGAACTGTCTTGGACTTCAATTCTGGGTTCTTTTCTATATGACTATTGTCCTTTTTTTTTTTTTTTTTTAAAGAAAACATCTGTGTCCTGTTACTTTTTTTTTTTTTTTTTTGCTTTCCCCCAAAGTTTTCTGATGTTAGAATTTAGAATTTTGTCTACTGTTTAGAACAGGAAAAAGAAAAATTTTCCACTAGCTCTCCTTTGAGAGAATGAGAGAATTCTAATTGTTTCTCCACTACAAAAGCACAAGCTTCCGTGAAAATGGTCATTGGAGAGTGGAGGTGACAGGATGTATACTGCTGAACTTTTTTGCCTCCATCCTTCTAGGTAACTGCTGAGAGAGGCCCCCTTTAGTTTTGATATCCAAAAGGCAAAACACAGAAGGTAAGCACCTTTCAGCAGGGCAAGGACAACCAATGTGTTTTTCTGCCCACTGTAGCTGAGACCCATGGTGCACCTGCACTCTTTTAATTGAGACAACAGTTAAGTGATCTGCCCACCCCAGCCTCCCAAAGCACTGAGGTTACAGGCGTGAGCCACCGTGCTGACCTTTCTGGAATTCTTGAATCTTTAAGATTCTAGGCTATCTCCCTTTAACCACCCTTTTGGAAAGAAGGAGAGAGTACTACCATGATATATGTATTTTCCTTTCCTTACCTCTTTGTTTCTTTTTGCTTTTCAGACAATAAAATCATTACAATTAGAGGAATAATAATAATTATTATTCTTAGTAATTTAGCAACTTTCAGTCCCAAACAAGCCTCCTTGGCTCCGACAATCCCATGCTCTGCTATACATCACAATGAAAATTGGGAGCATTCTCTTGCCTCAACAAAATTATATTATGCAGTGAAGTCTATTGGGAATGGGGCAGGGCACTTCATAGCACGAAGAGAATGTAGAATAATGTTCTTAGTCCCCTATCTATGTGGCCTATTGGAAGCAAAGATATTATAAACCCTACCGTGGAGTCAATAAAAGCAGAATCTTTAGGGCAGGGGCTGCACTCAAGTTGACCTCCGTCGGGGAAAGCTCAGGGGCTACAGTGCTGAGGACCTCTCCCGGGAGTCAAATGTTTTTTGAATTATCTTTCTGTTTGAAGAAGAATCTGCCTTCCATTCATTCAGGGCTCTTTCGAGTAGCCTATGTTTAAAACGAGCCAGGAGTGACCAGACACGTGATTATAAAAATACATTGAAATTGCCAAAGTGGAGTTGACAGCAGTGGTCCCCGACCATTTTGGCACACGAGGGACCGGTTTTGTGGAAGACCATTTTTCCACAGACCAGGAGTGGAGAGGGGAGGATGGTTTCGGGAGGATTTGAGCACACTACATTTCTTGGATACTATTATTTCTATTATTATTATTACGTTGTAATATATAATGAAATAATTATACAACTCACCAAAATGTAGAATCAGCGGGAGCCCTGAGCTTGTTTTCCTGCAACTAGACTGTCCCCTCTGGGGATGATGGGAGACAGTGAGAGATCAGAAGGCATTAGAGTCTTATAAAGAAAGCACAGCCTAGATCCCTCCCATACACATTTCACAATAGGGTTTGTGCTCCAATGAAAATCTAAAGCTGCGGCTGATCTGACAGGAGGCGGCACTCAGGTGGTAATGTGGGTGATGGGGAGCGACTGTAACTACAGACGAAGCTTCATGTGCTGGCCTGCTGCTTGCTTCCCGCCGTGTGGCCCTTGTTCCAGGGATTCCTGGTCTACAGGAACTCATCTCTCTTAGGTGTTTTTCCTCGAAGAGGGATTTGCTTTCTCAAAAAAAAAAAAAAAATTTTTTTTTTTTTTGAGACAGGGTCTCCTTGCCCAGGCTGGAGTGTAGTGGCACAACCTTGGCTCACTGCAACCTCGACTTCCTGGGTTCAAGCGAGCCTCCCACCTCAGCCTCCCGAGTAGCTGGGACTACAGGTGGGCACCACCATGCTGGGCTAATTTTTTGTGATTTTAGTAGAGACGGGGTTTCACCATGTTGCCCAGGCTGGTCTTGAACTCCTGGGCTCAAGTGATCTGCCCAACTTAGCCTCCCAAAGTACTGAGGTTACAGGAGTGAAGCACCGTGTCCGACCTTTCTGAAATTCTTGAATCTTTAATAAGATTCTAGGTTATATGTGCCTTTGGTTGAATTCTCCTGAGTTGTTTCTATTTCTCTGAGTTTGCCATTTTTCTCCCTCTGTTAAATATCTGTATTCCAGGGTTTTGTGCAATTCACTAAAGCTTTTATAATAATTTCTAAGAACAATTTTGATCAAAGACCTAAGAAGACTCTTCAGTAATAGGTATAATTTTCGTCAAGTGATTGGTTTCCATTTTTTATTGTTAGGCTCTCTCGCTAACCGTGAAAGGGGAGCTGTGCCATAGATAAAGCCCTCTGGTTCTGAAGGATGAATGGAAGCAGTGGAGGCAATTTATCAGAAACCTGTTTTTCTCTGCTGGGTCCTCCAGCCCATTGCTCCCAGGCCCATGGAGAGGAAACTCTCATAGGAAACTGACATAAACACAGACATTTCACTTCGGTCCAGCCAATCTACCATTAAGAATATTCAAAACTATTCCATTTATGAATGGATCTTGAGAAAGAAAAACAAAATATGTTGTTATATTGGTTATTTTGTAAACACCCAATGGGTTCGCTTTTCCTGCTGCCTAAACAGAACCAATTTATCAAGACAGGGGAATTACAATAGAGAAAGAGTAGTTCACGCAGCTCCAGCTGTGTGGGAGACAAGAGTTTTATTATTACTCAAATCAGTCTCCCTGAGCATTCAGGGATAATTTGGTGGGTAGGGTCTCAGGAAATGGGGAGAGCTGATTAGTTGGGTTAAAGATGAAATCATAGAGGGTTGAAGTGAGTTCTCGCTGTCTTCTGTTCCTGGGTGGGACTGTAGAATTGGTTGAGCCAGATTACCGGTCTGGGTGGTGTCAGCTGGTGCATCGAGTGCAGGGCCTAAGAAATATCTCAAGCACGGATCCTAGGCTTTCCAGTAGTGATGTTAGTCCTAGGAGCAATCTGGGGAGGTTCAGACTCTTGGAGCTGGAGGTCGCATGGTCCCTAAACTGTAATTTCTAATCTTATAGTTAATTTGTTAGTCCTCGGAAAGGGTTATTATTAACAATTTTGTTTCAGAGTTAAACTATAAACTCAATTTATTCCCAAGGTTAGTTCAGCCTATGCCCAGGAATGAACAAGAACAGCTTAAAGATTAGAAGCAAGATGGAGTCAGTTAGGTTTGATCTCTTTCACTGTCATAATTTCCTCAGTTATAATTTTTGCAAAAGCCGTTTCACTTTCTAGTATCTAATATTTTAGTAAGTCCTTCTCTTTCCTACCATTTTCCTACCTGTTTGGTCCTTTCTCTGTCCTACTTGCCAAAGCATGCCAATTTCAATTCACTCATTTATTCAACAACTACTCTTTGAGCATCATCATGCACAAGGCACTAGACTAAGCACCAAGGATTCATCCATGAAGAAGACAGACAAAAAAATCTCATCTTTGCAAAGTTTACACTGTAGTGAGAGGAAGGCAATAAGCAAATAAAAGAGTAAAACATATAAGTCAGATGGTGCCCAGGAGAAAAGTGATGAAGAGAAGGATATATGAAATGCTTCTTCATGTGCTGTTAGGGCAGCAGGGAGACTTAAGTTTTGGCAGCCATGGTCAGGAAAAGCATCATCAAAATGATGACATTTGATCAAAGAACTAAGAAGACAAGGGATAAGGTGAACAGATAACCAGTGAGTTGCGATTTTTGGGTAGGGTTCAGTGGTGAATGCTCCTGTCTGCTCCACACAGCATCCACAGACGCAGCTTACCTAAAGGATGAGGGATATGTTTCCAAGATGGTGCCGTCATGTGGCTGGGGGGTTGGTGTTGGCTGTCAATTTGGGAGTTTGGCTGGCGTCCTCAGTTCCTCTCCATGTGCAATGTGCACCTCTATCTGCAGGAATGGAGGAATGGAATTATTATGTATTGAGAAGTGAAAGGCTAAAGGAGGAGCAAGACTTCTGGAGTCTGATGTTGCACACATTAAGTGTGAGATGTCTGTTAAATATTCAAATGATGTGAGCAGGCAACTGGGAATCTGGAGTTCAGAACGGAAATTATAAAAAGAAAGTGCCCTACCCAAGGGAATTAAACCACATCCTTTTATGTCCCAGTCTTTCATTACTAGTTAATTATGCTGAGCTGATCAAGACAGGGAAATGGCCATTACCCTTACTTATCCCTAACAGAATGTATATATTTTTCCTAACGCGGTAGTTTTAAAACAAGTTATTTGACATTCTTCCCATCAAGAGATGGAATCTATATCCCCTTTCCTTGACCTAGACAGGCATTTGTGGTTGCCTTGGGACCAACTGGGTATGACAGAAATAATGTTATGGAACTTTTGAGGGTGAGGCATAAAAGGCAATACAGTTTCTGCGTCTCTCTTTGGGATGTTCATCCTTGAAACCCAGCCACCATGCTCTGAGAAAGCCAGGGGCCAACAGCAACTCACCAGTCACATGAGGGCGCCATCTTGGAAACATACTCTTCATCCTTCGGTTCAGCTGCCTCTGTGGGCGCTGTGTGGAGACAGGAGCATTCCTCACTGAGCCCCACCCAAATTGCAGATTTGTGGCAAAACACAATTTTTACTGTAGAAACCACTGTTAAAGGTGGTAATAGTTATCCAGAGACTTAACATACAAGGTGTTGGAATTAGGACCTTTTTTTTTTTTTTTTGAGAGGGAGTCTCACTCTGTTGCCCAGGCTGGAGTTCAGAAGCGCGATCTCCGCTCACTGCAAGCTCCGCCTCCCAGGTTCACGCCATTCTCCTGCCTCAGCCTCCCAAGTAGCTGGGACCACAGGCGCCCGCCACCACCCCTGACTAATTTTTTTGTATTTTTAGTAGAGACGGGGTTTCACCGTGTTAGCCAGGATGGTCTTGATCTCTTGACCTCGTGATCCATCTGCCTCGGCCTCCCAAAGTGCTGGGATTACAGGTGTGAGCCACTGCGCCCGGCCAGGACCATCTTTAACATTTTTTTTTTTTAACCACTGTATTGCCAGCGCCTGACATTATCTGAGTATATGCAGTAGGCATGCAATAGCTGTTTTAAATGAATGAGCCAAGATGAAGCATCTGTGACCATCTTCCAAATGAAAGGAGGGAAGGTTGAAAGCACTGAGAAAGGCTCCTAGTTTGGAGGAATAGAGTTCAGCTCAGGAAGAACGCAGTTCAGAGTTTATTTCTATTTTTTTATTTTCTTTGAGACGGAGTCTCCCTCTGTTGCCCAGGCTGGAGTGCAGTGGCACGACCTCGGTTCACTGCAACCTCTGCCTCCAGGATTCAAGTGATTCTCTTGCCTCAGGCTCCAGAGTAGCTGGAATTACAGGCACACACCACCACCCCCGAGTATTTTTTGTATTTTTGTAGAGATGGGGTTTCCCCTTGTTGGCCAGGCTGATCTCGAACTCCTGACCTCAAGTGATCCACCTGCCTTAGCATCCCGAAGTGCTGGGGTTACAGGCATGAACCACCACGCCTGGCCAAGGTAGTTAAAAATTGTATGCACTGAATGTGTAAAACAGGTTGTCCAAGAAATCTTAGGGACAATAAAAGTCATTTACTTTGGAAATTATTCTAAAACCTTTTGAAATACAGCAATGTTAGAAATGAGATGCAGCCCCTGATAGTTGCCTCAGAGCTGGTTAGTTAGCGGAGGATAGATTTTCTTGGTTTAATAGCCATAAAAGAACTTCATATTCTGATTTGATCTGCACATGTATTCAACAAAGTGAATACATGATGAAAGCAAGAAAATTATATAATTTGCACTCCAATTTTTCCTATATGCCCAAAGTCATACCAGTGTAGAGCCTTAACATGTTTGTGGGTAGGGGAGAGGGAACAGAAGAGAATAGACACAGGGCCATTCAAGGATCCTCTACAAGACAGTCATTCCTGAGTGACCAGTCTAATCAGAAAATGGTGTGTATGGTTAGGCCAAAATTAGTCTCTTCTTTTTTTGTTTTTGTTTTTTTTTTTTGAGATGGAGTCTCGCTCTGTCGCCCAGGCTGGAGTGTAGTGGCGAGATCTCGGCTCACTGGCAAGCTCTGCCTCTCAGGTTCACGCCATTCTCCCGCCTCAGCCACCCGAGTAGCTGGAACCACAGAGGCCTGCCACCACGCCTGGCTAATTTTTTGTATTTTTAGTAAAGATGAGGTTTCACTGTGTTAGTCAGGATGGTCTCAATCTCCTGACCTCGTGATCGGCCCACCTCGGTCTTCCAAAGTGCTAGGATTACAGGCGTGAGCCACCGCGCCAGGCCAGTCTCTTCTTTCATTTCAATTTGGTGATACATGACATTACTCAAGTCCCTTGAGGGGGCACTCACATTCACAGCTGATGGAAGTGGGATTTCCTTTTTTTGGAAGTCAATTTGGTATTATGATTAAAGAGATACGAATTAAAAATATCCCTCTACTTAGACACTCTCACGAGTAGCTAACACATAAGTACCATTTACTACATATCAGGCACTGCTCTATACCTATGTATATTAATACATTTAATCCTCATGACAGCCTTATAAAGTACTATTATCTTATTTTATGAAACAGAGACTCAACCGAGGCAAGTCTTGGCTGGCCTCAGCCTTGGTTGGGTCTGGGGTCTGCATTGTTGAAGCAGATGCTGAACTGCCTTTCGTTGTAAAACAAAAACAAGGCCAGGTGTGGTGGCTCACACCTGTAATCCCAGCACTTTGGGAGGCTGAGGCGGGCGAATCACCTGAGGTCGCGAGTTCAAGACCAGCTTGACCAACACAGAGAAACCCCGTCTCTACTAAAAATACGAACAAAAACAAGGCCTGGTGTGGTGGCTCACACCTGTAATCCCAGCACTTTGGGAGGCTGAGGCGGGCGAATCACCTGAGGTCGCGAGTTCAAGACTAGCTTGACCAACACAGAGAAACCCCGTCTCTACTAAAAATACAAAAATTAGCTGGGCATGGTGGCGTATGCCTGTAATCCCAGCTACTTGGGAGGCTGCAACAGGAGAATCGCTTGAACTTGGGAGGCAGAGGTTGCGGTGAGCCGAGATTGCACCCTTGCACTCCAGCCTGGACAACAAGAGTGAAACTCTGTCTCAAAAGAAAAAAAAAAAAAGAAAAGAATGAGAGGGACTCCTTATCCTTCCACCATGTTCAGACATAGCTAGAAGGCATATCTGGGAACCTAAAAGTGGGCCCTCACCAGACAGAAAATCTGCTGGCTCCCTGATCTTGGATTTCCCAGCCTCCATAACCATGAGAAATAAATTTCTTTTTGCCTATAAGTCACTCAGTTTATAGTATTTTGTTATAGCAGTTCGAATGGACTAAGACAGTATGTATGCAAATGTATTAATAATATTTATCTCCAGATTATGAAAATATGAGTAAATCCCTTTTCTTCCTACATTCTGTCTTCCTTCCTTCCTCCTTCCTTCCTCCCTCCTTTTTTTCTCTTTCTTTCCTTCCTTTTTTTCTTTCTTTCTTTTCCTTTTTCTTTCTCTCCCTTCCTTCCTTCCTTCCTTTCTTTTTCTCTTTCTTTCTCTTTTTTTCTTTCTTTCTCTTTCTTTCTTTCTTTCTCTTTCTCTCTCTCTTTCTTTTCATTTTCTTCTTCTCTCTCTCTCTTTCCTTCTTTCTTCTTTTTTTGAGAAAGTGTCTGGCTGTGTCATCTAGGCTGGAGTGCAGTGGCACGATTTTGTCTCACTGCAGCCTTGACTTCCCGGGTTCAAGTCATTTTCCTACCTCAGCCTACCAAGTAGCTGGGAATCACAGGTGCGTACCAACATGTCCGGCTAAATTTTTGTATTTTTAGTAGAGACAGGGTTTCACCATTTTGCCCAGGTTGGTCTTGAACTCTTGATCTCAAGAGATTCACCTGCCTCGGCCTCTGAAAGTGCTGGGATTACAGGTGTGAGCCACTGCGCCCGGCGTACATCCTGTATTTTCTAAAATATGCATTGCATTTATAATCATAATGTATATTTTAAAACAAAGACAGGAATCTGGGTCTCTTAACTCAGGAAAAGGTTTAGGTTGCATATATGAATTATAATAAATACTTTTCATGTGGCTGACGTTAGACAGTGTATGGAAGAGGAGCAAGAGCAGAAACTCAGGGTCCACCAGTATCCATTTTATGATCCTTCATAGCTTAATCATGGGTGTGTGTGCGTGTGTGTGCTTGTTGAAAATGCAGAGTCCTGGGTCTCTAGAGATGATCTCAGTAAGCCCAGAATGGGATCTGGGAAACTGCAATATTTGGCGAGACTCATAGGTGATTGTGATGCAGGTGAATTCTTTGACAAACAGAGATGTGAAGAACAGTGCTCCTCTTACCTACAGGACTCAGGTAGGAGAAAAATGAGATCGTCATGGCTGGGAAGCCAAAGGAACTTTGGGAAAATATATGTAAAACATATTTAAAAGCACATTGTGATGATATAACAAGATGTTCTCCACCACGGCTGCATATTAGAATCATCTGGGCACTTTAAAAATATACCAGTGTGCAGATTTCCTCATAACGGTGGTAAATGTCCCTCTTTCAGCACGACTAAAAGATAAGACAAACTGCAATTTTCCAATTATCTGTGCACAGAAGAAAAAAAAAATCCAACAGTGTACGCACTGCGGGCCTGTAGCAAGCAGCCACCACAAACCCGTGGGTGCAGAAATTAGGGGAGAGAAGTCTCAAGAGGTTGGGGAAAAGGGTGGAGGGAAGCAGAGAACTTAGAGAAAAAACAGACAAAGCCACTCCCAAAAGAGAAAGTGAAACAATATTTACAAAGAGAATGAACAAGGCCGCGCGTGGTGGGTCACGCCTGTAATCCCAGCACTTTGGGAGGCCAAGGTGGGTGGATCATCTGAGGTCAGGAGTTCGAGACCTCTTGGCCAAAATGGTGAAACCCTGTCTCTACTAAAAATACAAAAAATTAGCTGGGCATGGTGTTGTGCACCTGTAATCCCAGCTACTCAGGAGGCTGAGGCAGGAGAATCGCTTGAACCCAGGAGGCAGAGGTTGCAGTGAGCCGTGATTGCACCATTGCACCACTCCAGCCTGGGCAACAAGAGTGAAACTCCATCTCAGGAAAAAAAAAAAAAAAAAAAAAAAAAAGAATGGAACACTGATGGGTACTTGGCAGTTCAGAGTCCAGGCTCCAGAGTGGGGCCTGACAGTGTGCAGCCCAGACACAGAGAAGCCGAGCTTGTTGGGGAGAATCAGACACAGGGAGAGAAGTGGTGCTCCTGGGAGACAGGCAAAGGAGACAGGAGAAGAGGAAATAGAACAAAATTAAGGATCCTGCAGAAAACAGGAGACACATCAACTCTTCTATCTTTCCCATCAACATCATCCATGAAAGAAACTGCACAGAACATCGCTGAACTGAGAGAAGAATCTGCTCCTAACTAGGCCTCCTGCCCACAGAATGAACAGGAAGAGGAAGAAGTGGAGCAACGTCCTGAGAGAACGAATGCCAAAGTCAGAAGTTGCAAACCAAAGTTTCTCTGCTGGTGACGTCTCCTCTACACAACCACGAACTTGATGAAAATTTTAAGACAACACTCAGTATTTATGAAATATTCTCCAACCTGCATCTGGGAGCATGGAAAATATTAATACATTGAATCGGACATATAAAAACGAGGTAGAGAAATCAACAAAAAATAGGAGAAAATGAAGCCACAGCTGCTGAAATTCAGGAAAAAAAAAAATAGAAGAAAATCACAAAACTTTATCAGTAATAAAGAACAGATTACAAGGTGCCCCGAAGAGAATGGGTTCAAATAAAAACTGAATAAAGGGTATTGAATACAAGAAGGACAGCCAAGAGAATGAAAAGGAGATAAAGAAAATAAAAAGGATCACAGAAGAAGGTTGAAATGGAAGCCAAAGAAGGCTGCATATTTGTATTATTGGTGTTCTTGAAGAAAAGAAAAATAATATAACAGAATATTTAAAACTCTAATCCAAGAAAAAGTTCCCGAAATAAAAGAACCAAGTCAACTATAAGCTGCAAGGGCCCAGTGGGGTATACAGGAAAATTAACCACAAATAATCAATTCTGAGATAGCTTGGAAAATTATTAGACTTTAAAGATTAAAAAAAAAAAATCCTCAAGGCCTCCAGGCCCAAAAAATATTTACAAAGAGAATTAGATTGGCCCCAGATTTCTCAAAAATAGCATGCAAAGCAAGGAAACACTGGAACACCATTTTCAAGAAACCCAAGGAAAAACAAGCTGCTCTTCAAGTTTCAAGGTCACAGAAAATCAGTTTCAAACTCACCAGAATTCCAGGAACAAAGTACATGTGTCCTTGCTGAGCAGTTTACTGGAGGGTGAGTTTCACCCAACCAAAAGATTTCTGGGAACAAAAGAACCAACAGAGAGCATTTCACATATTTGACAGTAGAGCTGAGAATAATGTAACAGTTGGATCACGGGTTAATGAAACACAGGAAGACATGTAAACATTATATACTGATAAAGTAGAACAAACACAACTAAAAAGGTGAGGGAAGGGAGAGAAAAGGGGAAAAGTAGAGTAAGACCATTGACTGACATATAGGTAATAGGTGGGAATCAGTATCATCTAGAAAAGACAGATAGTAACAGGTTAAGACAGAAAAAAGGGAATAAGAGCACCACAGAAGATTAGTATAAAAGCAATCAGTAGAATAAAGATACAAGGCTGAGCGCAGTGGCTCACACCTGTATTTCCAGCACTTTGGGAGGCTGAGGCAGGCAGATCACCTGAGGTCAGGAGTTTGAGACCAGCCTGGCCAACGTGATGAAACCCCGTCTCTACTAAAAGTAAAAAACTAGCTGGCTGTGGTGGCACGTGCCTGTAGTCCCAGACACTTGGGAGAATTGTTCAAACCCGGGAGGTGGAGGTTGCAGTGAGCCGAGATCGCGCCACTGCACTCCAGCCTGGGCGACA
>NW_012120598.1:4701771-4736696 GCF_000951035.1 Colobus angolensis palliatus | reverse complement strand
GGCCACTGCACTCCAGCCCGGGCGACAGAGCGAGAATCCGTCTCAAAAAAAAAAAAAAAGAATCAAGATTATAAGGCATTATCTTTTCATAGTTATATATGTATGTATGTATACATTTGGCTAGAAATTTTTTTCATTAGCTTTGAAATTGTCAGAGGCGTTTGAACCAGAGCAACTCCATTTTGAACAGGGGCTGGGTAAAATAAGGCTCAGACCTACTGGGCTGCATTCCCAGATGGTTAAGGCACTCTTAGTCACGGGATGAGATTGCAGGTCTGCATAAGATACAGGTCATAAAGACCTCGCTCATAAAACAAGTTCCAGTAAAGACGCCGGCTAAAACCCACCAAAACCAAGATAGCGATGAGAGTGACCTCTGGGTTGTCCTCACTGCTACACTCCCACTAGAGCCATGACGGTTTACAAATGCCATGGCAATGTCAGGAAGTTACCCTATGTGGTCTAAAAAGGGGAGGCATGAATAATCCAGCCCTTGTTTAGTATATAATCAAGAAATAACAATAAAATGGGCAACCAGCAGCCCTCAGGGTCACTCTGCCTATGGAGCAACAACTCTTCCATTTTTCTACTTTCTTGAAACTTCATTTCCCTTTACTCTATGGACCCGCCTTCAATTCTTTCTTGCCTGAGATCCAAGAACCCTCTCTTGGGGTCTGCATTGGGACCCCCTTTCTGGTAACAAAATGATCAAGTTAAAGCTGTAGTTACTGTAATTAAAGGTTGGCCTTGGAGTGCCATCCCATACAGTGCCATGTTTGAGAGCTGGTTTTCATTTCATTGGTGGCATTAGAAATGTACTATTCTATTAGGGTTAATTCACCCTGACACCCCAACTAGCTAGCTACCTCCCCTTGGGTCAGGCACAATGAAACAGTAGCTTGTACATATAAATTGTTACATGTACATACCTTCACACAGCGGTCATGTCTAACTGCCCCTAACAGGGCAAGGGAGATGACCATTTTGTTCTCATGAAAACAAGATACACTCAGGTGAGTTTTGAGTTTGTTCATAATGCAGAACGTGATGAAGCAAGTTTAATTTTCCAGCTTAGTGTTTTTAGTTTAAAATGTTGCAATCTAAAGCTAAAATGTTCACCGGAGGCCAAGGACAACACAGCAAACACACCAGGGCCAACGTGTCCTCAGACCTTTGGAATCACAGCCAGATATCACTGTGAACTGCATGTTTGTGTTTCCCCCAAATCCCTATGTTGAAACCCTAATCCCTTATAATGGTATGTGGAGGCTGGACCTTGGGGAGGCACTTAGGGTTAGCTTAGGTCATGAGGGCAGAGCACTTGCGATGGGACTAGTGCTCGAGGGAAATGAAGAGACCATCTTTCCCTTCACCATGCGAGGATGTGACCAAGTACCCTCATTTTTCTAAGAAAAAGAGAACGAGTTACTACTTTTTTCTCTTTTTCTCCATTTTCCCGTTTCCCATGTCCTACTTAGCCCTTTAGAAATGCAATTATAATTGTTTACGTCTCCTTCACCAGACCCTCCCTACAGGGCAAGGCCGTCTAACTATGTGCTTCCAAGCTCCAGCGAAACTCTCCCTCACCAGGAGACTGCTCAGGAGACAACAGTCAACTGACAACCCAAATTATGCTGAAAACTCTCCCCCACCTGGAGATATGACAGAATTGACACCAGACACGAACATGGCAGTTATATCAATAAAACTGGATGAGCTTAATTTGCCTATTAAAAAAAGATTATATTCAGATTGGCTTGTATAGCAAAACCTCAACTCTGTGCTGCACACACACAAGATACACACCAAAAATGCAGTCACTGAAATAGCTAAAAATAAAGGAATGAACAAAAATTTACCAGACAAATGGAAACAGTAAGACAGCAGGCATTGCAACCCTGATACCCAAGTAGAGACTTCAAGCCCCAAACAAAAAACATAAAAATGGCCCTTGGGCATATAAAAGAATAGCCCACATTATTCGTAAGATAAATACAACTTAAAATTGTACTGAGATTGTACTATTCCTGACCCATCAGATTAGCCACAGCAAAGTCTCTCAAAGTCTCATTAATCTTTTTGGCCCGGGCAACTAGAATGCTGTAATCGAATTCTGTCCACAAAGACGTCGACTCAACCGCCTGGTAGGTAAGGCACCAAAACGAGTACAGGGGCCCCCACCCGCTCGCTGCCTTCCCTGCATGTGATTCGTGCCGGGCCCTCCTTTTAAAAGTGCCCACTTGGCTGGGCGCAGTGGCTCATGCCTGTAATCCCAGCACTTTGGGAGGCCGAGGTGGGCAGATCACGAGGTCAGGACATCAAGGACATCCTGGCCAACATGGTGAAACCTCGTCTCTACGAAAAATACAAAAATTAGCTAGGTGTGGCGGTGCGCGCCTGTAGCCCCAGCTACTCAGGAGGCTGAGGTAGGAGAATTGTTTGAACCCAGGAGGTGGAGGCTGCAGTGAGCTGAGATCGCCCTACTGCACTCCAGCCTGGGCGACAGAGCGAGGCTCCTGTCTCAAAAACAAAAAACGAAAAACTGTGCCCACTTTCTGCTCCAAAAGTGAAGCAATATCCTTAAGGCAGGAAGCCTGCACGTCTTCCTCCAAGCTAGCTTTGGAATAAAAAGTCATTTTCTTGATACCATTTTCTCACTCTTAATTGGATTCGGCAAGCAGCAAGTGACTGAACCTGCATTTCTGTTACAGGGATATAGCCAGGAGGCCGCCATCTGTGAACCAGGACAGGGCCCTGGCCAACTTGACTCTGCTGGCACCTTGATCTCCTACATCCAGCTTCCATAACTGAGACAGACATATTAAAGCCACCCAGTCTATGGGATTCTGTTACAGCAGCCTGAACATAAGGAGACTTTCCCAATAAATAATTATGTACATATAACATTATTTTAAACTACAGAACTGTGGTTCTCAAATGCGATTGACTTTGTCCCCTAAAAGACATTTGGCAATGTCTGGAGACACTTTTGATTGCCAGTGGGTAGATGCTGCTAAATAAATATCCCACACTGCTCAGGAAAACTCCCTTTGACAAGTAATTATTTCCCACAAAATGTTAGTAGCATTCAGGATAAGAAACCCTGCTTTGGCCGGGGGTGGTGGCTGATGCCTGTAATCCCAGCACTTTGGGAGGTCAAGGCAGCCGGATCACAAGGTCAGGAGATTGAGACCATCCTGGCTAACATGGTGAAACCCTGTCTCTATTAAAAATACAAAAAATTAACCAGGCGTGGTGGCGGGTGCCTGTAGTCCCAGCTACTCGGGAGGCTGAGGCAGGAGAATGGCCTGAACCCGGGGGGCAGAGCTTGCAGTGAGCTGAGATCACGCCACTGCACTCCAGCCTGGGCGACAGAGCGAGACTCCATCTCAATAAAAAACAAACAAAGAAACAAAAAGAACAAAAATAAACAAAAGAACAAAAAGAAACTCTGTTTAATAGATAACAATCAGCTGTCTTAATTTTTATTTCCCTGGAACTTTTCCCTTTGTCTCTCATTTGGGTCAAACTTGAGGGCCAAAATGTGGAAGCAAAATATTTTAGATCAAGTCAAGACTGTAAATTAGGTCTAGGAAATATTTTCCCAGCACTGGGAGACACAAGTTGGCCTTAACTTCCTACTCAGACTTGCAATTAAGACACAACAGGTGTGGGTACTCAACATGAGAAGATTTCTCACTGGGTACCCACAGTTCTTACTGTAGATCAGTAAATGGCCAAGATTGTTACCATAGAATCATTCACACCAGCACAAAGGTGCTCCTCCAAGAATGTATTTATTTACATGAAAACACCATTTTATACAAATTGAAGACACATCTTAAAGAAGGGTTTGTCCAGGCATGCCTTCCTCCTTCCCTTATATTGCCACTTCCATTTTCATCTTCTGTTGTATCATAAATAAAACTTCAGCCTGGTTAAAGAAAATTGAATCTGCCTCTTCTCTCCCCACCCAGAATTACTTTGACTGTTTAATGTCTGGAGTCATCCTTCAAAGAAAAGTCTTGCCCAGGGTTATTTTATTTAATTTATTTATGTAATACAGTGTAGAAAGCGATCATGTCATAAGCAATGATTCTGTACAATCATCCTGCAGAATTTTTTTTTGGAGAATTCTTGGTAATTTAAGACCAGCAGAGCACCCCTCCCCACCCACCCCATAAAAGTGCTTACAATGAACAGGGATTCTTTTCTTTATCAAAGACCCAAAGATACGTGGACAAAAAAAAAAAAAGCTTTAAGTCTCAATGCCTAATGTGTGCACATAAAACAGGCACAAAGAAACAAACGTGTAGCCTCTTAATTCCTATATCACAAATATAGCAGAAGCAGCAATCTGTACAGTAAAATGCAATCATGGAAAAAAAATCTCTCTAAAGCATCTGAAATACTTAAAAATGTTTAACTTTAAAATGCATAGTGATCAGGAAAGGAATACTTAGGCAAGAGAAGCAGCTAAACTCCCACGTTCACATGAAGCATCCCCCATCGATTCTTAAAGCATATGTAAAGTAGGACTTAATTGGGTCACAAACCACAAGAATAATATACAACTGGCTAAGGGGCTATGTGATAAATAATCAGGAGAGAATCTATTCATGCACTAGTTTGATACAGCTAAATTCTTTACAGTACACAAAACCCATTAATAATGTAGTGTAGAGACCAAAATGTAAAGAGAGAGAGAATACATTACTGATTTGTGGATTAATTCAAGTTCAGGCATCTACTTGTGTTACAGCACAGCTGTCAAAAGGCGATAATGAGTAAATCATAAAACAGAGGGGTTTGTTTCTTCCGACAGTATTCTATAAATGGACACCGATGGGTAGTGAAGCAATGGTTTTGCTGTCCAACTTCAGAGGCTGCTGTGGCGGGGGTCTAGTTCTGCATCTGCTCAAAGAACTTGTAGGTTGGATTTTCATAGCCGTTCTGCTGCATCTTGGACAGGTGGCGCTCCTCTGGGGTGACAGCGGCGTCAACCTGAAAAACAAGGAAGAAGAGAGCTGAGTAAAAAATAAAAATCAATCCTTTAAGGGTGAACATGGAGAAGCAGTAAAAAGATAAGGAGTACAGTATTCTTCATTGCAGAACACCCATGATTTTCTCCCCCACTTTGACATCTTGGAGAATGCCTTTGCCCACCAGTTATACAAATGCTGTGCTCCATCTAGCCACCAGGTGGCGGTGGAAACCTTGGCGCGCTTATGAAGTGTCCAGTGGTTGTTTCTGGTTCCCCAACTCCACAGTAAGTGGATAAACCCAGTGCAATGGTATTTTTTCCTCCTCTGTTGGCTCAATAAAGGACAAATGGTGTCAACGAAAGCCTGTTTTACTTGGAAGTGTTTTGGTAAGACAGATAAAACCACAAGAGTATCATGAAGGGAGATTCAGCAAAGTATACTGTATCTTGGGTGACACTCAAATCTGTGTAGAAAAATACTTGATTTCCTAGACTGCTGAATATCTTCCCATGCTGATTTTAGTCTAGCCCATTTCTATCAAATTTTATGTTTGTTAAAATGTTAAGAAGAGGTTTGAGAATCATTTAATTAAAACAATAACATACATACGCCAAAGGGGGCTATTATTTGGCACAAGAAAAAAGGAAGAGTAAGGACGACACCATTCTAGATTATGTAATTTTTAAAAAAACTGAGAATTAAGATACTATAGAATTATGTTCAGCTAAAAGTTTAAAATCAGACCCTCTCTGTTAATATGTTGCTTTACCTCTAACTAAGGTGAAGCCAGTAACTGAAGACGTTTTCCTCCCCGTGTCACTGTTAGAGCTGTGTGGGGAATTTACTCTCTGCAGGTTGGGCAGGGTACTTACCACTACAACGTGGGCAGTGGCTGTTCTTGTTTTACTATATTTGTTATACCTCTCCCTGTTCACAGAAGACAGGAGGTTCTTAACTCTGCTGAATGAGTAACGGCTTACTTTTTTGTCTGTTAAAATTCCTTTTTTGGAAAACCATGGTAAGATGGAAGAGAATAAATACAAAATCATCAGAATGAAAAGGCATGTTTTCCAGAGAAAAGTTCGGATGTACCATACAGAAGATAGTCCTTCAAAGGGATATTCCCTAGAATGGGCTGCTCCTTCATCTCTGGGAGAATACTTCAGGCCCATTCCCCCTTGCTGAGTGTTGCTAAGTGACATTCCCCCACTTATGCAGCTTTTCCCCCTACACACCCTGTGTGGCACAGATCTGAGCCTACACAGCAATGCCCCTGAAGCCAAGGAAGAAAAAGTACCAGTGAGGACGTGATGTCAGCAGTAAGACATGAGGTCTCGAGATGGAGCTAGATATGTCATGACTAGACCACACTGGCTGATAATAATTCAGACTAAAAGATCTGTCAATATGGTTGGGTGCGGTGGTTCATGCCTGTAATCCCAGCACTTTGGGAGGTTGAGGTAGGTGCATCACTTGAGGTCAGGAGTTTGAGACCAGCCTGGCCAACATGGTGAAACCTTGTCTCTACTAAAAATACAAAAATTAGCCAGGCATGGTGGTGCACACGCGTAATCCCAGCTGCTCCAGAGGTGGAGGCAGGAGAATGGCTTGAACTTGGGGGACCGAGTTTGCAGTAAGCCAAGATTGTGCCACTGTACTCCAGCCTGGGCGACAGAGTGAGACTCCGTCTCAAACAACAACGCAAAACTAAACAAAACAAAAAGGCCAGGCGTAGTGGCTCACAATCCCAGCACTTTTGGGAGGCCAAGGTGGGCGGATCACAAGGTCAGGAGTTCAAGACCAGCCTGGCCAACATAATGGAACCCCATCTCTACTAAAAATACAGAAAAAAATTAGCTGGGCGTGGTGGCATGTGCCTGTAGTCCCAGCTACCCCGGAGGTTGAGAGGCAGGATAATTTTTTGAACCTGGGAGGCGGAGGTTGTAGTGAGCCAAGATCGCACCACTGCACTCCAGCCTGGGCAACAGAGGGAGACTCTGTCTCAAAAAATCTGTCAGTATAATCAGGTCCCCCGTGGTCCCTTTGTACAGCCCCCCTTCATGAAGTGATTGACTCTTTTCAGTGTGGGAAGGAGGTGGAATGACTAGCAGCGGCTCATCCCAACGCAGCTGGAAAAGGTAGAGATACAGCTCCCTCGTCCCTTGGGACAGGGTGTTCCCTCCATCATGTGCCCTGATTCTTTTTTTCTTTTGAGTTGGAGTCCTGCTCTTGTCGCCCAGGCTGGAGCGTAATGGTGCAATCTCGGCTCACTGCAACCTCTGCCTCTGAGGTTCAAGTGATTCTCCTGCCTCAGCCTCCCGAGTAGCTGGGATTACAGGCACCCACCACTACACCTAGCTAATTTTTGTATTTTTAGTAGAGACGGGGGTTTCACCATGTTGGCCAGGCTGGTCTTGAACTGACCTCAGGTGATCCACCTACCTCGGCCTACTAAAGAGCTAGGATTACAGGCGTGAGCCACCATGACCACATGCCCTGATTTTCAAGTTCCCATTTATGGAGAGACTGTGTGCCACTGTGAATCCCTCCAATCTACCGTCCTATGGCTCAGAGCTGCCTGAGTTCCCCTGCAGTCAAACTCTCATGTTACTCCAATGACAGACCTAGGCATCTCCCCTTAGCACACTCCTAACAACAAGCTCTAACCAAGGCCAGTCCTCAGAGGACACTACTCGAATGGATGCTCAGCTTCCCTGTCCCTCTGGGAGCAAGTCACAGATGTTTTCCTCATCCTCTCCTCTTTCCTTTGATCTGCACTGTTGTCAACAAATGAGGTCACCTGGCTTTAACTGGTAACTGTGTAATTAGCCTCCAACCTGTAAGTTAAAACACCATGGTTAAAGATTAGCACCAATCATGAGAGATTTCATTCACCCTGTAAATCTGCGTGCCAGGAGACAGCCTATCTGCAGCAGTATGCCATTCGAACTTGGGCATCATTTCTGCTCCCCGTCATCTCGTAACTGAGATCTCAAAGAATGCCCAGGTTAAAAAAAATGATCTTGCTTAGGAGATCAAGCACAAAGCTGCTATGTTTCTCATTGTAGAAAAAAGCCCCCATGCTGCTTCATTGTTGGAATACTATGCTTTCATCTCTTCCAGGAGGCACATCCACCATCACACTCGCTGTCAACAATCATTTGCATGCGTCAGGGGCAGGGGCACACCTGGCCATTTGATAGGTTTATCTCCTCTTCAAACTCCAAAGCCAAACACCTCAGAGTCCCTGGCTAGAGAGATGAGGCTCCAAGGCTGGGGCACAATCCAGGCCTCTCACTCTCCTGTCTTTTCTTGGCTTCTGTTTCGCTACTCGCTAATTCTATTACCTTTTGCCACTGAGAGGACAGTTACATTTTGCCATTCCTGCCATGGGGCAGCTTGGCCCTCAGACCTCAGACGGAGCTACAGGAGAAGGGATTATCTTGACAAAAGGGCATCCAAGGAGTATGGATTGGATCTTTAATCTCTAAGCCCTTGAAAGCTAGATGTGAAAAACTGAGTACTCATGTCTATGGATAAAGTTACCGCTAAAGGAAAAGCAGCAGGTAAGGGTAGCCTTCCTCTCCAGCAGGCTCACCAATCTCTTCCTCATTGCTAAGCTACAGCAGTGACAAGCGCCACCAGGTGAAGGCCAGCCCCACCATGCCCCTGTGCAGACAGGGCCTCTGCATGGACGCAGTATTATTTCTCTTAAAGCAGAGCCAGGGGAGATTTGAGCCCGTAGCGCTTGTTCTGGAAGGAATAAGACAATGAAGTTGGCCGGGCGCCATGGCTCATGCCTGTCATCCCAGCACTTTGGGAGGCTGAGAGCGGCGGATCATGAGGTCAGGAGATCGAGACCATCCTGGCTAACATGGTGAAACCCTGCCTCTACTAAAAAAAAAAAAAATACAAAAAACTAGCCGGGCGTGGTGGCAGGTGCCTGTAGTCCCAGCTACTCAGGAGGCTGAGGCAGGAGAATGGTGTATACCTGGGAGGCGGAGCTTGCAATGAGCTGAGATCCAGCCACTGTACTCCAGCCTGGGTGACAGAGCAAGACTCTGTCTCAAAAAAAAAAAGACAATGCGGTCAGGGACAGAATTTCCATTTTTCCAACCAGGTAGAAACATCTGTCACTTTCTGGGATGAAGACACATACCTACAACCACTCAATATTCATTCTCTTCCCAGACTGCCTGGAATACACAGCAGCAGGAACTGATCTGAAGTCTTCATTTGGCTCTCAGTACGCCGCACCTTCCTGAGACCTGGGTCCCCGCACTGCATGGCGGCACGGCTTCAACTGGCTGCTGCCTATGACACACGCTGAAAAGGGCTGAGCCCAAACAGCCTGACCTGCCTTGTCCTAAAATAGCTTTGAGGAGAACTTTCGACACTCTTTGCCTTACCTCCATACCCCCTTACCCTTTTCTCCCTTTCTCCCTGAGCCTGGTTCATTGGAACCATTTAGTCCTTCACTGTATCCAGAGTAATTTAGAGCTCAGCTATCCGCCTGCAGGGACAACATTCTATTTGGGTGTCCTGAGTTTCCAGGTCTCCTCCTATTGTCCCTAGAGTATGTACATGGAGGTGTGTGAGCTAGGAGGAGAGGCAGGAAACACCACGTTTACATTTTATTATGTACAGTAACCAGCAGGATGTGGATTGATAGATGTCCTTTTATACAAGGGACTGAGTCAGGCCAAACGACAAAATCCTGTCATTGAGATGGACCAGACAAGTAAAGGAGGGTGAGGGAACTAAGGCGTACAACACAACAATACTGTGACAGATCAAAGGAGCCACAAGTATGTGGAAAAAAAAATAAAAGCAAAGAAAACAGCCAGGAAGTTTTCAAGCTAGTGACTTATCCCTCCTAGTAACCTCCCAGTAATTGCTTGCTACTTAGTTGTGTAGATGCTTGTTTTCCTAATTTTGATGCCATCTCTTTTTAGTTATATATAAAACTAGAAAGCAGTTGACTGTGTTTATTGCCAACATCAAGCAATTCTTCAGGCAGGTTCAGGAACTCCTTTGCTATCCCTTCATAATCTTTTTTTAATTTTTCTTTTTATTTTTAGACAGAGTCTTGCTCTGTCACCCAGGCTGGTGTGCAGTGGCGTGATCTTGGCTCACTACAGCTTCCGTCTCCTGGGTTCAAGCGACTTCCCTGCCTCAGCCTCCTGAGTAGCTGCGACTACAGGTGTGCGCCACCATGCCTGGCTAATTTTTTGTATTTTTATTAGAAACAGGGTCTCACCATGTCAGCCAGGCTGGTCTCAAACTCCTGGCCTCAAGTGATCCACCTGTCTTGGCCTCCCAAAATGCTGGGATTACAGGTGTGAGCCACCGTGCCCGGCCTGTAATCATTTTTGATACTTTCCTTTGATCTTCCAATTTCTCTTCCTGCTGCTCTGTAAGCAGGAAGTCACTCCTAGGTTCTGCACCCACCCTCACTTCTCCTTATCGTGGCTTTCCATTCAACCTGACCACTCTCTCCAACTACTCTACAATGCCGACGTCAGTATATCTGTACCCTGCGGGTCAGTTTCTGGCTGGGAAGAAAGGACCTCTCAGGACATCTTTTTATGAAGTCACTAGTATGACAGCACATTTCTCAGGAAGTCATATGCCATACCTCCATAAAAGCCAAATAAGGAACTCTCTTCTTATTTAGGTCATTAATGAGATGACCCGGAGGTGGGGTGGGGAGACTTCTGGTGTTCCAGTGATCAGATCCGTGAGAGGAAAACTTTTTCACATCCTATAATAAAGAGAAGCTGTGCCCCCAACTTCTCCTTATTAAAGGTGACATCTCTGGGAAGAGTAGCAGAAAGAGCTACAATATGTATTTTTAAATATCCAGTGTCTATGTATGTGAATGTAGAAAAGTATCGCTTGCACTAAACAGATCCTGGGATCAGTGGGCTTTGCAGGAACGTCCTAAAACAGGAGCAAGGGTGGGTGATTCAGCTAGTGCTGAGATTTCCAGCCACCACAGGGGTATTCTGACATGGAGGGTGCATTTGGGGAGTGGTAATAACAAAGGGCTATTGCTTCACTGCTTGAAGCACCAATAAGGCATAGTTACCTCCTTGGGAAAGCACGGCCAGCGGCTCACAGAGTGACCCTCTGGCCTTATGGCTAAGTAAATCAGTAAGTCAATATGTACTGCTTATTTTTTTTAAAACAAAACTAGCAAGTGCGCATTTCCAAATGCTAACAACTCTACCAATAAAAATACAGTCATGGGTCACATACTGACATTTTAGTCCATGACAGACCAAACATATGATGGTGGTCCCATAAGATTCTAATGTTGTATTTTTTTACTGTACCTTTTCTATCTGTCTGTATCTTAACTACAGATACCTGCCAGTGTGTTGCAACTGTCTGTAGTATTCAGTGTGGCAACACGCTGCACAGGTGTGGAGCCTAGAGGCAATAGCTTGTAGGTGTGTAGCCCGGGTGCGTAGCAGGCTATACCGTCTGGATTTATGTACATGTACTTTACGATGTTTGCACAGTGATGAAACCGCCCCATAACACATTTCTCAGAACGTTATCTCCAGTGTGAAGTGGTACGTGACTATTCTAGGCTTGTTTCATTTATACGTTTGTTCTCAGGTTTTTTTCCTAGGGTTCCTATCTCTGTGATCTTCTGCAGGCATTTTTCACTCTAAGAACGAGAAATTTCCTGGAAACCAATGCTTTCATCATGACTTCTTCATGCACTGATGGTACGTAAGTACAGTGGTATTCTGTTCTGAGTGACTGAGGTGAGTCTAACTGGAAATATTCATGTACTCATTTTTGTTCTTATTGAAGTAGGGTTACTGATTAATGAAGGTTACCTAGAGCCGGAAATAAAGGTATTTCCATGTACTTGAGTGTGAGAGGGCCGGTTAAGGTAGGAAGAGGATATTTCAGAAGCATCACTTCCGTTCCGTGCAGACGCTGGAATGCGGAGAAAAATGGTGCTCTGAAAGCCCACAGTGCTCTCCCACCTGAGAACACGCATAGGCTGGGTTGCAACTCCCTGTGTTCAAGTTCTATCATCCCAGCTAGACTATACATTTTTTGAGGACAGAAAAGGAGAATGTGGTCTATTTCAACACTGCTGTACAGACACACCATGGCACTGGACAGAGGGCTGCCTTCGGGAAGGACAGCCACAAAGGTCTTGAGAGGAAGAAGGAGATGAGAGGAAATAAAACACAAACGAGGTGGGGCCCTTCATTTAGAAAGGTTTCCAGTTGCTCTCAAGTAGACAGCAAAATGAGTATCTAGAGAAGAGCTGAACAGCCATCTTTCCCGACTTTGCTCCTGCAAGGATACCTTCTGGCTTAAAAATTAATTTCAGAATCTGGGTCAAAATGTCAACTTCTCCTCTGACATTTTAAGTCCAATGAGACACTGCTTGGTAACTGACTAAAAAAAAAAAAAACCATTTTAATTCAGGCAGCTGGAAGAGCACTTAAAGGGCAACTGGTTATCTGGGAGGCAAGAGATAACCATTTTCCACTCCCTAAGGCTTGTGCATAGAACTAAAAGGAAGGAATGTTAAAATGATGTGTCAGTGATTCTCAAATCTTACTGCACATCTCATTCATTTGGGGAAATTTTCAACACTCAGATTCTGAGGCTCCTATTTGGGAATTCTGTTTCCCTAGGTCTGAGGTAGGACCTGGTAAGTCTCATGCACAGCCAGGGAAAGAGCTCTTGGTGGAGGCCTTGCTTTTATGCTCAGCATCACTGGGGCCTGTTACAGGCTAAAATGTGTCCCCCTAAAATTCACATGTTGAAGTCCTAACCTGCCAGCACTTCCAACTGTGACTTTATTTGGAGATAGGGTCAAAGAGGTAATTAGAGTTAAACAAGGTCATCAGAGTGGAACCTAACCCAATATGACTGATGTCCTTACTGGGACACAGTGGAACACAGAGCGAAGGCCATGTGAAGATACAGGGAGAGGACAGCCGTCTGCAAACCAACAAGAGAGGCCTGAGGAGGAACCAACCTGGCTGATACCTTGATCTTACACTCCAGAAATGTAAGAAGGTAAATTTCTGTTGCTTCATCCACCCAATCTGTGTTACTCTGTTATGGAAGCCCTAGGAACCCAAGTATTTGGCCTTTGGCATCAAAGACAGGCAACTTCAATGGATAGACTGGCAGTAAAGATAGAACTATATTAAATAAATTAAAAAGGGCTCTTGAAGGCCGGGCACAGTGGCTCATGCCTGTAATCCCAGCACTTTGGGAGGCTGAGGAGGGTGGATCACTTGAGGTCAGGAATTCGAGACCAGCCTGGCCAACATGGCAAAACCCTGTCTGTACTAAAAATACAAAAATTAGCCAGGCATGGTGGTACACTCCTGTAATTCCAGTTACTCAGGAGGCTGAGTTAGGAGAATCGCTTGAACCTGGGAGGTAGAGGTTACAGTGAGTGGAGATCATGCCACTGCACTCCAGCCTGGGTAACAGAGCGACACTCCATCTCAAAAAACAAAGAAACGACAACAAAAAAGAAAACAACAACAAAACAATAAAACAAAACAAAACAACAGCAAAAAAGAGCTCTTGAATTATTCAAGTATGAAGACATCTTTATTTGCTCAAATATGGAATTAAAATTTTAAAAAAATTAATTAGAGCAGAAATGAAAGAAACTGATACTAATGAGAACATATCTTATACTATTTTGAGGGACACAAGCTTAGATACCATTACAAAAGGTGCAATGACCGAACGTGACAATGGGGTCATTGCTTTTATGTGCTCACACTCTGGTCTATGAGCCAATCCGTTCCTTTCCACCCTGTTGCCTGCTGTTCTCTTGGTTTCCTTCCTTACACTGCTCATCCACGTCAGTATGAATGGGGAAATGAGGCTCAAACCCAACTTCCATCAGCAGCTTCTGTTGTAGTCTGCAGAGGTTTTAAGTGCTGAGCAAAATGAAATTCTGGCTTCACCACAAATTTCATTTATTTAAACTCTGTCCTCTTCTAATCAAGAATGGTTTAGAGCACAGTTCCCTGGGGACAGTGGAATCTTCAGCTCCCTAGCAACATCTGGACTTTTCTCTGATGGAAAAAGCAATGGGGGCTGGATGTGGTGACTCACACCTGTAATCCCAGCACTTTGGGAAGCCAAGGTGGGTGGATCACCTCAGGTCACGAGTTCAAGACCAGCCTGACCAACATGGTGAAAACCCATCTCTACTAAAAACATAAAAATTAGCCGGGCATGGTGGCGTGTACCCATAGTCCCAGCTACTCAGGAAGCTGAGACAAAAGAATGGCTTGAACCCGGGAGGCAGAGGTTGCAGTGAGCTAAGATCCAGCCTTGGCAATAGAGCGAGACTCTGCCTCAAAAAAAAGCAGTGGGGAATACGAGGGGAAATACGGACTCTGAGCTTGACCCTGCGTAATTTGAACCCTTCTGTCTTGGCCTCAGTTCCCTCATCTACTAGATGAGAAGATCAATTTGATTGATCATCATCAATGTATCTTTCAGCCCCAAAAATTCCATAACTCTTAAAATATCACAATAAAATGTCACACAAATTTTTCAGTTTCCCTGTGCATATAAAAATTATGTTTATACTATATTCTCTGAAAGACAGTTTCCTAAAAAGTTGCATATACTGTGAGATTTTAACACTTTTCCCCCCATCCAAATGACATTTTAAATGCACAAAAATAACTTATTTGTAAATTTTCTCTCTCTCTCTCGTTTTTGTATAGCACCTTGAAACTAAGATATTTCAGGTGGAAGTGCAGGGTAATAGGTTGAAGAACTCTCAAATAACAATCATTTATGTTTTGGTGGGCCATTTGGTATAGTGTGATTTCCTGAGAAACTTTAAAGGTAAAAGTCTGCACTGAAAAGTCACATTATTTACTATTACCTGGTTGTATTCAGAGGCCAGACTATTTAAGACATAAGAAATCCAGGAATAAATATGTTTAGCTTTTTTTTGGAAAAAGCAACTTCCTACTTTTGATTTTACTTTTAACTTCTCACATTGATTTTTGTTGTCTTTGAAAAAAAAGTCGGCCGGGCGCGGTGGCTCAAGCCTGTAATCCCAGCACTTTGGGAGGCCGAGACGGGCGGATCACGAGGTCAGGAGATCGAGACCATCCTGGCTAACACGGTGAAACCCCGTCTCTACTAAAAATACAAAAAAACTAGCCGGGCGAGGTGGCGGGCGCCTGTAGTCCCAGCTACTCCGGAGGCTGAGGCAGGAGAATGGCGTAAACCCGGGAGGCGGAGCTTGCAGTGAGCTGAGATCCGGCCACTGCACTCCAGTCTGGGCGACAGAGCGAGACTCCGCCTCAAAAAAAAAAAAAAAAAAAGAAAAAAAAGTCTAAGAGTAATCATACTTTTTAAAAGTCATGCATTATCATTTGTGTTATTTTGATAACTTCAACACAAATTATAAGTTGAGATAACAACACACAATCTCAATACCTTGATCAGAATATTCATGATAAGTTGCAACGAACAAAAAGCAAAACAAGAAAGAACAGCTGTAACCCAAGCATCATGGAAGCACATTGATTCATTTTTTGAAAGAGATACTTAGATAGTTCTTAGCAAAGAGCTAAGCCTAATTCTCTCATAGTCTTCTTTAATTCCCACTTGCAAACATGCAGTCACGTTTACCCACCTCCACCACACCATGATGAATGGATGTGTACTGTTTCTTCTTCAGCATCACCAAGGTGATGACGATCACTGTTGCTATGACAACACCGCCCACCATGAGACCAATGATTGCACCTTTGTTTGAACCCACATCTTCGGCAAAGAACACCTTGAAAACAAATTAAGAAAAAGAATTTTAATTTCTAAATGCAATTTAATTTACAATTTATAAATGCAATTAGAAGAATTTCATTTCTTAAATGCAGGGGACATTTGGATGAGGTTATATGAAAACTTTCAGTATATTCTCTGGCCAACTGGTTGGTCACATATTTGATGCTTACTTAAAAAAAGAAAAGAAATCACATATTCTCCTTACTAAGAATAACAATCATAGTTTACAGAACGATGTACAACATGTGGCTTCCCCAGTTTGAGGAAGTCTACTTTCCCCTCACATGTCAAAACCAAAGTCTGCAGTGACCTGAAACTCTTTGACAAGTGGAACATTTGGTGAGTGGTGGGAAGATGGCGCTTGGATCTATCAAAAGCTGGAAAGGCACAGATCATACTAATGAAAGGAGGTCAGCATTTTCCCAGTCACAGCAGGTTTGAAACTCTGAGCCCTGATGTCTGACTCCAAGTGACTGAGACTTAGGTGTTTTTCAAGCCTGTAGATGTCCTAATTTCCTTGGAGGGACACTTTTAATGCACAGGAATAGGCATTCTGAAACAAAGGAGTTAAACAATAGAAAAAAAGGTATCTTGTTACCTACTTTTAGCTATAGTAATTCAGCAGAATTCTAATTAACCTTTAGCAGTGTAATGCTTTTAAAAGCATAATGCTATTTCAAAGGGAAGTACAGGCAAGAAGAATTTTAAGTCACTCATAACTCATATTTTCTTACTATTGTCTCCAGAAACCAAAATCTGAAATGTTGCTTTATTCTTGCTCTTTATTTGGATTAAACATAAAAATAATCTTGAGAACACTGTAAAGAAGAAATAAAATTTTATTTATTGCACGACATTGCTTCATACTGTTTATAAAAGCAAGTCATTATTTTTCAACTTTATCTACTTGAATGAAATTATAGAAGCACACCACAATGTTTATCATCTTGTTATATAAGGAGTTGATCTTATGCCAGATGAAGTAAAACTATAGCTAAACATTATCATGTTTGCTCTGCAACTTAATGAAAATACAGGCATACCTAGCTTTATTGCACAGTAGTGCTTACAGATAGTATTTTTTTTTTAAAAAGAAAACAAACAAATTAAAGGTTTGTGGTAACCCTGCATCAAACAACTCTATTGGTGCCATTTTTCCAACAGTGAACACAGGTTCACTTCATGTCTGTGTCACATTTTGGTAATTATTTAAATATTCAAACATTAAAAATTATTATATCTGTTTGGTGATCGGTGTGATCAGTGGCCTCTGATGTTACTATTTTAATTGTTTTGCAGTGTCATGAAACATGCCCATAAAGACAGCAAACTAAATCAATAAATGTTGTGTGTGTTCTGACTGTCCCCCCCAAACTGGCCACTTTGTCCCTCAACTCCCAGGATCCCTATTCCTTGAGAGACAACAATATTGAAACGGGGCCAGTAAATAACCCTACAATGATCTCTAAGTGTTCAAGTGAAAGGAAGAGTCACACGTCTCTCACTTTAAAGCAAAAGCTAGAAATAATTAAGCTTAGTGAGCAAGGCATATTGAAAGCCAAGATTCTTGTGCCAGTTAGCCAAGTTGTGAATGCAAAGAAAAGTTCTTGAAGGAAATTAAAAGTGCTACTCCAGTGAGCACACAAATGATAAGAAAGCAAAACAGCCTTATTGCTGATAGGAGAAAAGTTTTAGTTGTCTGGATGGAAGATCGAACCAGCCGCTACATTCTCTTAGGCCAAAGCCTAATCAAGAACAAGGCCTCCAACTCTCTTCAATTCTGTGAAGGATGAGAGAGGTGAAGAAGCTGCAGAAGAAAAAAAAGTTGGGAGAGGTTGATTTCACGAGGTTTAAGGGAAGAAGCCGTCTCTGTAACACAAAAGTGCAAGGTGAAGCAGCAAGTACTGATGTAGAAGCTGTAGTAAGTTATCCAGAAGATCTAGATAAGACTCCTGATGAAGGTGGCTACACTAAATAACAGATTTTCAGCGGAGATGAAACAGACTTATTTGGAAGAAGATGCCATCTAGGACTTTCATCACTAGAGAGAAGTCCTGCCTTCAAAGCGTCAAAAGACAAGCTGACTCTCTTTTTAGGGGATAATGCAGCTGGTGACTTTAAGTTTTTGAAGCCAAGACTGATTTACTATTGTAAAAGTCCTAGGGTGCTTAAGAATTATTCTAAATCTACTCTGCCCATGCTCTATAAATGGAACAACAAAACTGGGATGACAGCACAAATCTTAACAGCATGGTTTACTGAATATTTTAAACCCGCTGTTGAGACCTACTGCTCAGAAAAGATTCATTTCAAAATATTACTGCTCACTGACAAAACACCTAGTCACCTAAGAGCTCTGAAGGACAGGTATAAGGAGATTACTGTTGTTTTCATGCCTGCTAACACCACATTCATTCTGCAGCCCATGGATCAACTTTCAAGTCTTATTATTTCAGCCTCTTATTATTTCAAAATATATTTCAAATATATTTTGTAGGGCTATTAAAACTGCCATAGATAGTGATTCCTCTAACAGATCTGGGCAAAGTGAACTGCAAACCTTCTAAAAAGGATTCACCATTCCAGATGCCATTAAGAACATCCGTGATTCATAGGAGGAGGTCAAAACATCAACAATAACAGGAGTTTGGAAGAAGATGATTCCAACTCTCATGGGTGGCTTTGAGGGGTTCAAGACTTCGATAAAGGATGTCATTGCAGATGTGGTGGAAATAACAAGAGAACTAGAATTAGAAGTGGAGCCTAAAGACATGACTGAACTGCTACCATCTCATGATCAAACTTGAATGGATGAGGAGTTACTTCTTAGGGATGAGCAAAGAAAGTGGTTTCTTGCAATGGAATCTACTCTTGGTGAAGATGCTGTGAACACTGTTGAAATGACAACGAAGGATTTAGGATATCACATAAACTCCGCTGATGAAGCAGTGGCTAGATTTGCCAAACTGACTCCAATTTAGAAAGCTGTTCTACTGTGAGCAAAATGCTATCAAACAGCATCACATGCTACAGAGAAATCTTTCATGGAAGGGTCAATCGACGCAGCCAGCTTCATAAGAAACTGTCACAGCCACCACAAACCTCAGCAACCACCACCTGGATTAGCCAGCGGCAGTGAACATCAAGACAAGAGTCTCCATGAGCAAAAAGATCAGGACTTGCTGAAGACTCAGATGATCATTAGCATTTTTTAGTAATAAAATATTCTACTAATAAAAGTAATTAAAGTAGGTACATGGCTTTTTTTTTTAGACATAATGCTATTGCACATGTAACAGACTATAGTATAGCGTAAATATAAACTTTTTTTTTTTTTTTTTGAGATGGAGTCTCACTCTTGTTGCCCAGGCTGTAAGTACTATCTCGGCTCACTGCAACCTCTGCCTCCCGGGATGAAGAGATTCTCCTCCCTCAGCCTCCCGAGTAGCTGGAACTACAGGCGCACGCCACCACATGTGGCTAATTTCTGTATTTTTAGTAGAGATGGCATTTCACCATGTTGGCCAGGATGGTCTCGATCTCCTGATCTTGTGATCCACCTGCCTCGGCCTCCCAAAGTGCTGGGATTACAGGCATGAGCCACCACGCCTGGCCAACATAACTTTTATATGCACTGGGAAGCCAAAATATTTGTATGACATTTTATTGCAAAATGTGTTTTACTGTGGTATTCTGAAATTTCCAAGGTATGCCTCTACCTCCCTAAAAAATTCTTTCAATATAGCCTCAAGGTAGTCAAATGACTGATATTTCTAAGCTAAAACTAACATACTAGCAATCTGGAAGGCAATATAAAATACAGCAAATGAAGCAACTTCAAAAAGTGTTTTACTCATGGTTTATAACAAAATGAGAAATTGTTCATAATTATTCCCTTTACTAAACAAATATGCTAGCTCAACATTTTTATGAAAAGCAAATCATTAATTAGCTAATATACTAGTGTGAGGTAATCAGGAATAAATGAAAGTCTGGACATATTCCTGTGCCTTTAAGAAAATACTGTAATTTTGTGATATTCATTGCACTAATTATAGTACATTATCTTATCAACTAGTTCAGTAGAGGGAGCTGATTCTCCTAATTGCTGCCGCTGCCATTAGTCACTGTCGCTTTACAGGCGTTAGTGTAATTGCAGAGATGGGCTTATACGACACAGGCCCCGGCGAATGCAAATTTTCTCTACATTAATCTTCAGCTTTCTGCTCTATCAACTCTCAACTCTTCAGCGGTTCCCCGGTTTTTATTAACATCTTCAGCAACAGCCTCATCAAGAGAAACCCTGATTTTAAAACAATTGATACTAGATTATCTTGCCAGTAAAAACCATGCTTCAAAAAGCTAAATGTCTTAGTGTAAAAAAAGAACGATGGCAGTTAAGAATGCAAATCCAAATCCCAAGTCAGTTTTTCATTTGCTACAATTATTTAGTCAAGTGAGGCATAAATAATAATTTGAAGGTGTTTCTTTTTGAGATTAATACTAGGATTTATCAACTTTATTTATGAATATTGAAAAGACATTTTCTGCTTGAGAAAAGCTAACACACACACACAAACAAAAGAAGTGCCTGAGATAACTTCAAGTATTATTGCTATGGAAATTTTATTACCATTTTTCTGTCCACCACTGAATGTGATAAAATTGTCTTCTTTATTAATGTAACCCCTTCCTGCACCTACTGATAAGATGGAACCCTAACATAATCCACTATTTGATTTATCTGAATTTCTAACCTTTTGGTAAAGGATTTTATATAACTACTAGAGCTGACCACAAGAGATGTGGCTTTTTGATTTACTCCAATGCTAACATTAGGGGGGAAAAGTGATTTCATCTGAAAAGGCAGCTGCTGTCTTCTTTGCACAAACCTTTTGATGAATGACACTATCAGGAACATCACGGGGTCCTGCTCACCCCATGATCTTATTCTTGCAAGAGAAGTTAAATCATGGGAGGTAGGGGAGGGAATGAAAAGAAAGAGCTGGGGGAGAGATGAATGAGCAAAGGAAGACAGTTCCAGATGTGAACTTAAGCTATATAAAGTGTTCTAGAAAACCAAGCAGCGTATGCACGTGTTTGACTCTGATCCTTCAAGTAAACCTATTATAAACCTATTTTCCCAGAAAACACAGTGGAAGTTAAAGTGGCTGCTATATTGAAATTAATTCCACTTTAAGTCCCGAGTCCTGCACGAACTTAGCTGCCTTGTAGTCTGAAAGAACTACACACAGAGCCTCTTTATTTTCTTTTTTTGAGACAGTCTCGCTCTGTTGCCCAGGCATGATCTCGGCTCTCTGCAACCTCCACCTCCTAGGTTTAAGCAATTCTCCTGCCTCAGCCTCCTGAGCAGCTGGGACTACAGGCACGTGCCACCACACCCAGATAATTTTTGTTTTGTAGTTTAGTAGAGACGGGGTTTCACCCTGTTGGCCAGGCTGTTCTCCAATTCCTGCCCTTGTGATCCACCCGCCTCAGCCTCCCAAAGTGCTGGGATTACAGGCGTGAGCTACTGCGCCAGCCTAGCCTATTTATTTTCTTCACGTTTTCATGGTAATCCTACAGGCAAGCATTGTATTTTTGTTTTTATCTTTTCCTTAATTTGGTTTCTATCACAGGATAAACCAGAGTTAATAGGTCATTTGGCAAGACAAACAGAATAGTGGAAAGAGGTAAATTATTTTACGTACCAATTTTTGATGATGAACTTCATAACCTGAGTCATGTCGGAATTCTGCATCCATCTTCACTTCAGATATCTCCTCTGTCTTGATATTTGTCAACCCAGAACCTGTATTTTATCACAACGAAAGTATGCAGGACAACCAATTAGTTTTACTCATAAATAATAACATTGTAAGACAAAGCCTACCCAAAACTTCTTTCTAGGCCTGAAGTTAGAGGAAAATTGATTAATGACTTTCTTCAAGAAAAATGATACCCTATATTTAAATCCTTAATTACTACCTATTTTAAACAAAAGGAAATGAAAAGGTAAGGGAAACCTGAACGTAAGCCTTCTGCTGCCTTTAATTACATGCTATAATTTTTGAAAATGGGGGAAGTGCAGAAGTTAAATGCTGGTTGAGAGGTTGGCAAGGATTTGTTCCTGGAATATGTTGGCTTGGCTTAGGGGCTCATTGTTTAGCCTATTATGTGTCTTTTTCCGTGGGCACTCATTACTTCAGAAATAACAATAAAAGGCTTTAAAAATGAGCATTAATTACCTGGTGGAACAAAACCGCTACTTTGGGGCTTTGTTCCAATTACAAATAAATTATGTTCATGTATCTATGCAGTGAAGTGTTGTAAAAATTATATAATTTTAGTCAAGTGTTCTAGTTATAGACACAGATTGTAATTGGTTCGTCTGCTGAATAAAGAGCTACAGTACATAATTTTTAAAATGCTTCTTAGCGACTAACAGAATTCATAACCTACAAACTCTTCCTTCTCTACAAATTGCTATATGATTCTTAATACTAATTGTTCTGACGAATTTCATTATTCAAATAATAATTTGAGGCTTAAAACAAAACACAAAGTCATTTAAAAACCAAAAACATCAGTACAAAATATAAACGTCGGTGTCCATGCTATAACATTTAATTATCAAACACCAGAATTTTAGGATGAAAAGGGCTTTTGACGTCATCTCTACGGTGTTCCCACGCAGGGCCAGACTGTCAGTTCCTGTTTGAACACAGAGGAATGTACCAATTTCTCTCCACTTTCTGATAGATTTGCCTGCCAAAATGGCCTTATTTACATGAAGCCAGAATCAGTTTCCCTGTAACTTCCATCCTTGAAGTCTGATTCAACACAGAGCAAGCCTAATTCTCCCTTCCACAGTAAAACCTTGAACAGGCATCACATCCCTAAGGACAGGCATGTTCCTGCTGGTTCTTGTCTTACTTGGGCTACACATTCCCAATTCCTTTGGCTCCCAGGGGAATTTACTTCTTGCTCTTGGCCTAATCACTCTTTCAGTCTTGTCTATGAGATGCTGGGAAACTTGTCACACATCTTGCTGACACTGAAAAGCACAATGTCCACAGCATATGATGTGCCAGTCTAACAGCACAGCCCATACAAGAAGGTAAGGACAATCTGACAACACCTAGGAAATCCACGCTGGTTGTGACATAGCCCCATTTCCTCATTCAAGTGTTCAAAAAGCTTCCACTTGATAACCTATTTGAAGAGAGATCCATAATCAATGTCAATCTATACCTGGCTTGTAGACTGTGAAGTTACCTTCTCTCCTTTTTGCTATCCAGAGCTTCATTTTCCTATCCCTACCTTCCCAGCTTTCTGCAAAGACCATAGGCAATGGTTCTATTTCGCCTTCAAGTTCTCTTAGGCTGCAATTGGTCTGGGTCATAAGAACTTGGACTTGGGTAACCAGATGTCAGAGCAAGACTCCTTCTCAAAAAAACAAAAACCCAAAAACATTTTTTTTTTTTTTAAAAGAAAAAAACATTGACTGGTAGTGTCACCTCTTCCTGGATATTTCAATAGTAACATATAGGCTCTGCTGGCCCAATAGAGAAATTTGATAAAACTGAATGAGTCAAATGAGCACTTTCTAAGTTATGTTTTATGCTTATAGATGAAAAGCAAGTCTTTTAAAGTGAGAAGCACCATGAAAAAAGTCCCAAGGCAAATGACCAATCTGAGCTGGCTGCGGTTGCAATTAGAACTGAACTGACCCTCAGCCCAAGGCCTTACAAGTTGGCTGAGCAGAACAGGAATGTCAACTCCTGGCTCCTTGAGATTCCCTTACATGACACTGACAATAAGGAGGACATCAGAAGAACCGAAACTGTCTCTGACTCACTATAATTTAAATTCCCCTTAAAAGCCTACAGACAGAAGTTCATAACATCAATGAGACCAGCTGTCAAGATGTCTCATGCTACTGTCTCTGCTGCCATTGTTAATCACAGCATAAAGGCATGAAGATGCCACAAGGCAGACTCTGAGTCTTCACGAGTGACTGTGCTTGGAGGAGGCAGTCATGGCTTGAGCCTGTGGTGGAAGTGTGAGGGACAGCGTGGGGCTCCTTCTGGCTCTGCTGCTGACTGTATCTGAACCAGGCAGCAAAAGTTGACCTCTGTGTATTAGTATCTTCAAAGAGGGTTAATTCCCTGTTCTTTGACTATTGCCTGGGGACATTATGAGGAAAAAGAAGAAAATAAATACGGGAAAGTATGTATTATTTAGGATTAAAATCTCTCTGGAATATACAGATTTGTCAATTCAGTAACTTTCTTCCTCTTTTTGATTCACTGAAAGCGTTGGCTACTATCAGTTGGGTGAGGTTGTTCATGGAGTAGACACCAGGCACATATGCTGTGCTATGACATTATTCATAAAATAAAAATGTGTTTCTTCTTAATGCTTGTGAAACTGTAAAAAAAAAAGTGTCTATTTCAGTGTTAATGAGATTTTTAAGTAATATAAAAAAATAAAGGGCTTATGTGCAAAATTATGCATCTACATCTGTTGTGTTACTTTAGCCACTCATTGAGAATAAGTACATACAACCCACAAAAGAGAAGATATATTTCTGGCTCTGGAGAGAAACCAATTCTGGTATTTTCAGGAAATCATGTCTACTTCAGCAACTGATTGAAGTTTGAACCCAGTTTAGTTAGAAAGTGACTCATCTGGACACCAAACAAGAAAGGAGAGATGTTCACACTGGTATCCAAGTCATCACCTGACAGTCTACATCTGTCTGGGCTTCTGTTTTTAAGGACAGGAGCTATATAATTTCTCTGTTTTTTGTTTGTTTTAAAGAAAAAAGAAAAGAAAAAAAAAACCCCCAAATTTGGAAGGGTTCTCTTTGAGGTTTCAAAAGGAAAGCTCAGAAACAAAAAACAAATCACTTCCCTCGGAATTTGGGAAATGAAGAGTAAGGAAAAGTCAAGGGGAATTTTTAAAAGTTTGGTTTCTAAGGTCACTTCGGATTCTACCCTACAGTAAGCAGTAAGAGGCTTAACATGCAGAAAGGAGACAACGTCTGCTCGAGCTCAGGCACAAGATGCGGAGAGGCAGAAGTCAAGCGGTTCCAATACCTGGTCGAGTGGTCAGTCCTCGGTCGGCAGCAGGGCGGGCATCAACAGGCTCAACTGGGCACAGGAAGCAAGAGACACAGAAAGCAAACAAGACAAATCGAGATGGTAAGTCATGGCTCCCGAACATAGTCGAGCAGGGAAAAAAAGCATATGCAATAAACAAGTTACAAAAAAGGAGCAGCTAGGAAAGAACCACAGTGAGTTAATCCCGAGCATCGAGGAACAGGAGGGGCATCACTTTAAATGGTTGATCGCTACTGATGTGCTCCTTAGTTTTCTAATAAAAGCCCTCACCAGCATATGCAGCAACATCAAAGAAGAGGGGTGGGGAGGATGGATTTTCCTCTGAGCTAGTTTAGAGATAGTTTCTTGGCTTTTGATTAGAAATAAAATATTCCCAGCCTAGCAGAAAACCTTAAAGATACTTCCTTTTACAACTGCCCAATCTTATCTTATTTTACAGTTAATTAACTATAAAAGGACTCTTACATTTCCAGGGGAAGTGCAAATATGAATTTATCAGGAGAGCAAAGTATTTACCACATAATCTGCCATTTAGTGAGTGAATCAAATTTGTCCTTAGTATGAGGGCAGAAGAGGGAAACCGCAGTCTTTCTCTTTTTCAAAAAGGCTGGTTTCCATTTGACAGATGACATACAGCTGAAACGTGTGAAATGAGGCTATTTCATTTTATATTTGCCATTGTTCACAATTTTTCCTTTGTATGTGTTCTGGGTCTGACCCAAAGAAAGCAGTGTGGACAGTATGATATTCCTCACCACCACCTGACCTTTCCAAAGCACTTCTGATGCTCAGAAAATACTTCCTTGTTTACACTGGTGTTTGAAGAAACAAGGAATGGGGACCAAGGCGAAGTTTTTAGGATTAATAAATGGTCATAGGGTAAATGAAGCCATGGGGTGGAGGCACAGGGGGAAGCCCTTTTGGTAAGGTGGCAAGTGTAAAGGGAAGAAGGTAAGACAAAGCAAGCACAGGTGCTGAGGGAGACACGGTGTGCTCGATGAGATGGCTTCTAACAACTTCAGTAAAACCATCCAGCTTACTGATGCACACATGCCAGGCATTCAAAGGTGGGATTCTCAGTCCAAATCAGTTTTGGATGATACATGTTAATAGAAACAGTGAGGGAGGAAAAAAGTGGCAGTAAGCCAAGTCTCCAAAATATGAGAAAATATTTCGGGGAGCACTAGGACATTTGGATGAAATAAAAGAGTAAGGGTTTGGTCCTTTCTCATGTAGAGACTGGCAGCATGGTGGAGTCAAAAGGAGGGTGAGGCATCTGATCCCAGGTCTGGGCCCAACATTTACAACATCTGTGACCTTGGGCAAGCGCCCATTTCTGTGGCTGTTTCTCCATATGGAAATAGAAACGTTAACATCTGCATCTTCTAATTATGGTGAGGAACAAATAACCTTTAAAGCTTGTTTCAGACACTACCAAATACTACAGAACTGCACTGATTAAATATCCTATGATCAAATATTCCATAGTAACTACTGATGCGAGAATGACTATTCTCTAGTTTTCCACTAGTCCGTTTAGAGGAAGACATACTTCACTTTCTTCTGCCAACTCCCAAATACATTTTAACAATGAAGTTTGGTTGTTCTATACTTGATGTTTTTTCTTATCTGCAACAACCTGTAATGAGTAACTGTCATTACTCTTGTAAAATGCAGTTAGTTGAAAGGTCATTGTACTTTTTGAGAATTTCCTGATGACGAGGAACCTAAATGGTGCTTCAGCTGCAGTTAAGCACACACTAAACCACATGCGCGAAGGCAAACATGTACCTTGAAGTGGTGGTAAGCGCATACATCAATAGTTACATTATTAGAAAATGTATATGCAACTCAGGGGTAAGTAAGTGAAGTGGACCTGTGGTTTAAATGCAGGCTGAGGAGCCGGTGGTCCCAGGGGCCACTGCTAATGTCACCACTTAGTTTCTCTGTGATCTGGGGCCAATCACATTCTTTCTGAACTTCAGTTGTGTCACAAAGTAAATGGTTTTTCCAGGGTTCAAATGCATATACTCATGCGAAAGAAACTTACAAATGATATAGTCCTATACGTTTCTTTGCCTCTCCCTGCTCTTCTTCTTTTTTTAAAATAGGCATGTATTATTTAAAACCAGTAATAAAACGTTTCCTATTTTTTAGGAAGATTAAACAAAACTAGTTTCGGTGACATAAACCTTAATCTGCTTTAAAAGATTGAAGCTAATTTAGTATAAATTAATGCTAAAAAAATAGGTAGCGCAGGGAGCAGACATTAAAATACAGTTCTTTTTTAAAAGGCAATTATGATATCATTGCCAAAAAAAAAAAATACACACCAACAAAACAAAGTAGTGTATTTCCCAATCCATTGCAAATACTTTCCAATTTTTCCAATGGACCTTTACTTAACCGGAAAGTAACTTCATCAATAAAGTGTTAAAAATATTTTACATTGGTCGTTTAGTAATTTAAAAACAAGAAATAGATTATCTTATCTTTAACTTTTAAAAGAGTTAAAATAAAATGTAAGCAGAAATGAGTTATTCTTTTGATCTCAGTAGCTTTGAATCTAATCCTTTGCTTTAAGAGGAGAGAAACAGAATGGTCAGACCTCTGGGATTTTTGAGTTTGCTACTTCTGGTGTTCTTTGTAATAAACCTAAACTATTAACAGTGCTGCCTTGTACAAACTCTCTACCAGGTCAAAGGTATGAGGAATCAGCAGTACACCAGTTTTACATATAGATAAGAGGCCTGACAAGAACTGGTTTGTAAGTTTAATGAAATACTTACTTAATCTAAATTTCAGCATTTAAATTGGCTTCCTCATTGCCTCTATAAAGCTAGTTAAAAATATACTAGAAGGCAGCTTCACACTTTGCAAATACATCCATACAGTCTTATAAGACCTGCTGTGTCTCTTTAAAAATATTGCAGGATTTTATCTACATATTATATCTAGGTATTTTTTACAAAGAGGCAGACTGTTGGCCACAAAGGCTTCCTGGCGGTTACTGCATGCTATGCCGCTCTTTGTGGCTGCCCTTCTCAGGCAGTCAGGAAAAAGCAGAACAAACACAAATGTCATTAACGCTAATGCTCCAGCCAGATCATTTCACGATTTGTGAGCACAATTCTGTAACAACAGCTTCATTGCAGCCTGGCCATTCATTTAGGTTTTGTGAATGTGAAAACCAAAGAATAAAAATTTCTTAAGGCAAATTGCAGCTGTTTAAGAGTATATCATATTGGAAAACTCTGATATGCTTATTTTTTTCAATGTAAATTTAAAAAATGGGCATCAGACCCTCCTCTGGATTTCCCTGATTGTTCTTGAGAAAAACAACACATTTTTGGCAAGCATTTGAAACTATGATAATGAGGACTGCATGAAGAACAAAAGGAAATCCTTTGAGAATTTTAGATATTTTCAGTAGTCGTGTGTGCGCGCGCACACACATGTCTGTAAAAAGAAAGACTAACAAGTTTCTGGGGAGAGGTGGGAGATGGTGTGAGAAGAGAGATGGCTTTAGGACTGTATCTCATTACATGGCTTATTATATTCATTATTTTAAGGATACACTGTTGAGGCCATCTTGAGACAGGCTGAAAAAGTCTCTCTAATAAGATCCTGGCTCCATTAAAAAAAAGAAAAAAAAGAAAAAAAAAAGCTACCACTGACATTTACTATGTTCCAGGAATTTTGATAAGAGTTATTTTATGCCTTCTTATTTAATGCTTATACTATACCTCTGAGTTAGGAATTATTATCAACCTTATTTTACAGATGAGGAAGCAGCCAGAGAGGCTAAGTAACTTGCTCATAAGCGCAGAGCAGAGCTGGAATTTAAACTCAGGTCTGTATCATTCAGGAGTTCACGAGTGTGGAGTAGTATTTAATATCCTATGAGATGACGGCCATCAATTTTATTTAAAAATTGTTGGAGAGGCTTTTCAAATTGTTTGCTATAATCAATATATATCAGTGTCGGGACTGATAACGAAGAGTACCCCAACTCAAGACTCTGACACTGCAAGTCCTATTGCCTCCCAATATTGTTATACCAGATTTTACTGTTCAAACGGAATCCTTATTTAACAAGAGTGTCAGCTCTTTTCATGTGGCCTCGGCAATGTAATAGCTGCATGTTTGTCAAGTATCCGGAGGTACTTAATCAAGCTCTTTGCTGAAATGGACATCTTGGCAATACCCAAGGGTTTCAGTGTATGTGTGTGTGTACATTCACACGTGTGCACGCAGATTGTCTCCTAAGGCTGATGCTACATGGTACGCTGTTCGTGAAAGAGTAAATTTAGTGTGCCTTCAATTTAGAAAATGAGATTGGACATTTTTCACTAAAAATTCTCGTTAGAGACTGAATGAAAAGGACTTTCAATGATCAAAATGTATCTACCTGTAAAGAAACAACACAATCGGCACTCTATTAATAATACATTTAATAGGGTAGGTGTCCAGGTCTTTGATAATGAACTGTCCCTAAATTTGTTTTCTTCTATGTGATTAAGAATTGTTTTCATAAATGGTAAAGTTTTAATTATTTTTACATCGTCAGTAACATGCTGTTTGTATCTGCTATTACTATAAGGTGCCCTTTTTCGAATTAAGGAAACAAATTTGGGGTGACGACTCACATTGTGAAAACAGTCTATATATTTTCTGCAATGGTTCTTTAAAAAAAACTTGTCCAGTGCACTTAAGGTCTAATATTATATTTAGATTTAGTCTGAGGAGTGTACTAATTGCATGTTATAAGGTATATTATATATATATTTTTACTTTTTAAAAATAATGTATGTATGTATGCATGTATTTATTTATTTACTTTTTGAGACAGAGTCTTGCTCTGTCGCCCAGGCGTGATCTCAGCTCACTGTAAGCTCCACGTCCTGGGTTCACGCCATTCTCCTGCCTCAGCCTCCCGACTAGTTGGGACTACAGGCGCCGTCACCACGCCTGGCTAATTTTTTTTTTTTTGTATTTTTAGTAGAGATGGGGTTTCACCATGTTAGCCAGGATGGTCTCGATTTCCCGACCTTGTGGTCCACCCGCCTTAGCCTCCCAAAGTGCTGGGATTACAGGCATGAGCCACCACGCCCGGCCTATAAGGTGTATTATAAATATGAAATCTCCATCAACATTTGCTACCTTAATAAAGAAAATCAGGTAAAATGCTGTGTTCTTAAAAAACATGTTATTTGTATCTAGAAATCAAGGTGTTTGTGTGTAATTTTATACTTCTGAACATGAAGAAAAAAGAGAAAAGAAGCTGAAAGATGCTCTCGCTTGAACAGATATTTCTGCTAAGAAATCCCTGTGAAAAAGGATGCCATCTACTGCTCAAATTTGTTGTAGAGAAGAATCTTACTTCTTTGAGATACCAAAGGAAAAAACATTTAGAGCAACGTGCTCCTTAATTTTGGCAGCTGCCTTGAATTTAATTTTCTAAACACAAATTAAGTCTTAAGCAAAATTAAATTTTATTTATATGTAGTTCTCTTTGCCTTTAGCATTTAATTCAATCTGAAATTTCATGTACAAGTAAGTAGCCAATGAAGACTACTTTGGTGCCTGTCAAATCTCCATCTCTGCAGGCCCTGTCAAAACTCCTCTCTCTGGATAAATTGTAATTTTCCTTATTTCACAATCTATCTGTTCTTTTGGAAGGTGGCATTCTAGGTCATTATGTCATAAACACAAGTTGAATTTTGTGCTTCCATTCCAGAGGAAACAATATACCTCATAGTTAAAAAACATTTCTAAAAAAATTCCTACCAAAAGTCATCGCTTAAGAACGTAGTCTCCTAGTGCCTCCACTTCTTCATTTGAAAAAGTCATAAAAATAATATATGACATACAGTACATGCTCTTTATGTATATGCTTTTATTGTTATATACGGTATTATTTTATATTAAGAAGAACGGGAAAATAAAAATGAGAAGAATGCTATTGCCACACACGTTCCATTTGAAGGACTGTCTCTTCAATAATACGCTGTGGCTGCCCTTCGCCCAGGGGTGTTCACTTGAAGGATAATATTCCCTAGAATGCAAATCTGGACATTTGGGAAACAAGAGGTCCTTTACTTGCAAATGTTATGTAAATCATTACCATTCTGTTTTGCCACCTATACAATGGGGTTGTTATCTTTTTCAACAATTGGCAGTTTACTTGCTTTGCAGCATAAAAAATATAAAGAATCATTTACACAGATAAAATATTATTTTAATGACACAGGAACTCCTAATATTTACTTTTTAAAGTAAAATTGAAATGAAAATATTTATTACTACATTAAAAAAATTCACCACTCAAGAACATACAAAAGATAACTCTCTCTCCTACACACATGTATGTATGTCTATATACACCTGCCGGAATGCCCTCGCTGGCTCAGGGGACTCTTACCTTCGTTTTCTGTATTGGCTGGCACAGAGTCAGCCCCGAAAGAATGCCACGGCTGGAGATCGTCCAGGCTGAACTCTCCATTCACGGGAAGAAGCTCCACTGTAGTTTTCGTTTCGGTCAAAGATGGCATGAGAGCATCGTTTCCGTAACTGATCCTTGGTTCACTAATCATGTTGGCCAAGACGTCATCTGAATAATTTTGCTCTTTCTGAAGCAGCTCATCTAAACCAAACAAAACCATCTCTTTGGTGAGTAACAACAATCACAACAGCAGTAGCAGCAGCCACCATTCACTTCTGCCAGGCATGACTTCAACTGCTTCCACAGGCATGATCTCGTTTACAGCCATGGCATAGGTACCATTATCATCTCCCTTTTACAGATGTGAAAACTGAGGCACATGGCATTCAAGATACTTATGCAAAGTCACAGCTCACAAGAGCCGCTGGCAGGACTGGAGTCAGGAGCATGGCAGCCAGCCAGTGTGCTGCAGCGTGGCACCCCTAGAGGTGAAAGGCCACAGGAGCTCAGTTGCCATTTCCTCCTGACACAGTTAGACGTCCCCAGTATACAGTGATCACACAGGAATAAACACCAGGCTTTGGTGTGGTGGCAGTAAGCGAGGCACAATCTCATTCAAGCTGAAAGGCAACAGTGAATCTCCTGTCTTGCCTTGCACACTTGCAAGGATAAGCAAAGCATTAATGGGTCAGCAGTTTGCTACCTTCTTGAATAGTTTTCAGTTTTGCCTTGAAAAAATATCTGCATTTCCTAAATGCTCCTCTTGTGCTGCATGATCTATGCCCTGAGGCAACAAGGAAACCGTTCCCTTGCCCTTCCAGATGTAGCCCTGCAGACAGACATCCAGCCTTCTCTGGACTTAACCACCCCTGGCTCCCCACATTTCCCAATGTGAGCAGACACCAAATGTCCTGCCTTTTTCCTCTGTTGCTTCCCTTTCCAAAGAATGCTGTCAGTGCCTGCCTATCCCCTACTTTAAAAATTGATTAAACAAGAATCAACTTTACGGAACATCATTGACTTATCTTTTTTTACTGGAAAAAAAGAGCTTAGAATATAATCTTGTATCATGTGTAATTACTGCTTTAAAAACTGACCCCAGGATATCAAGATTTGTGAGTCTTCTCTTGTGTCACCAAAGATTCACCATGTTTTTCTCTGATTTTTACAAATTAGAGACCAACAGATAGCATCACGCTAATAACAATATTTGATTAACCAAAATGTCTCATTTTCCAATCGTATCTGTGTCAAGAGTTTGCTGTAGTATATATTTCAGACATATCGCTGGTTAGCTTTATTGCTAGAGAAAATGAAAAGATCAGGATTTAAATTTAACTTGCAACATTTTACAATCATCTTTCAAATCTTCTTTTATATCGACAAAAAATGTATCTGAAAACTTAAAATTCTGTTCAAATATACCCATTAAAATAATTTGATGGAACAGCATTAAAGCATGTTGAGTAATATCTTTTCATGGAGTCAGTTTTATTGCAAGAGATTTTAAGTGATGAAATCTCAAGTAAATCAGTCCTTTTGAAGTCTAATCTGAGTTATAATATATCCCAATTCACTGTGGCACCGTTTCTAAAATTCAATACTTGATTCCTATGATGACTTTGAGGACGTATACGAGGCATACTTAGAGTAACAGGGGGAAGAAGCCCCACCACTTAGCTATCATTGTAAATACTTAAAAAACCATGTGGTTTTATTCCCTTACAGATAAAAGGCCCTCATTACATTTCCTCCAACTTTTTCATGTCTTACAAAGCCATAGGCAGTGGCTGATAACTTAGCCAATGTCCGATTAAATAAATTAAATGAGCATTTCCTTTATATAAATCTTTTGCTTGTGACTGTTATGCACTTACTATGCTAAAGAGAAGATATTCTGGAATACTAATAATTATTGGTGCTTACACATTCATCTTGAGAGGAAATAACCTTTGCCCGCGAGAAAGCTCTTGGACCACCCAGGGGCTATGCTGTTCTTGGGCCTGTGGTACTTACTATCGCCTACCCTGTCCTTTATCTGGAAATGTTCTTACTGTTTTGCATACACAGTACTTACCTTCTTCCCTGTGACATCTCTCAATAACTCTTCTCACTCTTTTTTTCTCCTCTCCTCATCCCTGTCATTTTCTTCTTGTATCTCTTTCCATCTCTTTCTACACTTCTGCCTTTGGAAATCCCATCGACTCTTGAAACTCTAAAGATCTCCTACCTTTGGATGAATCTGAAATGTACTTCCCCAGCTTGGACTTATCCCTCCCACTCAAATTTGTATATTTCCAACATTTTGCTGGAGATAACAACTTAGGGCTCCCTCCTGATCCATGCACTTGGTAGGTACACAACTGCTCTCAAGGTCCCTGGCTTTCCCTCCCGCCTTTCCCGTTTTCTAATCATGGCAGAACCATTCTCCCTCCCAGTCACAGGCCTGAATCCTTCAGAGCCATCCAGGACTCCCTGTATTTCTTCGTGTCCGGTACTTACACTACTGACAAATCCTTTTGTATTCTATTTCTGAATTCTCTCAACTACTTCCTGCTTGCTTTTCCACACCACCCTCACCGCCCCTGGGAATATGATTACTTTTTGCCTGGATAATTACAATAGTCTCCTCACTGCTTGCTTTGGTGTGAATGTCCCCCAAAGTCATGTGTTGAAACTTCATCTCCACTGTGGCAGTAGTGAGAGACGGGGTCTTCTGGAAAGCAAGTCATGAGAGTTCCACATCCCCGAATGGATTAGTGCCTTCTAAAAGGGATAGAGGAACCCAGCACAGGCCTCTTTTTGTGCATCTGCCATATGGGAACGCAGGGTTTGCTGCCTCTGGAGGATGCAGCCACAAGGCGCCATTTTAAAAGTAGAGAGACCAGGCCCTCAGCACACAATGTCGTGCCCACTCTTGAACCTGTCCTTCTCAGCCTCCAGAATTGTAGTATTTCTATTGTTTATAAATTACCCATTCTCTGGTATTGTTAAAGCAGCACAAACCGACTGAGACAATGGTCTCCCTGCTAGCTTTTATTTTTTGGTTCCCCAAATATTTTCCTGACAGAGAGGAATGAGGAATGGCTCCCTCTGTTTCAGTGGGTCTTCATTTTCTACTGAATTAATTCTAATTCTTTTGCCAGATGCTGAAGGCCCTCTGTGGTCTGGGCTTACCCCATATCTAGCCATGAAACTCACAGCCCCTAGCTGTCTACACCACACCTCTCTCTCAGGCTAAATAACTTGGGGTATTCCCATAAAAGACCACGTATACCCATTCTGACACTTTTGTTTTCTATTCCTGCTATTGAAACTAGTAGGCCTCACAAAACCTAAAAAGTTAGCACCAGGTGGCCCTAGATAGGGTCCCACCCTGCCTAGATAGGGTCCCACCCTGCCTCGATAGTGTTTCACCCTGATAGGGTCCCACCCCTGCCAATTCCGGGAAACAACCTCATGAGGTCCCACCCTGCCAATTCCAGGGGTCTCACCCTGCCTCAAAGTTCCCGGAATTATCAACTCCAGGAAAGAACCTCA
>NW_012120598.1:4638886-4701449 GCF_000951035.1 Colobus angolensis palliatus | reverse complement strand
TTAGAGCTTGGGACCCTAGCGCGCTAGTAATAAATAACTCTCTGCTGTGAACCTCGTGTCGGTGATCCTTCGCGACGACCCCTGCCCAGGAGGGAATCGAGAGTTCGGTTCCAACATTATCTTGGAAGCCCATCTCTGCTCACCTACGTTATTGGAACTCTTTAGAGCCCAGCTCCAATGACCTCTCCTATATGACTCTCCTCTCCCAAGGCAGGCATTGTCATTCTGATGGGATAAGGAGACTGAAGCTGGGAAAAAGGAACCAATCTCTTTGAGACCCAATGGCCAGTAAGCACCAGTGCTGAAATCCAAGTCTTGGGCTTTTTAACACCAGTCTTCCCACGTTCAGCCCCTATCTATTTCAGCTTCTTGTATTATCACAAAAGTAGCTGCAGAAATCAGGCATTATTAAGCGTGTCTGTTCCAATGTCTTTAGCAGTCTCTTCCACTCTTGTGGATTTGTAAGCTGACTTAATCACTGCTAGTCCTATGGAATGGTTATTGCTTTTGGTCACCAAATGGCATTTCTCAGGCAGGGGAAGCTGGAAAGGGCCCTGTACCCATCTTATCCCTTGGCAGTAAAAAGGCAGAGTAGCAAAAGATCACAGAGAGAACTCTTACACTTGTACTTCACACAATAGCCAGGGCATCTGAGGTTGAGGTACACTGTGGTACCCCGGTTTCTCTTTTCTCTGTTACACTGTTGGTAGAAAAGTTCCTCCAAATGGCCACCAGCATGCTGAGCCCCATGGTGGTTAATTTTCCTGGTTTATTACGTTCATTTTCAGAAAATGTAAGTGAAAGAATGACAGATTCAAAAAAAGTTACATTTTTAGCAGAGTGAAGCACACTTAGCTTTTTTTTTTGGTTGTTGTTGTTGTTCAAAATAGGAACATGCCTATCTTAATTCCACACAGAAAATTTAGAAATAACCATCCCTGGCTATGTCATTTAGAACAATGATGCCAGTGTGGTTTTATTTATTTATTTATTTAGAGACGCAGTCTCGCTCTGTTGCCCAGGCTTCAGTTCAGTGGCGTGATCTTGGCTCTCTGCAACCTCTGCCTCCCTGGTTCAAGTGATTCCCCTGCCTCAGTCCCCTGAGTAGCTGTGATTACAGGCACACACCACCAGGCCCGGATAGTTTTTGTACTTTCAGTAGAGACAGGGTTTCTCCATGTTGGCCAGGCTGGTCTCGAACTCCTGACCTCAGGCGATCTGCCCGCCTTGGCCTCCCAAAGTGCTGGGATGAGGTGGGAGCCACAGCGCCTGGCTGTTAGTGCAGTTTTAAGATAACAAAGAGGCAGACATGATGGATTACTATTATCAGAAGAAGAATTCAATTTCGTCAGCATAAAATGTCTAAGGCAGCCAGCTACCTGTAGACATGACTAAGGGCTCAGGATTTTACCAGTGGCTAACACACTGGCACTGGGCAACTGAGCCTATGACAAAATATCCAGAGACAAATATGATTCTTTCATTGTTCATTCTGAGTGGGACTTTGACTTCCATGGTGAGACTAATCACACCGAAACCACATTTCCACTACATTAGTGGCCCTGATGGATTATCCTTTTATCCGAATTAATTTAATACTTAATTACAGTGCTCTGATGGCCTGTATTGGGGATTTTCAGAGGTTTTAAGCATCTACATTTGCCAACCGCTATATTAAACTAGGAGACTTTGCTTATTTTCCTCCCAGGACTTATTTTTCCCCCCTAAAAGCTATTTGTTATGACCGAAATTGTAGCAGTTATCTTTGAAGTCAAATATCTTCTACACTATCCAAGCATTTGAGCCTTGTAGTTAAAAGTGGAAATATTTAACTGAGTTTAGTGATAATATTTAATTATGGCTTAATCAATAACAGAGGTATTTAATTTCAAATACCAAACACCCAATGAACAACATCACCTTGCTCTTGAAAAATGCTTTGAGGGCGGCTGGGCGCGGTGGCTCATGTCTGTAATCCCAGCACTTTGGGAGGCAGAGGTGGGTGGATCACAAGGTCAGGAGTTCAAGAGCAGCCTGGCTAACCTGGTGAAACCCCGTCTCTACTAAAAATACAAAACATTAGCCATGCATGGTGGCAGATGCCTGTAATCCCAGCTACTTGGGAGGCTGAGGCAGAAGAATTGCTTGAACGTGGGAGGCGGAGGTTGCAGTAAGCTGAGATTGTGCCACTGCACTCCAGCCTGGGTAACTAAGACCCTGTCTCCAAAAAAAAAAAAAAAAAAAAAAAATGAGTGTGTATACGAGGCATACTTACAGTAACAAGCCCCACCACTTAGCTATCATTGTAAATACTTAAAAATACTTTAAAGAAAACATCAAAAGATAATAGTAATTTTGTCTTCAAATAGCTAAATATTTTGTTTTTTTTTGACATTCATGATCATTCATTTTGAGAAAAATAGCCTCATAAATAAAACAATCGCTGAATAGGAAGCAGATGAATTCATCTAATATTCTTTTAGTTATTAATCCACTAGCCAAATGCCTTCTAAAAATTTAACGGTCACATCTTAGGTTTAAAGACAATAAAATTTATAGGCATTAAATCAATCAGTTATCTTTTACAAGTGTCAGTTATAATAACTGAACAGCCTCTTCCATACATTGAACACATTTGGGTTGCAGAAAAACATTTTCTTCATATAAAGGAGGTGCCACCTCAGCCTTTTCCCTGTAAAGTTCGGCTGTTAACGTTCTGATTTGAATCTATCCATCTGACAAAGGTCTAATATCCAGAATCTACAAGGAACTTAAACAAATTTACCAGAAAAAAAAGAAAAATAACCCCATCAAAAAGTGGGCAAAGGATATAAACAGACACTTCTCAAAACAAGACACGTATGTGGCCAACAAACATGAAGAAAAAAAGCTCATCATCACTGGTCATTAGAGAAATGCAAATCAAAACCACAATGAGACACCACCTCACACCAGTCAGAATGGTGATCATTAAAAAGTCTGGCAACAACAGATGCTGGAGAGGATGCGGAGAAACAGGCACGCTTTTACACTGTTGGTGGGTTAGCTCAACCACTGTGGAAGACAGTGAGGTGATTCTGCAAGGATACAGAACTAGAAATACCATTTGACCCAGCAATCCCATTACTGGGTATATACCCAAAGGATTAGAAATCATTCTACAATAAAGACACATCCACACATATGATTACTGTAGCACTATTTACAATAGCAAAGACTTGGAACCAACCCAAATGCCCATCAATGATCGGCTGGATAAAGAAAATGTGGCACATATACACCGTGGAACACTATGCAGCCATAAAAAGGATGAGTTCATGTCCTTTGCAGGGACATGGATGAAGCTGGAAACCATCATCCTCAGCAAACTAACAGAGGAACAGAAAACCAAACATTGCATGTTCTCACTCATAAGTGGGAGCGGAACAATGAGAACACATGGACACAGGGAGGGGAATGTCACACACCAGGGCCTGTCGGGGAGTTGGGGGAAAAGGGAGGGAGAACATTAGGACAAATACCTAATGCATGCGGAGCTTAAAACCTGGATGATGGGTTGATGGGTGCAGCAAACCACCAAGGCACATGTGTACCTATGTAACAAACCTGCACGTTCAGCACATGTATCCTAGAACTTAAAGTAAAAAAAAGTTAAAAAACAAAACAAAACAAAAAAACACTCTGATTTGGACACCAGTGAGAATATGAAGTCCCTAGGCTTGCTGGTTTTTCTTCTGTCTAGGATCGAACCTCCACTGCTATTACTGTTGTTCTTATTTTCTGATTCTTTTGGTTCCCAAAATGGAAATTTGTTGTTAATCTTATCTAACAGGAGATTCGCATATGACCAGTTCTTATCTTTTAAATAAAAATTTACTCATGTGCCTGCCTGAAAGGACTGAAGATCATACCCCCACACGCTCTTCCATGTCCCTTCTTCTCTCTCCCCTGACACAGCTGCATTGGAAGTATCTGTAAATAGGATGGGCTAATTTTCCCTATCAAGAAGCTCCACTAAAAATCAGCAGTCACCCACTCTAGCTAGGCATTTTGCCCACACCAGGACTATGAGATCAGATTTCATTTTCCAATCGGCAGTTCTGTGCATGTCTGACTCTTGGCTCAACATACAACTGCTATGCTATTTATTATACTTAATCTCTCCATGGCCTCTGAAACTCCTCAAGGCTCGGATTCCTCATCCGCAAAATCGTGGGAGGCTGGTTCTGTGGTTTTTACAGTTCCTTCGCTTTGAATCCTTTTGTCTATACTCTTGCTACATGGGTGTTCTCTGGGAGTTTGTTAGACATGCGGAACCTCAGGTCCCACCCAGATCCAGGGAATCAGAATCTGCATGTTAATGTGATCCCCAGGTGACTCTCATGCCTGTGACCATCTGAGAAGCCCTACCCTCCACCACACTGACCACAGCCACCAGCTGTACCAAGACACCACCACACAACAGCTCTGGTTATCCCTTCACGAAAGAAAAACAAGCATAATGGCTGGGCGTGGTGGCTCGCACCTGTAATCCCAGCACTTTGGAAGGCCAAGGTGCGTGGATCATTTGAGGTCAGGAGTTCAAGATCAGCCTGGCCAACCTGGTGAAACCCCGTCTGTACTAAAAAAATACAGAAATTAGCCAGGCACGGTGGTGTGTGCTTGCAATTCCCGTTATTCGGGAGGCTGAGGCAGGAGAATTGCTTCAACCCGGGAGGTGGAGGCTGCAGTGAGCCATGACTGTGCCAACTGCACACCATCCTGGGCAACAGAGCAAGGCTTGGTCTCAAAAACCAAAACAAAACAAACAAAAAAACAAGTCTCAAAAACAAAGCAAACAAAACAAGGCATGAGATGAGTGTGGGCCAAGAAACAATATTGCCAGGGGAATATTGCCAAAACACCTTAAAAGTCAAGTTCTTAGAGTCCAGACTCATGCCTTGAAGTTTCTTATCATCAGGGTCACATTTCTGAACCAGAAAGCCACAGGAAAGACTGGTCAAGGACTTCCTTTTTCCCTGGACCATGTGTTACGGGAAGCTTTCAGGAAACAGGTCAGTAAGTGTAGAAGGCATCACAGGACAGACTTCATTGCTGGGTTTTCCAGAAAAGAGCAGCTCTCCCCTACTGAAGACACTTTTAGCAGACGGGCCTTCACTAGTGAGTAAATATACTTAAAAAGCATGGACTTACTTGTAGGTCAGTGGAGCAGCTGATTTGGGAGAGAACCCATGTGATCGTTAAGGATGGTAGGGATGTTTTGATTGGCATATATGCTACAGCCATCTGCGATGCCAGAGCCATACTGTGATGGGACTGTGCCAGCTACGACACCTTCATAACCATGAGAACTGCACTCATGGCTTCTTCATACCCATCTGCTGATTTGATAACCACAATAATCTTCCTTAGTGGGATCATTACTCCCATTGATAGCTGAACAAACTGACGTGCATCCTGAGAAGTATACTTAAAACTAGCAAGTGGCAGAACTGAAATCTGAACCCAAGTATCCCAATTCCTAATGCAACCTTCTCACTGTTCCATGGAAAGTTCCATTTTATAGAGCACATGGCTATATAACTTGGATTAGAAACTAATATTAAAGAAGGGTATCACGCCTGTAATCCCAGCACTTTGGGAGGCTGAGGCGGGTGGATCACGAGGTCAGGGGATCAAGACCATTCTGGCTAACATGGTGAAACCTTGTCTCTATTGAAAATACAAAAAAAATTAGCCAGGCATGGTGGCGGGCACCTGTAGTCCCAGCTACTCAGGGGGCTGAGGCAGGAGAATGGCGTGAACCCGGGAGGCGGAGCTTGCAGTGAGCCGAGATCGCGCCACTGCACAACAGAGTGAGACTCCATCTCAAAAAAACAAAGCAAAACAAAAAACAAAACAAAACAAAAAAAGGAAGCATTAACTCATCCATCATCACAAGTATCCTCTTTTTCAAATTTGAAATGTATGAACATTTCAAATTTTTGATAGGTTTGAAAAAGAATGAACTTGACGGTATCTTTTTTTTTTCTTTCATATAAAGAAGCCAAGGTAAAAGAGATTAAAGCAGCAGTCCAAGGTCACGGATGTTCCTGACGGCACAGCAGGGCTGAAAAGCTCCCTCTTCTAGCCATGTGAGACCTGCCTGTCACTCTGTTCGGACAGCCCATTCTCAATAGCACTTTCTCTCTAGAACACTCTCCCAATTCTTTACATCTCCCTTTCTCAGGATGAACACGATGGCTACGTGAATGGCCAGAAGGTTTCACCAACTCTAAGTCAAATTTGAAATAATTTAGACTCCTTTTGATTTTGAGCTATTTAAAGGCTTAAACAGTATATTTATTCTGCTGACTCAATCAACCCAAATATCCATCTGCATTCATGATGCAGTGCAGTGACCGGAGCACTTCAATGGTCAAGAGTGATACAGCCCTGTATGACGTGGCCACATTTCCCAACTTGGGGAAACATTTATACACATATTATCACAAAGTAAATGCTGTACCACAAATCCAGTTTTTATCTTGACCTCCAGAAAATCAGGTCAGTTATTTTTACCTACACTATCAATCTGGAAAATCTCCCAGAGTTCAAACTCAGACTACATGTCTAAATCTGGGTTTATTTTTGTTTAAAATAGCAGTTTCCTGGCCACACATTTTTAAATGAAGCATGCTTTGTCCCCTTATGGTAACAAACTGTCCCTGGAAGGGACACAAAGCTCCACATCACTTGTGAAAATATTCCTTATTGCTAGGGACGTTTTCCTGAAATATCACTTGTCTGGTTTAGACTGAGGGTACAGAAGAAGTCCCTTTTCATTTAGAACACATTTCCTTTTGGCTTTCAAACATCATAAATGAAAGAACTTAGATCTACCAGTGGCATCAGTCAGTAATGAAGATAAAGACCAGCTAGGCTTCCTGGCCTCTAAAAGCAGATTGTGGGGACCCTTTTTCCCGTTTACCTGTAGAACTTGTGCCAATGTACTGATACGATTTCCAACTACATCAGGGAGTCTTGGTCCTGCCTGGGTTGTCAGGAACTTAAAGTAGAGACTAAAAAACTAATTTACATACTATAGAAATAATCTCTGAAAGATGCTGTATTAAGATTAACACACACACACACACACACACACACACACACACACACACACACACCCCTCCTTGTTTTGAGGAAACATACAGTGAAGTATTTAGGCGTAAGGGGCCATTATGTCTACAACTTCCTTTAAAAATTTTTTAATTTATGGCTGGGCGTGGTGGCTCAAGCCTGTAATCCCAGCACTTTGGGAGGCCGAGACGGGCGGATCACCAGGTCAGGAGATCGAGATCATCCTGGCTAACACAGTGAAACCCTGTCTCTACTAAAAAATATAAAAAACTAGCCGGGCCAGGGGTGGGCGCTTATGGTCCAGCTACTTGGGAGGCTGAGGCAGGAGAATGGCGTAAACCCGGGAGGCAGAGCTTGCAGTGAGCTGAGATCCGGCCATTGCACTCCAGCCTGGGTGACAGAGCGGGACTCCATCTCAAAAAAAAAAAAAAAAAAAATTTTTTTTTAAAATTTCTTTTTAGAACTTTTCTCTAAGTCTCCAATTATACTAAAACATGAAGTTCAGTACTGTAGGCATTGTCAGCTTTAATTTATACATATTTGGATGTTTTCCTCTGGTTCGATTTATAGTGAAATTACATCATATACCCATTAATGTGATATAAACTGTATGTCTTTTACAAACAAAAATAAAAATGAATGTGATTTTGATGCCTCATATCTTTTTTTTTTTTAATTGGAGACAGAGTCTTGCTCTGTCACCAGGTTGGACTGCAGAGGCGCAATCTCATTTCACTGCAACCTCCGCCTCCTGGGTTCAAGTGATTCTCCTGCCTCAGCCTCCTGAGTAGCTGGGACTACAGGCACGCATCACCATGCCCGGCTAATTTTTGTATTTTTAGTAGAGACGGGGTTTTACTATGTTGGCCGGGATGGTCTCCATCTTCTGACCTCATGATCCACCCGCCTCGGCCTCCCAAAGTGCTGGGATTACAGGCGTGAGCCACCGCGCCCGGCCCGATGCCTCCATATCTTTTAAACATGTCAATTATTTTACATGGTCTTTAACCCAAGCAACAGCTATCTCTTCACATGCTAGAGGAAAAACTGGCTGCCTGGATGGTTGAGAGATGTGTGCTTTGATGGCTGACCTGAAGAAATTTCAAGGTGATTGTTCCGTGAAATTCTCTCTTCAAATCTCACTTCAACAGCCTAACCTCTGCAGCATATGTTATGACTTCGCTGTGAGTCTTCTTTTATTAAAAAAACAAAGAGTTTTTACTAATTATAAGAGGAACATAAATTTAGTGCCAAAAATGTAGAAAAAAGAAGTAGGAATACTTCATTTGCAATTCTACCAGCAGAAATAATCAAGAGTAGTGTTTTTTTTAAATGGTTTTACTCTTTACAGCATTATTTCATCTATTCCTTATCATCACTTTACTACATAATTTTCATGACTGCTTAATGGGAGTAAATTTTTCGAAGTTACTGAGGCACACGGAGAGTCCTTGGAATGAGGATAGTTAGGCTTGAGGACACAGAGGAATCATGAGGAAGAATTCTCCAGTTTCCTTCCTTTTTCTGGGTATAGTTTGTTTCTCCTTCTAAGTAAGTTCTTAGATGTAGAATGAATTGGAAAAAATGAAACGTGAGGTTTGTTCTGTCTACCACTGTATCACATTTCATTTTTTAAAACTCCTAATGCTTTCAGTGAGGACAAGAAAGTACAGTGAGAAAAAAAATTCCTCAAATATCAGTTTTCATACTCTTGCGTGCATTTTTATAAAGGCAAAAGTCATTCTGGTGCCCATATGAAATCAAAAGGCACAATCTCCTGGAGCCTTCAGTGCTGGTTTTGGGGTTGTCTGGAAGTTAATCCACAGTGTCCCATTTTCTCTACTGGAGCTCTGAACCCATTAAGAGAGAGCAAGAAGAGATGTAAACTGCTCCTTTACTTCTGATAAAACCAAGCCCTTACTAGTCCACATTTTGCTTTCTCTGGGGAGCGAGTCACATATAGGACACATGGCTTGTCCAGCTGCGTGCTGGACTGAATTTCAGCTTCAACCTGAACTTTCCAACAAAACAAGGGATGGAGGTGTATGGGCCTTAGCAAGACATGCCCACAGCACTGCCATAACAGCTGTGCAGGCTGTGGGTACAACTCTAAAAGCAGCACTCATTTTGTAGTTTCAGTGAGCACTGTCCCTAAAGCTGTGTCCTGTGTGACCAGTCACCTCTCTCAAGCTCATGAGAGAAGTCTATATGACTGGGGTAAGAGAGATCCTGGCGTGGGCCAAAGCAAATGAATTAAATGGGAAACAGTGCCCCTCCCGGCAGCCAGCAAAAACTCTGCCATGCTGTGAAGAAAGTACATTTTAATTGATTCATGTTGATACGTGCTGAATTGATGGAATTTTATACTTCAAAGGATGCAAAGAATTGGTTAGCAAGTCTGATGAGCTCATGGTAGAAAGGATGATTTTCAACATCCATACATAGTTAATTTCATTCAAAGAGCCTAAAAAGCCTTATGCAGATAATTATAACGGGATCAGGCAAGTGTGTAAGATTAGCACAAATTATATATATATATATAAAATCACAACACAGGATTGGCACCTTTTCCCACACACAGCACATCATCCTTCTATATATGATAGCTCATTTGAAGTGTATATTTATGCAGATTAAAAAAAGCACACAAACCTTCTATGCACTTCTGCACAGTGGCCTACTGTGTTTTCTTTAACACAAAACTTGCTTTCTGGGGAACAATTCTAGATATAGCAATGGTTCTTTCTCTTCTGCTTTAGCTTATTCACATGCTTCTTTAACAACGTTCATGCCTGTAATCCCAGCGCTTTGGGAGACCGAGGCAGGCGGATCACAAGGTCAGGAGTTCGAGATCATCCTGGCAAACATGGTGAAACCCTGTCTCTACTAAAAATACAAAAAAATTAGCCGGGCATGGTGGCGGACACCTGTAGTCCCAGCTACTCGGGAGGCTGAGGCAGGAGAATGGCGTGAACCTGGGAAGCTGAATTTGCAGGGAGCCGAGATGGCGCCACTGCACTCCAGCCTGGGCGACAGAGCTAAGACTGCGTCTCAAAAACAAAACAAAAAACAAAACAAAACAACAACAACAAAAAACACGTGGGGAAACCAAGCCTGGCAAAAGCCTGGCAACAGAAAGCACTTCACATGGGGAGCTTGGAAATGAAAGGAAAGTGTCTGTCTTCAGGAGAGCATTCACGATGCACAGGAGTGAGAGAAGCTGAAAAGAGTCACTTTAAAAGAAATAATCTGCAACCAAGAAAATCAAACCACTTTATCATAAACTAGTGAGCCCCTCCCTCCCTGCCTTCCTTCCTTTTTCCAGGCGAGCACTAGAAATAACTTTGTCAATTTCTTTTCACTTAAGGGGCTCATGGTTCAGAGGAAAAGATGGGCATACGAATAATTACCATACAAGGGTTATGGTAGGGAAACAGACAGAATGGCAAACAAGCCTGGGCTTTAGGGATGTGACTAGTGATATTACAATGGGGCCCAAGGGAAAGACAGCACTGTCCTGGCAGAGGCAAGTGCATGTACCAAGGCACAGAGGACGAGCTGCCCAGGCTCCGTGACTCTTCTGGCTGCTGGGATACAAGGGAAGTGAAAAGGGAAGCAGCTTAGCCAAGAGGCTTTCAGTTTGTGGGATCCAGAGGGCAGAGGAATACGCTGACCTATACCATGACCATACAATTAGTAAAATCCCAACCTATGGGAATTTTATGGGTCAAGTGATCTCTGCTTCATTAACAGGTAAACTGTGAAGAAAGGATGGGGGAGAAGCCTGGAGATTATAAAAGACTAACCAGACAAGCCAGCAGTAAAAAAATGGCCAGAAGCATAGCCGATAAGGATGCACACAAGAGTGATAAAGCCAGAAAGATATTTCAGGAAGTGGCCCAAGGAAAAACAGTGGGCATGCTGGTGGCGGTATTTGGGGGAGGCTGTAATTGGGATAGGGTTGAGATGCTAATGGGGTGGAGGGCAAACTTCTAATTCTTGACCTGAGTTAAATCTATGAAAACAGCAAATATGGGGGAGAAAGGTTCTATTTACACATGCTGAGCTGCAATCTTTCAGGACATTGGGTGGAGCCATTGGAAAAATGGACCCAGAGAGCTCACTTCTACACTGAAACAGTCCATAGGGAAGCATGAGAATGAAAATGGAAGCATTCCCAATACCAGAGGAACTTCGCAGGTGCTTTGGAAAAAGCATCCACATTAGATTTCCCAAAGGGGATTTATCTGGTATCAAATTTTGCTAGACAATGAACAGCTCCACCCATGATAAAATCATACGTCCTTGCTGAAATTCTTTGTATTTTTCACACCTTGTCTAATTGCAGTGCTTAACACAATAAAATCAGGCTGGTGTTATTGTTAAGAACTAGAGAGTAAAGCATTTTTAGTCCAAATAAAATGCAATGGGTCTTAAATCAAACCATTTTAGTATAAGAATCTATGAGATAATAATAAAATGCAACTTCATTTTTTCCTGCCGAGAACAAAGAAGAAAATAGTGTAGGAGATGAAAAGTAAAGTAGACCCGACCTTTCTGCTAATTTGATTTTAGATATGTCCTCCATGCAGACAATGGTGAAGTGAAATGAAGGGGGTGTCATTTTTATTCACCTAGAGAACCACAAATCTTGGTGCTAGGAAGTACGACCCATTTGACATGATGGAATATATCCCACCTGGCCACTCACTCGAGAATGGATAATCTGTTCCCACCTGGGGCAACTGCTCTCCATGGATGTACATCTTCAGGCCTCATACTCATTGGATCACTCTCCAATCTCTCCAAACTTTTTCTAATCCCCACACTTTCCAGTCTCAGCACAAGACCTCATCCAGGTTTCTGAGGCTTTGTTGAAAATTTACACAAAATTCTAGAAATGTATTTTCTTTAAAAAAGTTACTTTACAACTGTTATTTTCATCTCAGCACAGTTAGCCTTTCCTTATCAGATCTTACAATGTTTCAACTTGAAACTAAAAAAGAAAAAAAAAAAAAAACATTTCATCTGAAATTATGATATACTAAATAGTTATTGACTTGGCCTTAAACATTTATACTCTTTCCTTCTTACACAATCAGATTAAAAAACATAACTACCTTTGCTAAACATACAATGTTAAAGCATGTTCAACTTCAGTAACAGGTAATTAATGTACCTCAAAAGTCAGAGCCTCTACGTTAATTACCATAGTGCTCCAACATCGTTTTCTACATTTTTAAATTTTTGTATTGATATTATGTATCAATAATTGTATTGATATTTTGTATTGATTGTATTCTGTATTGGTATTATGTATCATAATATTAAATGATTAAATATATTATGTATCAATAATGATATTAAATGATTAAAGATATTAAATGATATTATGTGCCTATTTTTAGATTATATGGGAAAACAATATATTCATATAATTTGGAAAGATCAAATCAGTATAATGGGATATCCATAACTTATATGTTTTTCTTTTCTTCTTTCTTTGAGACAGGGTCTCTGTCACTCAGGCTGGAGTGCAGTAGTGTGATCATAGCTCACTTGAACCTGGAACTCCTGGGCTCAAGTGATTTCACCTCAGCCTCCAGAGCAGCTGGGATTACAGGCATGCACCATCACACCTGGCTAATTTTTAAATATTTGTTTTGTAGAGACGGGGTCTTACTATGATGCTCTGGCTAGTCTTGAATTCCTGGGGTCAAGCGATTTTCCCACCTCGGCCTTCCGAAGTGCTGGGACTACAGGTGTGAGCCACCGTGCCCAGCCTGTCTTCTTTACACTAGAAACATTCAAATATGGTTCTCCTAGCTATTCTGAAATATACAATAGATTACTGTAAATTAGTCACCTTGCTGATAATTAAATACTAGGTCTTACTTCTTCTATCAAACTGTATCTTTGTATCCATTAATGAACTTTCCTTTGTAAGTGTGACATAAGCAATCCTTATTTGGCTACACTATAAACTTCAACAACAAATTAAAACATGATTCACATTATAGAGCATTTATACATGCCTTTTCATCTTCCAAGTGTGGTAAACATTAATTAACCCTGGCTAATTAAAACAACCACAGTTTACACATTTACTCATTAATCAGCCTCAAGCAAATGCAAAGCATTAAACTCTTTCATGATTTGGTACCAATTATTATTTTTTTTTTTCAAATGAAGAGGTCATAAATTTAAGACATGTAGTTCTTAGATTTAAATTTGATAGTGGTTGAAAAAATCTGACAATATTTCACATTTTTAAAAGTCAAGGAAATAAAAAAAATAACTGCATTATGGGTTGAATTCTCCCCCAAAATATATGTTGAAGTCCTAACGCCTACACCCGAGAATATGGCCTTACTTGGAAACAGGGCTTTGCAGATATAATTAAGTTAAGATGAGGTCATACTGGAGAAGGGTGGGCTCTTAATCATATTAGAGAAGACACAGAAACGGAGACACGGGGAGTAACACCACGTGAAGACAGAGGTGGAGACTAGAGGGGTGCATGTACCAACCAAAGGGATATATCAAGGGCTGGCAGTGTCACTACAGCAAGCGAAAGGCATGAAACAGAATCTCCCCTAGAGCTGTAAGAGGCAGTGTGGCCCTGGCAACACCTTGCTTTAGGACTTCTAACCTCTAGAATAATGAGATAATGAGAGAGTACATTTCTGTTGGTTTCGGCCATGCGGTTTGTGGTAACCGGTTCCAGCAGCCCCAGGAATCTAATACACTGCCCATGTCAGTGAATATTAGCTATTTGCTGATAAGACAGTAATTTCTGGTTATAACAAATCTACTGGAATAGAATGTGGTTTCTTTTTTTTTGAGATGGAGTCTTGCTCTGTTGCCAGGCTGGAATGCAGTGGCGCGATCTTGGCTGACTATAACCTCCGCCTCCTGGGTTCAAGCGATTCTCCTGCCTCAGCCTCCCAAGTAGCTGGGACTACAGGCGCCCGCCACCACCCCCGATTAATTTTTGTATTTTTAGTAGAGACGGGGGTTTCACCATATTGGCCAGGCTGGTCTTGAACTCCTGACCTTGTGATCCGCCTGCCTCGGCCTCCCAAAGTGCTGGGATTAGAGGCGTGAGCCACCACACCCGGCCGAAGGTGGTTTCTTAGTGAGTCCTTTACTCAAGGCTGGAATTAAACAGATAAAGGAGATGAATCACGAGCTCTATGATAATAGTGTAATAGTCGAATCTAGCCCTGTCAAGTGCAGAGATGTTTTCCCTCTGAACACCCGTGTGTTTCAGCTCTGCTCCTCTTCCGATGCCCTTCCACAGGGAACAGATCCTTTACTGACCACCAATGGCTGCATGTCTTTTTTTTTTTTTTTTTTTTTGAGACGGAGTCTCGCTCTGTCACCCAGGCTGGAGTGCAGTGGCCGGATCTCAGCTCACTGCAAGCTCCGCCTCCCGGGTTCCCGCCATTCTCCTGGCTCAGCCTCCTGAGTAGCTGGGACTACAGGCGCCGCCACCTCGCCCGGCTAGTTTTTTGTATTTTTTAGTAGAGACGGGTTTTCACCGTGTTAGCCAGGATGGTCTCGATCTCCTGACCTCGTGATCTGCCCGTCTCGGCCTCCCAAAGTGCTGGGATTACAGGCTTGAGCCACCGCGCCCGGCACATGGCTGCATGTCTTATCCTGAGAAGACCATGGGATTTTGGATGCCAGGTCAACCCTGACACTCAGCAAGAAAGTGGAAGGGCCTCAGTTGCAAACACTTTGTAAACACAGAGGTTAGGTCATTTCCTCTCCAATAAGCCAGAAGCTCAGCTGTCCCTGGCAGCAAACTCTGTGTCAAATGCCTGGCGGGTTTCAGGTTTTACTAACTCCAGAGTGATGAAACATTACCACCTCTGATGCCAGAATGAAGTCAGCCGTTGTACCTGTGTGTCACAACTGAATTTACTGAAGTCAGGGCAGCTGAAGTAATCTATGAAACTTAGCATGTCAATTTCAATTTAGGGTTCACATTCAACAAACTGTATTAACAACAACAACAACAAAAAATTCTCCAGTAGTCTAAAAGTTTTTATTTTATTCTTATATAAAATCTGGAAGACTGGAATAGAATGTTTTATGGTACAAGTGTTTAGTAGCAACATTGGTTAACCGTGACCTTTTGGCTCAAGACATGAGAAAATATAGCTAACAAAGCAGGGGGATACTGCTTTAACAGTGTGGATATACCACTTAAAAATTAATTTTAAAAAATCTGGGCTGGGCATGGTGGTTCACGCCTGTTAATTCCAACACTTTGGGAGGCCGAGGTGAGTGGATCATGAGGTCAGGAATTTGAGATCAGCCTGATCAACATACTGAAACCCTGTCTCTACTAAAAATACAAAAATTAGCTGGGCATGGTGGCACGTGCCTGTAATCCCAGCTACTCAGGAGGCTGAGGCAGGAGAATCACTTGAAACCGGGAGGTGGAGGTTGTGGTGAGCCAAGATCGTGCCACTGCACTCCAGCCTGGGCGACACAGTGAGACTCCATCTCAAAAAGCAAACAAAGAAACAAACTAAAACAAACAAACAAAAAGAAAACCAAACACACATCTGTCAAATCCTTCCATACAAATGTATGCTCTTCACATACCAAGGAAGCCTTGGATTTGAAGTTCATCAAGGCCGAGTGTAGGCTGCCGGACCACAACCTGGTTTTAATGCCTTAGGTGCAGAAGCAGGAGAAATAATGCCTTTCATGCCTCCCCTGACTTGTTTTAGGATAAAGAAGCTGTGCACTAAATAGATAGTAGCTGAGGAATGATAAAGAGGATCTACTCAAAGTATGAATAAGCCAACTGCTACGGACTGAACTGTGTCCCCCTGAAAATTCATGTATCAAAGCCCTAACCCTCAAGGGACCTTTGGAGATTGAACCTTTAAAGAGATAATAAAGGTTAAATGAGGTCATGGGGTTGTGACTCTGATCCAAGAGGACAGGTGTCCTTAATAAGAAAAGGGAGAGGTCGGGTGCGGTGGCTCACGACTGTAATTCCAGCACTTTGGGAGGGCAAGGCGGGTGGATCACCTGAGGTCGGGAGTTTGAGACCAGCCTGACCAACATGGAGCAACCCCATCTCTACTAAAAGTACAAAATTAGCTAGGTGTGGTGGTGCATGCCTGTAATCCTAGCTACTCGGGAGGCTGAGGCGGGAGAACTGCTTGAACCCAGGAGGTGGAGGTTGCAGTGAGCCAAGATCGTGCCATTGCACTCCAGACTGAGCAACAAGAGCAAACTCTGTCTCAGGAAAACAAAAGAATAAGAGGAAGAGACACCTCTCTTTCTCTCTGAGAAAGACCATGTGAGGGCATGGTGTGTAGGTGGCCATTTGTAAATCAAGGAAGAGAGGCCTCCTCAGAAACTGACCTGCTAGTACCTTGATCTTGAACTTCCAGCCTCCAGAAGCATGAGAAAATTATTGTCTGTTGTTGAAGCATTCAGTCTGTGGTATTTTGGTATTTTGTTATGGCAGTCCTAGCAGACTAATGCATTTATGTAGTCACACCCAGACAAAAGAAAGAGCAAAGGTCAGAATAGCTTTTTCTAGAGGATTCTGTTTTTTTTCTTTCTTCGTCTTCTTTTTTTTCCCAAAGGCAATAGCTGAATCTGAGAGTAACAAGGGCTCACCAGGGATGTGCAAGGAATTTCTTATACTGCCCCTTTCATGGAAATGACAAGGAAGTGATTTATTTCAGATGTGACTCAGTTCAGGATTTGAAAGCATAACTGACCTCTGGGCTTTTCTTTTTCTTTACTTGACCATTTACCATGTAAGTTCCCAAGTGCTTCCTCCCTATCCTGCTTCACTACAGGCAGTGGGAAAAAATCCAAACAATTTCCCCCTGTGTCTGGGACATCTCCAGCTCTGTGGTCTATTTACTTTGAAGGAACAAAAAAGGGGATAGTATATGACTTCCATCCCAAGTCACTACAGGAGATACTTTAAGAAACAAGGGAGTTTAAATTGCTCTCCTGTATAACCTGCAAAATTCATCTCCTATTGCAGAGTAGAGTGAGTTGCTTCTCAGGATTTGCACCTGGAGTTGGTATTCAGCATGTGTTTTCTTTGTAATAGTTTTGTCAATTCTCTAAAAAGACCACACTTTTTGAGCTGACACTAGGCTCTCTGACAATCTTCCAAGATGAAGCTTTTACAGTCCATTATTTACAATGCTGACAACTCCAGGCATATTTTGTCAATTTTCCCTTTCATCTCTTATTAAAATAATATCACTTTGGATTTGAAGGGAGCCTAACTGGATAATCCTTTAAGCAGAATGCCAGTATCGATGATGATAGAAAGGGAAGACTCTAAGAGGGAGGTGAATGTTCTGTAAGCAGAGAAGTAGGTTCACAATTTCTGAAACAGCAAATCAAACAGCAAACGGGGGAAAGTTAGGAAAGGCAGAATTTTGTGACCCAAGCCTGTCCTATGTTTATACTGTTTTTTATTTGTTTGTTTGTTTTGAGATAAGGTCTTCCCTTTGTCACCCAGCCTGGAGTGTCCAACTCCTGGGCTCAAGCGATCCTCCAACCTCAGCCTCCTGAGTAGCTGGGACGATAGGTGTGTAGCCCTAAGCCCAGCTTATTTTTTTTTGACTTTTTGTAGAAACAGGGTCTCCCCATGTTGCCCACGCTGGTCTTTAACACTCCTGGGCTCAAGTGATCCTCCTGCCTCAGCCTCCCAAAGGGCTAGGATTACAGGTGTGAGCCACCATGCCCGGCCTTATACTGTTTATTTCCTTTAGATACAGTTAATGGACGTTAATAAGCAGTTTATGCCAATCCCTTTTCGTAGCTAATAAGATGTCTTATCTTGGATAAATAAAACCTAGCCACTAATGCTGCCACACCCAAACAAACTCTGTATGCAGCTAAACTTCTTGAGATCAACAATGCTTCATTGTAATACTTGATAAAATCACCACTTTGGAAGTGAACACCACTAGAAATTCATATGGCCAATTTATAGATGGGGACTGGGGGAGGCGGGGAGCATCTCTGCAATCTAGTAGTTAGGCTCTGCCAGAAAGTATTTAGAGTTGGCTAGACTAAGTCTCTGCTTCATTTTTTTCCAATGAAAATGACAATGTCTGTCATTCTATATTCAAGACAAATATAAATATAACCTAAGTTTCTAAGAATCCTTATATTTTTGTTATTGCATATAGCATGAGTTTTAAAAACCTCTGAATGTTTAGAGGATCACCTGGGGGAATAAGAAAAATGCAGATCTCTGTAGGTCTGAGGCAGAGCCCAAGAATCTGTATTTTTAACTAGAACTCCTCTAAATTAATGTGCTTCACTTGGCCCCAGTTACACATTAAGAAACAATGATTTCAAGATGACATTCAACCTTTTCCATCCAAGGACTTAAAGCAACTAAACCAAAGACACCAACAAATACCAGATACTTTTCTCTGTCTACTGGCTGATGGCACAAAAGTGCAGAAGTCACATAGGGCAGTACAGAAAGCTCGAGCTAGGACTGGAGTCAGCGAGACGCTAGCTTCCCCTGTTTGTGGATTCTGAAGCCTCAAGCCCACATTAACAAGGCTTTAGACGACAGTAAACACCCAAACTCAGGCTCCTGCAGAGGGCCCCCAATTCTGCTCGAATATGTCTATTTTTCTTTAAAGAAAAAAACATCTGATTTTTGCACCCCAGGTATTTAAATACCCACTTTGATTTCTGAAAGGCTTTGGCAACACATGAGGAAGTCCTTGGGCCTTGACCATTTTTAGCACTTTCACAGTTTCTGATTTTGAGCAAGCGACTTAATCACCCAGTATTCTGAATCTGAAAACCAGGAGGGTTTAATTCCTTGGCAGCAGAATGAAGGCAGGTTCATACTGAACGTGGGAAGGAGGCCAGGAAGCCAGCTCTTTCTTTCACATCAGAGATCTAGAAAGCAAAACTTGTCTCACATTTGCATACAGTATTAGACTTACATACGGATGCCACGTTTGTCAAAAGACAGGCTAATTAGGACATTAGTTTCCTTAATGGCTGCGATTTAGTAATTCACAGATAGTCCCACTTAATTTTTCATCCTATACCTGAAGGAGCTACTTCACACTTCAAGTGTAAGAAGGCTTCTCCCTTAAGATGGAAAGAAGGCATTCAAGTGTCGAAATACTGGTTTTCTGCCAAAAAATAAAGGATGAGAAAAAGCAGAGACTTAGTTTATCAAATCAAAATACATGCTGGCAGGGAAAGACTACTGGATTACAAAGTTCATTCCCCCAGCCTGCACCGATTCCTCTTTTTCTCTAAAGTTTCTTATTTTTTTCAGTTTTTCTCATGATACTGACATTGCCAACCAGCAGTCTGGAAACTGTTCAGGTTGATTCTCAGCAGAAAATCGAGGGGCTTTCCTGTTATTGTTAATATCCTTAAAACACTTAAATTTGGTTAGTTTGCTTCAGCATTCTCAGTATATTACAAAAAAAAGTACTCAAGCATTTCTAGAATTTATTTTGACTGACATCAGCTACTCTAATGAACAGGAGGGGACAACAGCAAGGTATATGAGGAGCATGTCCTTCCTTTTTAATCAGAATTATATAGGACCTCAGAGCTCTAAGGCCACAGTCGAGTATAATATCTTGGAAGAAGAAAACGGAGAATGTCTGACATTTTCCTTGATCATTTAGGCTGATGGCTTAAACCATTTCCACCCACGTTTCTTAAAATTTAGCATTTCCAGTCAACATTACCTACTGCAATTTCTCTATAATCTTAAGGGTATTAAGGCCCCAAGTGAGGGACAGAGAGATGTAAACTAAAGGGGAGTCAGAGAAGGGAAAACTGAGTCTGATGCACATCATTTATCCTTTCTTTAACATGATTTTAAAAGTAATAATGCTTATGAAAAAAATATTAGCAGTATTAAGGGATATCAGGTGACAAGCAGAAGTGGCCCCTCCACGGATGTGCCGGTGTACCTGTAGAAATACGGTGCTAAAATTAGAAAAGATGCCAGTGTATCTGTAGAAATACGGTGCTAAAATCAGAAAAGACTGAACATTTATTAGGTAGAGCCAAATAGTCTAAAAGGTTTCACCCGTACATTTACCAATAGTTTATGAACGTTCCTTTTCACCTATCCTTGTCATGACAAGGCATAACAGATTTCTAAAAAATTGTATTTTCACTGGTATTAATCATGAGAAGTTGTTCACCTTTTAATCTACAACTACTTATCAGATATGCATGCATTTTTTTGTATGAATTGGAGCTGTTGTATTTTTGTGAATTAATCAAATGCATCAATTCCTTTGGGTTTTCACCTTAGACGTTTTTGTGGCATACAATTTGTGTAACATGAATTTAGAACATAATGGCATAGGTAACTCTAATTGGCTTATTGGGGTGCTACAATGGATCCCCGCCTATTTATTAACTTTTTAACAAGTTGATTAGTCTCTAAATCACTAATTTGCAAACTTTAGCATATATCAGTGTCACCTGGACAGCGTGATAAAATATAGATTGCTCAGTCCCATCCCTAGCTTTGCTGATTCAGGAGGTCAGGGGTGCGATCAGGGAATGTGTGTTTCCAACAAGTTCCCAGGTGATACCAGGCGATGCTGATGCTGCTGGACTAAGAACCACACGTGGAGAACCACAGCTCTAAAATATTCCCTGGGCATGGTGTTTGCAATACATACTTTATACCTAATCATTTGTTTCAGGACACACAAAGGCACATGAGATTTGATATATACTCTCAAAAAGCTAACAATCAGTAAGTGGTAATTCACTGACATGTACACATCAAAGTAATGTAACACACATGTAATAGGCCAAGATTGGGGATGGGCATTGTAGGTAGATGGAATAACATAAATAAAGGCATTCAGGGCTATGGATATAAGATCAGCCTGGCTGGCAAAGTCAGACTCATGAAGGAGATTAATGGGAAAAACTATCTTTGTCTGTCTCAGGTTATTTTGAGGATCAAGTAAAACTTAGACACAACAACAACAAAAAAGCAAAGTCTGTGATCAGGAAGAATTACTCTGTTGCAGCAATATAAACTAAGAAAAAAATACACAAAATTCTCTGCTGCCTTGGGAGGTGACCTCATGATGTGTATCATTTTTTAAAAATTTTAATTAATTAATTAATTTATTTTTGAGACGGAATCTTGCTCTGTCGCCCAGGCTGGAGTGCAGTGGCACGATCTCAGCTCACTGCAACCTTTGCCTCCCGGGCTCAAGTGATTCTCCTGCCTCAGCCTCCTGAGTAGCTGGGATTATAGGAGCACGCCACCATGCCTGGCTAGTTTTTGTATTTTTAGTAGAGATGGGGTTTCTCCATGTTGGTGAGGCTGCTCTCGATCTCCTGACCTCGTGATCTGCCTGCCTCGGCCTCCTAAAGTGCTGGGATTACTGGTGTGACTGACTGCGCCCAGCCGATGTGTATGATTTAATAGCCAGCAGCAACAGGCCACTAACATGCCATCTGCTAACAGGGGCTCGAGCTATTAACATCCACAGAGCTAAACTCTGTATGTCTGATCCCCTGCAAATGGCGAAGGCCTGGCTGAGAATTATTATCTCATGCTTTCAGAGAAACCTTTGCTTGTCCTGCACTGAAAAATCTGGCTGCAATAATTGCATGGAACAAGGTATGTTTGTTGGCATGTTTCATGGGCTGGCTTATGACTTCTAAGCAGAAGATAAAAAATAATATAAAAATCCTGCAACACGCACAATGTATCTGATATTCATGTTCTCTTTAAATATCTTAACACTGACTTGTATGTTTAAGGGTGTGGAGCTTTGAGCTTGGGAAGCATCTTAGTACTGAGTCACAAATGCTAAAAGAGGGACATTTCTTCTACGTACCACATTGTCAATGAAAAGATGCTGAAGGTGAATAAACAGCCCAGTTTTGTTTAACTTGGTAACAGCAGCAAGTAAGTATCACTGGACACAGGTACACTGGAATAGATTCAGTCTTTAGTCTTATTCACCACGTCTGACCTTGGGCATATTACATGGTTTCCCCGAGCCTATGAAATCATGTGGCTGAACGAACTGAAAACTAAGGTTCTTTCCTTCACTAATAAATTTCAGCAAACGATAGGAGTAAGAATGGTTGTCTAATGAGACTACCAAATGCTACGAGACACAGCAACCAATATCCCTTGACCTCATGGATGCAGCTTCTTTCTTAATTGTTTATCCAAAGTCTCCCCAAGCAAATTCTAAATTATTCTAAATTACTTGAGGAACAAAGATTGTGCCCTCATACCTGTGATGTCTCTGACAATGGCAAAGAATATGGAACATGGGAAGCATTTAATACATATTTATTGAAGATCCCGTGTCCTTATTTCTTGAATCTCCTTGCTATTCACAATGGCAAATGATATGAATATACATATACATATTTATCATGATAAAATATATATAACATAAATCTTACTATTTTAACCATTTTAAGTGCAAAGCTCAGGGTATTAAGTATGTTCACGCTGCTATGCAACTGTGATGGATGATGCATTACGGCCATCCATCTTCCCCGCTGAACTATTTTCAGTATTCCCAAACTGAACCTCTGTGCCCGTTAAACGCTGACTCCACAGTCCCTCATCCTCTCAGCTCCTGGCAATCACTATTCTACTTTCTGTATCTATGAATTTACTACCCTAGGTACCTCATATAAGTTCCATATAAAACACTTTACAAAATTTGCATGTCATCCTTGCACAGGGGCCAGGTTAATCTTCTCTTTAATCACTCCAATTTTAGTGTATGTGCTGCTAAAGCAAGCATCATATATACACTTGTGAAAACCTCTAGACTTCCTTACAAATGAAAGTGGTGACAGAACTAAGTCATATACCTAGTGATATCTCAATGGTGATGATAAAGTTAGTTTGTATTTGACAAAATCTATTTGCTATCAGAATACTATACTTAAAAATCATAAGCATTAACAACTAAATCACATGTATAAAAATTTTAGAGAACATGCAGCTACAGCAACTTCAATACTATACAGGAAGCTGAAGACATAGGTCCACACCTAAACATCTGTCCTCACGGGATGGGCTGACAAATTTTAATGCCCCCGGAACCAAAAGCAAAGACACAAGAGACACGTACAAGACAAAATAAGTTGTTGCCAAGCACTGTTTCAAAGAAGTAAGATTTAACTCACGCTTTCATGAGCATATGTAAATGCATACTTATCAAAAGACAAACACATAAAACATGCTATTTTAAATGTGCTATCTGAGGTCACTGAATCCATCTACAGGAGCTGAAATTAAGTAACACCCTGGCCTTGACCCTCTGACCACCTGTTTCATGCTCCAAGTCCAAAGCCTCTTCATAAATAGTGTTTAGATTGCACACCAAGTCAACATTCCTTTGGACACGTCTCATAACTTGGAGTTAATAGATGGCTCCACTATTTTTGATGAGATATTATAACTAACGTTCTATGATTTGCTTTCTAAAGTAGTCCATAGCATATATGGCAGGAAAACTGTTAACTAATAATGGAGCTTACTCAGAGAATACACGCAAAATTTGTTTCTGAGTTGAACACCAAGAAGCAAATTAACATGCCTTCCAAACTCTGTCTCACATCAAACAAATTCACGTCATTCCCAGTTAGTGTTTGTGGAAACATATTTCAAAATTAATCTCAATTTGAATTCATCTCCATACTCAGGGTGGCAAACATCACTGATTTTTTTTCCTCCTCTTTTAAAAAAATGAACCTTGAAGGCAGATGCTTGTGAAAAACAGAATAACTAGCCCTTGTTCCAGTCCAAAATCATTGGTTGTTCCCAAGACTCAACAAAAAAATCAGGACACATCTGCTCTAGTGTTCCATGCCAGGAAGTAGTCCCACAGCCACCACTGTGGTCTGACTTCACTCCCCAATCATTTTACTTCAGATTTCTTTTTATATTTTGTTTCAAATTACAGGGCCATACAAACGAGCTGGTGAGTTGAGAAAATAGCTTTGGAACTGCATTGGATCATCAAAAGAAACAGCAGACTTTGGCGTGGGAGACCCTGCCTCAGGCTCCATCCATTTGGTTGAGGTGCCCACACACGCACAAAAATAAAAGAACGGCATAAAAACAGACAAAAACTACTGACATGTCACAGTCATTATGGTTTAAGGAAAAGCTCACAAATAATTTCTCTGGAATCTCACCATAATTTGGAGTAAAAGATGACAGCATACTAAATCAACTCTCTTGCTACTTCTAAATACTAACCTTCCTGAATGGGGCTCAAGGCAGAATCATTTCACACCAGATATCGGTTCTAGTAGTTAAAGTGTTGTTTAAAACATCATTAACAAATTTATATATAAATATTCCCCCAAATGATCTACAGATCCAATGCAATCCTCACTTTTTTATTTTTTTTGCAGAAATGGTGGTAGGGGTGAGAAAGATCTTAAAATTCATGTTGTAATGCAAGAGACCTCGGATACTCAAAGCATTATTGATAAAGAAGAACAAAAGTAACAGACTCACACGTGCTGATTTCAAAATTTACTACAAAGCTACAATGATCAAAACAGTTTGGTACTACAACAAGCACAGGCACACAGATCAAAGAAAAGAACTAAGAATTAAGAAATAAACCCATATTATCTATGGACAATTGATTTTGTGTAATAGTACCAACACCATTCACTAGGGGAAATAATAGTCTTTTTCTTTCTTTCTTTCTTTTTTGTTTTGGAGACATGGTCTTGCTCTGTTGCCCAGGTGGCATGATCAAGGCTCACTGCAGCCTCAACCTACCCAGGCTCAGGAGATCCTCCCACCTCAGCCTCCTGAGTAGCTGGGACTACAGAAAGATGCTATCATGCCTGTATAATTTTTTGTAGAAATGTGATCTTGCCATGTTTCCCATTGTGGTCTTGAACTTCTAGGCTCAAGTTATCTGCCCACCTTGGCCTCCCAAAGTGCTGGAATTACAGACATGAGCCACTGCACCTGGCAAGAGTAGTCTTTTTCAACAAATGGTGCTGGGACGCTGGATATTTATATGCAAAAGAAGGAAGTCAAACCCTTACCTCACACCATATATGAAAATTACAATGAATCAAAGATTTAATTGTAAGAGCTAAAACTACAACTCTTAGAAGATAACACAAGTATAAATTGTTGTAACCTTGTTTCAGACAATGGTTTCCTGGATACAATATCATAATAACTGCCACAGAAGAAAAAAAACTGACAAAATAGACTTCTAAATTGAAAACTTGTGTGTGTCAAAAGGATCCTATCAAGGAAGTGAAAATACAACCTACAGAATGAGTAAAATATTTGCAAATAATGTATTTGATAAGAATTTAATAGTATCCAGAATATATAAAAATTCTTACAAATCAATAATAAAGGCAGGCAGCGCGCAGAGTGGCTCACGCCTGTAATCCTAGCACTTTGGAAGGCCGAGGTGGGCAGGTTGCCTGAGCTCAGGAGTTTGAGGCCAGCCTGGGCAATATGGTGAAAAACCATCTCTCCTATGCTAAGAATACAAAAAATTAACTGGGTGTGGTGGCGCGTGCTTGTAATCCCAACTACTGGGGAGGCTGAGGCATGAGAATCGCTTGAATCCGTGAGGTGGAGGCTGCAGTGAACTGACATCGTGCCATTTTACTTCAGCCTGGGTGACAGAGCAAGACTCTGTCTCCAAAAATAAAAATAAAAGTAAAAATAAAAATAAAAAAAAGAAAGTAAGAAAGGTGAACAACCCAATTACACAATGGGCAAAGAATCTGAACACACATCATTTATTTGAACTGAACAAAATAATACATAATAAATCATTGCAATGGCATGAAGAAAACACTGTGGTTGATGTTTAATTCATCAAATTTCTGCCAGCGTCCATTTGGAGCACAATAAACAAGATCAACATACTGCACTGGATTATATATATTAAGGTCAACAATTTGTCTGACAGAATGGTAGAGATAGTTTTTTTTTTTTTTAATAAAAGGAAACAGTTTTTACATTGATTATTCCTAGAAAGTCTATTTTTTTTTAAATGTAGCTAAAATGATTTACTTTTTCCTAAAATTATGGAGTAGAAATACACAAAAGAAAGTATCTGTTTGCCAAATGGGAAAACTATAAAAATCATTCAGGAAAATGGATGCTGTATTACATGTGAACTTTTAAAGGTCATTATCAATGACTTCCACAGATCATCTGGATGACATACACTATATTTACAGATTCCATAATTAAACACCAAAGCAAGAAAAAGAGAACTTACATATTATCACAACCAAAAAAGGCATAGAGAGCTAAATGTATACAAATCACTCTACGAGCCACCACTATGGGTGAGTTCAACACCTGAGGTCTGTAACCTCAAGTCTGTAGACAGACCAGTTGGGGACCTAAAGTATGAAGTGCACCGGCATGCACACATTTGTATCTACGTGTGGAGACATTTCAACATGGCAGTCCAACTTGTGGGGAAAAGAAAGAGAGATCAGACTGTTACTGTGTCTATATAGAAAGAAGTAGACATAAGAGACTCCATTTTGTTCTGTATTTGAGATGATGTTAATCTGTGACCCTACCCCCAACCTTGTCCTTGCAAGAGACATGTGCTGTGGTGACTCAAAGTTTAACGGATTTTGGGCTGTGCAGGGTGTGCTTTGTTAAACAAATGCCTGAAGGCAGTATGCTTGTGAAAAGTCATCACCATTCTCTTAATCTCATTGTACCCAGGGACACGTACACTGCCAAAGGTTGCAGGGACCTCTGCCTAGGAAAGCTAGGTATTGTCCAAGGTTTCTCCCCATGTGATAGTCTGAAATATGGCCTCGTGGGAAGTGAAAGACCTGATTGTCCCCCAGCCTGACACACGTGAAGGGTCTGTGCTGAGGAGGACTAGTACAAGAGGAAAGAAGGCCACTTGGCAGTTGAGATAGAGAAAAGCATCTGTCTCCTGCCCGTCCCTGGGCAATGGAACATCTCGGTGTAAAACCCGATTGTATGTTCTGTTTACTGAGAAAGGAGAAAACCGCCTTAGGGTGAAAGGTGGGACTTGCTACAGCAATGCTGCTCTTTATGTACTAAAAAGGTTTATGGAGATGTTTGTATATGCATGTCAAGGCACAGTACTTTTCCTTAAACTTATTCATGTCACAGAGATCTTTATTCATATGTCTTACTGCTGACCTTCTCCCTATGATGATCCTACTATCCTGACACTTCCCTTTTTCTAAGATGGTAAAGAAAATGATCAATAAATACTGAGGGAACTCAGAGATTGGTGATGCGTGGGTCCTCTGTATGCTGAGCGCCGGTCCCCTGGGCCCACTTTTTCTTTCTCTACACTTTGTCTCCTTGTCTCATTTCTTTTCTCAAGTCTCTCTTTCCACCTCACAAGAAACGCCCACAGGTGTGGAGGGGCAGGCCACCCCTTCACAACTGTCAGAAAACTAACAGGCTGTCTTAATAGTATACTGTACTTTGCCATTTTGAAGCATAAAATACTTTACACGTAGGTCCATTCATTTGACAATGGATTTTCATTTATAAATGAGTGGTTCTATTTTGGAAGAGAAGTTGTCTTGGGTCAAAGATACACATTTAGACATAGGCAGCTGAACTTATAGGTCATGTCTGTTAGTTAATAACACTAGGGAAAATATGAATAAGGGGCTCTGAGACTATTATGAAACCAGTGGGGGAACAAGGCTTTGGTTGTTGATAGTAAGTATAAATGTTCCTGGCTGGGTGCAGGGGCTCACGTCTATAATCCCAGCACTTTGTGGGGCCAAGGTGGGCAGATCACCTGAGATCATAAGTTCCAGACCAGCTTGGCCAAAATGCTGAAACCCTGTCTCTACTAAAAATACAAAAAAATTATCCAGGTGTGGTGGCACGTGTCCGTAGTCTCAGCTACTTGGGAGGGTGAGGCAGGAGAATCACTTGAACCCGGGAGGTGGAGGTTGCAGTGAGCCAAGATCGCATCACTGCACTACAGTCCGGGTGACTGAGCAAGACTCCATCTCAAAAAAAAAAAAAGTTCTTATATCTAAATACTTAAGTCAGCTGTAAACTATTGAATCTATATACATTTAAAAGTCATTTCTTATGATAAACAAAGTGACAGCTATGTTCTTATAAGAACAAAGTGACAGCTCTCTCTCACTTTATTTGCTTTTATGATTTTTTTTTTTGATGTTCATCCTTGATTAACAATTACACATAGGGATACTTGAAATTCTCAATAGTATTAAATTTCTATTTTGTTGGACTGAGAGGTGCTATAAATATTCTATTTTAAACCTAGTCTACTTTGGACTCACTAAACCCCCAAATCAATAGGCTTATTAGAAACAGAATATGGAAACACTGTCTTTGAAATAACCATGCTGCATTTTTCCTGAAAAGTGGAACATTTTATGAAGAGGCCACAGTAAAATTGTAATAAAAAATAAGCATTCTTTCATTATTGCAAATTTCTTGATTCCCCGCCACAACTTTCAATCTCACCCCATTCACTAAGGATTTATTCAGGCAGAGATCTTTCCTGCATCTGGTTTGTAATAATTCATGTTTTTATTAATTTTGAATGCTAGAAGAAAAAAATGGATATGAAACAATTATGCCTTTGTTCCCTCTTTATTTCCTACTGCCTTTCTCATAAATTGGTTGTTACAGCATTCTGTAAAACAGCCATCTCTGAAAAGAGCTACATTTTTAGCCTTGAGGTAGCTGCAAAGAGAAGCACACTTCGATAAATAACCTCAGTGCCAATACAGAGAGTAGAATAGAATCCTTTTAGCAGAGATTTAAGGAAGATTACAAAGGACAAAAAAACACCAATCATTTTTAAATAACAATTTCACAAAGCAAAGGTTGAAGGGATAAACGGATTCTGGCCTTTTGAAGGATTAAAAAATAATTAAAGCAGAATATGAACATTGAAGAGCAGCCATATTTTCACTGAAATAATGATTCCATCATTTGTTGAATGAAAAAAATATTAAGAAAGTTCTACATAGTGATTTAAAACAGAGGAGATTTTATCCATATACAAACAATGCCTGAGGCCATTCTTTGCAAGAAATCTTCATAATCTGCCTGAAAATAACTTTTTTGTTTATAAAAACATTAAGTAATAAATGACTGAGCCTGGGAACTTGCACATAATAATTAAAATGGAATGAAAAAATATGAAATTATAAAATAAAACATGGGCTGGGCGCGGTGGCTCATGCCTGTAATCCCAGCACTTTGGGAGGCCGAGGCGGGCGGATCACGAGGTCAGGAGATCGAGACCATCCTGGCTAACACGGTGAAACCCCGACTCTACTGAAAATACAAAAAATTAGCCGGGCGTGGTGGCGGTGCCTGTAGTCCCAGCTACTCGGGAGGCTGAGGCAGGAGAATGGCGTGAACCCGGAGGCGGAGCTTGCAGTGAGCTGAGATCGCGCCACTGCACTCCAGCCTGGGCGACAGAGTGAAGCTTTGTCTTAAAAAAATAAAAATAAAAAAACAAAACAAAACAAAAAAACACACGGGCCTTTTAGAACACAACTAACAGGAAAATTCACACTTATTTGTCACATGAATAGCTTCAGACTGCTTGGCGGTCAAGGAGGGCAGCATAATTAAATCAAGTGTCAAGGTATGTGAATTGGGTAGATGACCAAAGAGCAGAGGGTCATGGTACAAAAAAGGACCATGTTGTAAAATTTTATTAATAACAGTCCTCCAAATCCTGATTTATGCTTTGTTATCTTTGCCAACTGCATCCATTTAGTTGACTTGATCAATCACAGCTTTAGAGAATGCTGTGGCCTAGGAAAGAAATTTGTTTTGTGTGGCACTTATGCTAGATGTCAAGGAAGGAGTTTCGGGCAGTTCTTTAGGGTTATGGAGGAGCCCACTTGATCAGTCCAAGTTAAGGAGCATCTGCCTTTTTTATCCTGGGGACTGGCTTCAACCTTATATTTATAATTACTAATATCTAAAAAGTACCAGGGTCCCTGCTGGATCTTGAGGAGGCAAGGATGTCCAACATACATCTGGAAGAGTTCACAGGATAGAGGGTTGGTAGAGATATAAACAAATAATTTACTACAAGTTAAGAGTATGGTATTTGAGGTGGATACCCAGTGCTTTCCAACTGAGGTTAAGTAGGGGAAACTTCTACTTCAGAGAGGAAAATGGGTAGGAGAGAGAACATGGATTTTGGACTTCTGGCAGGTCTTGGTTTCCACCCCACTTTCATCAGTTTACTATCTGGGTGGGGCAAGCTGGTAACCTCTCTTAGGTTCAGTCTCCTCAGCTGTAAACCGGGGATGCTACCACTGAATTCCCCGGTGTCACCACTAGCCCATATGCTGCCTTTGTGTGAAATACAGGAAAGCCACATCTCTATATGGGGGTTCTGTAGTTTAGGGGGGAACATTCATAAAGAAAGAACCTGACCATCAGCATTATCACAAACAGGCACTATTAGTTGGCTACATGGCTGTCACTCATTGCCAGCTCTTTTCTCTGTCCTCTACGCAAATTACAAAGGGTTTATAGGACTTGGGCATTTTACTTGAATCTTGAAAGGTGCAACTTTTCAAGCAAGGAAAAACCACAGGCAGTTTTTTTTTTTTCTATTTTTTTGGAGACGGAGTTTCGCTCTTGACACCCAGGCTGGAGTGCAATAGCACAATCGTGGCTCACTGCAACCTCTGCCTCCCAAGTTCAAGTGATTTTCCTGCCTCAGCCTCCTGAGTAGCTGGGATTACAGACACCTGCCACCAGGCCCGGCTAATCTTTCTATTTTTAGTAGAGATGGGGTTTTATCATGTTGGCCAGGCTGGTCTTGAACTCCTGATCTCAGGTGATCCATCGCACCCAGCCTACAGCTGTTTTGTTTTTGTTTTGTTTTGTTTTGTTTCCTGCAGGGAAGTTGCGTAGTTCCGAAAAGGAGGAATTGAAGTGGGAGGGAGCCAATGCGAGAGAAGAGGTAGGGTGACTGGCTGGGAGTCTAATGACACTGATGAGAGGACAGGATCTCAAGTAAGTAGTGGATATGCAGAGATTTCACATGAACACAGGAGGCAGAATATACAGGACTTGCAACTGATAAGAAATAATGCATGAGAGAGGAAGGCATCATGGATAAGTTTAGGCCAACCGAAAGAACTCAGAATAGTGTGTGTAAAACAAGTAAATTTCCAGAAGGACATGAGTCTTACACACATTGATTGTGGGTTCAGAGGCACATGGGATATTTGGGGTCTGGAATATGGCACTGGGATTCAGCACGCTGGCTGTGGTTAGGCCTATGAATCTGGGATTCACTGAACTTAGTGGGAAAGTAGCATAAACAGACAGGATGCCTCAGGGAAGCACAATGGAAGATAAAAGGGCCAGGGCCAGAACTCACAAGCATGATGAACCCTATGCTCTGGTTGCAATTTACTGCTCACAAATTTGATGTCAATTTTCCCCTTCACGCACAGCACTCTTTCTTTCTAAGCATGACTCCATTCTTCCTTTCACCCATAAAAGAGAATTCTAATGGGAAGTGTAATTGACTGAAGCAGACATACTTGTCCCAGTAAAGATACTGGCAGTTCCCTAGACTGGTGAAAACCTCTTATCCATAAAGCACCTGTTACCATTATTTAATTAAACCATTGTACCTCTCTACAGATGTTTGACTGCATTAAGCACATCCTAATTGCTTGCATTTATAAGCACAAACTTTTATACAAAAGACATGCATTTTTAGGGACTTTAAAATTTTCTCCTTTTGCCAGTGTCTCTGAATTTTATTATCCTATCTGTACTGAACTGACTCCAAATCTAAAATTTGATTATATATAGAAATGGCAAATAAATGCAACTCAGACTAATGACAAAGCATTTAATCAGAGAATATTAGAAAGAGTACAAGACATAACCCGGAAAAAAAATCTTTGAAGAACCTATTTAGAAAGTAAGCTAAAAGTGACACTTTTTATTATGAGAAATTTCAAACACACACAAAAGTAAAAAGAGTAACATAAGGAACCTCTAATAACATTTGGCTTCAGCAATTAGCACCCGTGGCCAATCCTGAAGTTTCAACTATATTCCTACTAAAAAGTGGCGTACTGTTTTAAACGTTCCTTCAAATGAAAAAGGACTATAGATGACAGCTAGGTTCAACCCAGAAAAGCTGTTCTTCCCAGCGAACCAGTTCTGTAGCTTTGACACTAGGAGCTCAGATAGTGTACAGGGTTCATTACTGCAAACTTCTCTTTCTATAGAGAACGCTCATTTAAAAGTGGAAGCATCCATGATTCCAAATGAAAGGTTTTTAAAAAAGATTGTCTTTCTGAATGTGGCATCTAGTATATTTAGAATGACACACACACACACACACACACACGTCATTATATATATATATAGTCATTAATAAAAAAAACTCAGCCATTAGGTTGGGTTAAGAGCACATTACATACACACACACACAGACACACAACACTCACACAACACATACACACAAAGAGCGTATATGTAAAATGTTCTTAATCCAACCTAATGGCTGTCTTTTTTTTCTTTTGACAGAAAAAGATTCCACGATATGAACTATCTAAATATCCTCCATTACTGAGATTTGAAGTTTATTGTGCTGTCCTGGGTATTTCGTTAATACTCAAGATATCTGAACCACCATCTGTTCTGTGGAAGTGTGACTAATTACTGGCTAATGTGTTCAGCAGTATAGTGCCAAATAAAAAGTTCTAATAATTTAATTATAAAGAGTCAACAATAATTGCTGGGTGAGGGTGGAATACTGGTCATCAACTTTTTAGTCCTTTGTTGTGGCTTATTTCCCCATAGTTTGGTATTGCCTATGCCACTTCAACTGAAGTCACATGTGAAAATAGGCTTAAGCTAGCGAGAAAAAAAAATGTTATCTAGAAAATTTTAGCTTTAGTTCATTAAGAGTGATACATTATTTGATTTTGTATCTTCTACAACTTTTTGGAGAACTCTTTTACACTTACTTAATATACAGCATTTTAAAGGTTCCTTACTGATGTCTATTCTCCAAGTATACCTGAAAAGTATATTCGTTTGCTAAAGAAACTTGATACAGTGAAAAATTAATTGGAAATCTCTGTTCTCAATTCATGGTGTAGACTAAAAACTCCACCTCTACTATCGTCATGAATTCTTGCTCAATACTGAGTTGCTCCTTCTGAACAAAAGCTTGGCACACTATGAAGCTGCTTTTTTCTTTTCTTTTTTTAATAGAGAGGGGGTTTCACCATGTTGGCCAGGTTGGTCTTGAACTCCTGGCCTCATGTGATCTGTTCGCCTTGGCCTCCCAAAGTGCTGGGACACTGCGCCTCCCTGAATAATGAGGTTTCTTTTGCAAGTTACGTAGCTCAAAGTACAATTTCCGATTCCATCCATTAATGTGCAGTACTGAACAGAACATCATCACCTGACACATGCCAAGTATTTCACAGCAATACAAACAACATTTACAAGGCCGTGTAAGTCAGGAAAGAAGGAGCAGAATAATACTGGCACAAAATGGAAGTGAGGGCCAGCTGTTCTCTTGAGCGGTGCTTCAGGCACTTCAAAGTTGGACTTACTGTAATGGGTGCATCCATCAACAACATGCTGGGTGTTCTGATTCCAGATGATAACCTGTATCTATTTCCAACCTAATTAACAAACGGCAGGATTCTTTATGGGTAAGGATATGCCAGACACATACTGCTTATATGTTGGTAGACAACTCACTAAATCTCCAGTATAGGTACAATGCTTACGTTGAAAGATGTACCAACATAATCGTCATCTATGTACCTTTGTGAAGTAAAGTTAAACAGTTATGGGCATTTTGGCAGCTGACAGAGACTTATGTGATACTTTATTCCCTTTCCAAGAAAAACAGAAATGGGAGACCTTAAATGAATCATTCGTTATTAGGAAAGTCATTCGGAAAAGTAGGGACATAAAAGACAGTGGGCACATAATGTCAGTTTCCTGGTTTTGATAATGGACTGTAGTTATGTAAGACGTCACTGGTGAGGCAAGTGGGTGATGGACGCATGGGACCTCTCTGTACTATTTTTCCAAGTTCTTGTGAGAGTATAATTATTTCAGAATACAGGTTTAATAGTCCACTATCTTTAAAGTTTAAACAACGGTGTGGTTCAAAGAACACTCATGGCTTCCCCACTCCGCCATCAGAGAGAGCTGTGACTTACTGAATATAACAATAACCTCAAAGTCAGAAGTCACAGTTACGTGTTTTGGCTGTGCTACTCAGAAAGCATGTGACACAGGCCAGTAAGTTACTCAAATTTTCAGTTTGAGCTTTTCCATTTGTAAGATGGAATAATCATGACCCTGAAAAGATGAAAAATGAGTTTTTTCCCCCCATTAATTGTAAAGAACCAAAGCATCATAATTTGAGAGCCATAACAAGATTGGGCAAATTAGAAAATAATGTTGCCATGTACAATTCAATAACAAGTGTCCAACTATTACAAAACTACACCCTAAATCAGGTGACATTCCTCCAGTCTTACAAGTAGAGAGAGGTAAGAACTGATTCAATTGCTAAGGCTAGAAAGCTAGTTCCATCCTGACAGTTTCATCATAAAAGACAGCCTGTTCTATTAACTTTCATATTCCTCAAACAGATAACTACTTCCTCAATTTTCCTCTGGGGGAAAATACACTTCCATGTGCAGCATCAAAAGAACAGCTTACTTACCAACTTCATCCTGAATCTCCTCGGCCACTGCAGGCACATTGTAGAGCAGGGAGAGGGACTGATTCATGCGCTCGTAAATCACACGGAGGTGTGTCATAACCTGCATTAAAGGATGACAACTCCAGGTCAACAATGTCTGGGGTAGGAATGGTTATTTTTCTTACCAAGCACTGCAGGTAGATGCAAACTTCCAAAATAAAACTGGCAAACACTGCTACTGCTAAAAGGTTTAACGGAAAGGACAACTTTATTTTTCTTGTTTTCTATTTCTGTTCTCTAACTTTTAAGCTCAGGTTTAAGGCTTATCTTTAAACTGACCATTATCTTGTATGCTTATAACAGCCAATTAAAAAGGCCACATCTGCCAAGTCTGATTCCTAATACTGAGGCTCTCTAAACAGACCCTGATGCCCTCAATACATTTCTTTGCAAATTTCCCCATAGAAAACAACACATCTCAATTTGATTGGCTATTTCATGCTAACTATATATATATTTTTAACTCTTCCACTCAAGAAAATTTAAAATTTCAGAGTTCCTAAGGTGGATACCAGTTTTCAGCCTCTGGGAAGCGGGGAGTATAAAATACATTATTACTGGGCTTCATTTAGGCTCACATTAAATCTAAACATTGCGGTAGGTTTATGATTGCAAGCCATACTTATGAACCAGTTTTCAAGATTTTAGTTTACACAACTTTTGTTTTCCTCATTTTAGTCATTGGTTTTATTCAGTTCCTTAGCAATCAGCAGTAGACTAATTAAGATTTTTATATTTCTTGTTATTTTCACAAGTCAAGAAAATTGCCAAACCACATATTGCTTTAAGACAAGCTTTTAGAATGTACCAGAAGTTAAAGAGCTCTTGCCACAGGGAAAACACCTATAAGTGCTTGGAGAACGCCTAGGATCCTGCCTTCAACCCAAGAAGCAAGAATCCTGGATTGTCAAAGCTGCAGAAGATTATACCCCGCGCGTACCTGGGACCGGATCTGAGCAGCTTTCTTGGGATCCACCATGCGTACATGCTCGAAATGCTTTAGGGTGTGCTGTCTGTCCTTCTGTTCTGCACGGACGTACTTCTTCAGCATATTGAACACGTGACGAGGCTGTGGGAGGAAAATGAAAAACTCTTTTTCAAGTTTGTGCAAAATATTGCTTCTTCCACTGGCGTTGGGTTAGAGGTTCCACTAATGCATCCAGTGATGTGAACGCGCTGTGAATCATCTTTCTGCAGGTCTCCCTTCTAAACGTTTCTCCTACTCTTTTCTTAATGGGTAATTACTTAGATTGCTTGCTTTTCATTTCCACAAGAGCATTTAGCATTCTTGACATATACGATGATTTTCCTCCTTACTCAATATTTTCTTTTTAAATAGGAGTATTCTGCTATAGAAAGAGAATAGCTTTGAGGTCTGTCAGGTTAAGTTAGGTCCTTCTCTTTTCCCACCCAAGTATACAAGGGCATATGTGAGACTACATTGCCACATGCGTATTCTGAAGACCAGAGTAATGTCGCACAGATAATCCCATCACCAGTAACATGTAATATACGATAATCAAAATGAGAAAACCAGGAAATTTAATCACTATTTTGTAAGCCAAGGAGTAAGTGAGCTGTAAGAGACATTATATTTTTCTAGGAGAAAGGTCATTGCTAAACTGTATTTATTTTACTTTGAAATTTAATTAAGTTCTTTCTGAGCTATCAGATTCTACTTCTTTCAGCAACAGTTACATTTTGTCTTAAGTGCTCCTATTTTCTTGCTAATTGGTTCCATTTCATTTTTATTTTAGCTTTACCTGAAAACATCCAACCTAATAAAAAGTAAGGACAAAAGTTCCCTGGTCTTCAACAAGTTCATCGCTATATCCTTTCCACTATATGATTTTGTAGGATGACTTCCAAAGGCACACATTTCTTCTTCATTAAAACAAACAAACAAAAAACCAGCTGTGAAAATTCATGTCAGGAATAGAATTTTGGTCATTTGGGCAAACCTAGTTATTATTAACCCATGTGTCATTGAGTACCCTGAAAACCAGCTGGAAGGTACAAAATTTATTCCAGAGATGGTGTGTGTGGCGGTGGGGCGGAGGGTAATGGGGCTTCTGTTGTATTATCCATGTTCTATGGGATGTGCCTCTCCTTCCCCTTTTGCTTAATTAACTTAGGAGCCATCTCCCTGCCATCTCAGGTGGAATGAGGTACCCTTTTTCTGTGCTCCCATGAAATACGGTACAAATCCCCATTAATGTACCTAACTCAACTTATTAAATTATGTATGATTCTTACTTCCCTCTTTAATGTGAGATCCATAGGGCTGGATTTGGTCTTCTTTTTTTTAATTTGGAACCCCGATAACATAGTGCCTGACCCAGAGGGTGCTCTGTATTTGCTTGGTGAATGCCTGCCACAGAGGCCATGCTCCTATACTCGAGAAAGCAAATACATATACACAATAAAAATAAAACAAACTTGTGCTCATCTGCCTTATTTATTCTTTTTTCCTAAAAGAAATGTGCTGCTCCATAATCCCCAGACAGACATCACAACTTGCAACAGTTCTTGGCAACATATCATTACAACTCTCATCTGTACTGTGAAATCTGGTCGAATTTACAAATCAGAGGATGACCTTTTAAATCTTAGAAGAAAAGTAGTAAAAGAGGTAATGACAGATAAGCTAGATCTCTATATATTGAAAAGAGGATAGGTTATACACGTGAATTAAAAAAAAAAAGCACATTTGAAAACATCAGAGATTAAAGGTTGACTCTTGTTGATTGTGAAGGGTATTTGACACGCAGGGTTGTGTGATCAGGATCTTACCCAACCACCCTCAATGCGTGCTTGTTATTAAGCACCAAGGTCTTAGAAATCTCTAGTTCTATTACCATCCCCCTTATACATCCAAGGCTGGAGACAGAAGGGGTTGCAACTAATTGCATTTAATCATGATGTTCCTTCCTGGCCCTCATGGATGCTCTATTTCATTTTTCTCCCTTGTAAAGGATTTATTGTTTTGAAGAAAATGGGATGAATTTTCCTTTAAAGAGTTTAAATAAGAAAAAAAAAGCACTTCAAGTAAAAAAGTAAGGATTGCTTTGGGAGTCTGAGGCAGGAGGATCACTTGTAGCCCAGAGTTTGAGATCAGCCTGGACAACATTACAAGAACCTGTCTCTACAATAAAAATTTAAAAATTAGCTAGGTGCAGTGACACATGCCTGCAGTCCCAGCTACTTGGGAAGCTGAGTCAAGAGGATTGTTTGAACCCAGGAGGTTGAGGATGCAGTGAGCCGTGATTGCACAAATGTACTCAAGCCTGGGAAACAGAGTAACAGCCTGTCTTTTAATTTTAAAACAGAAAAAATGTAAGAACTGCTTTTCATCATAACTTTTTTTTTCCAGTTAGTTACCTATGAATGTTTCCGTAAGATATTTTGTCCTAAAAGGATTGTCACCAACAAGCAGGTGTACCAGGATGCTATGGCCCCAGGCTGGCCTTGGAATTACTACTTCAAGCTAAATTTCAATTTAGAGAAGGTGGAGGTCATTTCAGATAACCAACATCTGCATCTCCCTTTTTCTTCTACTATCACCACAAACAGCATTATGTTACCACTACTTATTCTTCTTCTTCTTAGTATTATTATTACTATTCTTTGAGACGGAATCTCGCTCTGTCTCCCAGGCTGGAGTGCAGTGGCACGATCTCGGCTCACTGTAAGCTCTGTCTCTCGGGTTCAAGCGATTCTCCTGCCTCAGTCTCCTGAGTAGCTGGGACTATAGGCACGTGCCACCACGCTCGGCTAATTCTTTTGTATTTTTAGTAGAGGCGGGGTTTCACCGTGTTAGCCAGGATGGTCTCCATCTCCTGATCTTGTGATCCGCCCGCCCGCCTCGGCCCCTCAAAGTGCTGGCATTACAGGTGTGAGCCACTGCACTCAGCCAATTAATTATTAATGTTAACATACATTTAAAAATAAACACGAGGCCGGGCGCGGTGGCTCAAAAAAAAAAAAAGAATTAAAAAAAAAACAAAACACGAAAGCCTTAACTTTTCCCATCTATGCAATTCAGATGGCAGTATCTTTCAGATAGTATTTGCAGATTAAATGTGTTCTGTGACAGTTACCCAGCATGGTGTGTAGTCCCTTGCTGATACTCAATACACATTTATTTCTTTCACTCAGGCCTTACCTATAAATCATCGACCCCTTTCTTTCCTCTAGGTAATAAGAGTTCAATGTGTATTGACCGCTTCTGAATGAGACAGTATATTAAATGCTTTTTGCTGGTAACTCATCAAATCTTCATCTCAGCCCTACGACAGAGACACAGCAGCCGGAGCTCCCCACCTTCCTGGTGCGGCACGAAGCACAAAGGAGACTGTGGTTGCATAGGCTATATCCCTGACCCAAGGTTACACAGCTAGTTAGTGTTAGAGTGAGAATGGGTTAGTCTCACTGCCTGGCTCCAGAGCCTCTTCTCTTAATCACTTTGTGATCTGGTCCTTCAAGGAGAATCTAAAATGGACCAAGTTTAAGATAGTTCTACAAAGCAATTTACAAAGTTAAAAACCGGCCAGACGCGGTGGCTTATGCCTGTAATCCCAGCATTTTGGGAGGTCAAGTTGGGCAGGTCACGACGTCAGGAGTTTCAGACCAGCCTGGCCAACAAGGTGAAACCCCGTCTCTATTAAAAATACAAAAATTAGCTGGGCGTGGTGGCGGGCGCCTGTAGTCCCAGCTACTTGGGAGGCTGAGGCAGGAGAACTGTTTGAAGCCAGGAGGCAGACATTGCAGTGAGCTGAGATTGCACCATTGCACTACAGCCTGGGCGACAGGATGAGACTCCGTCTCAAAAACAAACAAACAAAGGAAAACAAAGTTAAAAACAAAGAAATAACTGCATGGTTAGAAAAGACAGTCTGTTCCAGGAGTACCTGCCTGACTTTCTAGTTCTTATAAGTGCAGGTAATATTCTGTGGGCCATGCTAACATCAGCTCCTTTAATTGTGCAGAAGGTTCAGATTTAGCTTGTTCATTCTCTCAATTACTGTCCTAGGTTTCTGGAGTTCCATTATTCTTTAGCTAATGCATAAAATTATTTAGCTAATTACTAAGCTAATGTGCGGGGAGAAGAAATAGCAAGATAGGAATGTCCTCTGTCAATGTGGATAAAGGATTAGGATTACTGGAAAGTGATTCAAGGTATTAAAGTTAGGCTTTTGTGACATTCATGGTTTCTAGTGCTAAATTCATCCTTATCTTCTATTGAGATGGATAATTAAATAGTGAATGTCTTCGCATGTTTTCAATTGCTGATCTCATTTAATACTGCCATTCTGCTTCAAAATATATTCCTAACTTACCCTGAAAATCCCCAGTTTGATAATAGTGTTCCCGGACTGAACTGAGGGTTGGGCTACTATACCTCACGGCCCAATAACGAGATGCGGATAAACTGGGGAGGAAGAGAGTTTTTGTTTCTGTAACCTGTTACAGGGAGATGGCCTGGAAATTAGTGCCAGACCAACTCAAAATTACAAAGTTTTCCAGAGCTTATATGCCTTCTAAGCTGTATGTCTACACATATGTGTACATTCATCTCAAGACATAAGTGATTAACTTCTTTTAATCTATAACTAAGGTCTGAGTCCTGAAGACCTTCCTCTGGAGCCTCAGTAAATTTACTTAATCTAAATGGGTCCAGTTGATGGGGTGATTACTCTTATCTTGTCTCCTGCTAAATCAGGGAGGTTTGGGGAATTCCTTTAGACCCCCAGTTAACTTGTTTGTGGAGGCCTGGAGAGTTTCTTCAGACCCCCAATAAAACTTGTTAATCCTAGATGGGTCCTGTTAAGAATTCCTTCGTTTTGCCAGGAAAGGCCTAGGCAAAACTCTTGGTGGGCTTTTGTTACATTCCAGCCTTTGTATAAGGGCACTGGCTTTTTTTAGTTTTTAGTATTTAACTTAACCACTCCGTCAGTAATGAAATAGTTGTTACGGAGGCCTGCATTAGTGAGATTTGGCCTGCCACTATAACACTGTAGCAAAGCAGGCTCTCAAGATTCCCCGGGCCTCAGCTCCTCCAGGGATAATGAGACCTGGGAAACCCCTTCACTATTTTTCTGAGCTGAGATGAGCATTGTGTGAGAATCTACATAAACTCAAGCCCTTTCTTCCTAATGCCTATTGGATAAGCAAAGCCTGGGAACATCAGATAATTCAGGAAGACCTTAGGGTATCTCCCAATAAATGAATGACATACAGGGTTCTGCTTCATTGACTTGGCCACCTAAACACATTTCTAGGAATCATGCTTGGAAATGAAAACAAAATCAGATTAGCTTCTTTGCTGGACAGTAGGCCAATAAATCGTACCAAATAAAATGGTAGTTATGTCTATCCCTCAGAAACAAATACTATTTTTAGTTAAGAAAGAAAAAAACAGGTGTAAAAAGAAAAGAATTCTTGGGGCCCTCAAATCACTAAGCTAAAGGGAAAAGTCTAGCTGGGAACTGCTTAGGGCCAACTGCTCTGCTCACTGACATAGACGCGAATCTGACTGTCTCCTTTGGAGAGGCTAATCAGAAACTCAAAAAATGCAACTGTTCATCTCACCTATCTCTGACCTAGGCACCTCCTCCCCACTTCAGGTCTTCCTGCTTTTTGTTTCAAGCTGTCTTGCCTTTCCAGACCAAACCAATGTACTTCTTACATATATTGATTGATGCCTCATGTCTCCCTAAAATGCGTAACACTAAGCTGTGCCCCAACCACCTTGGGCACACGTCGTCAGGACTTCCTGAGGCCGTGACACAGGTGCACCCTCAACCTTGGCAAGATAAACTTTCTAAATTAACTGAGATCTGTCTCAGATTTGCTGGGTTCACACAGGTAACAGTTCCCTATACTTTTAGATTTTTGTTTAGGTTAAAAAAAAGACCTCCCTCCTTTTGATAGGACTCATGCATACTTCATTCAAATAAATAATTGCCCTTACAACTTTTGACCAAAACACAAATCCTCCAGGCTTAACATTTGTTATTTCTAGAGCTATAATAATGTATCTAAGAAGAACAAGGTCTCTTGATTGTCTACTGAGGTTTATTTTATTACGCTAGGCCAAAGATGAATTTCTTAAAATTTTAATTAAAAACACAGAAACCTTCATACAGGAATGGTAGGGGAAAAAAAACCCTCTGTTATCTCTATAGAAGCATATTCTCTTAAAGTAATTGCTATTACTATTGTCACAATATTCATATAAGATGGGTTATTCATATGATCAGAAAAACGTAAGAATTCAGTGGTTCATGAAAAGGATATTGATAAGGAGAGTTTAAGAGACACTTTTTTTTTTCTTTTAACCTGCAGGCATGTAATCTGGATCACCCTCATGTCTTTAAATCTTCTGTTACTAGAAATAATTTTTCTGTATATTAATACCACAGTCTGGTTATACTGGCATTAGATGGCTAATCTTATTATTAAAATATATGGCAAAGAACAGAGGAAGAGATCTGTCCCAGGGGGACTAATTATACCGAATCCTATTTATTGTCACTACTGTTTCTGAAAGAGTGTTTAGCTCATAATTATGTGCTGTTTGTAACTGATGTGGCACTTTTTAATTTGTACTAAACTCACCTCACAATCACACTGTCTTTTACAAAAATCATTCAAAATAATTTATTAAAGGATTCAGAATAGGCACTACCAAAATGGCTTAGACATCATTTACAGCAAGAGGAAAGAGAAACATGAGATTTACATTTTAGAACATTACTCATTTTCCTCTCTGGAAACAAGAGTGTAACGTATTTCTACCTCTAGGCACAGTTCCCGCCACAATCTGGTTGCTTATAAATGTTCGTTAATTAAATTAATGGGTAAACTACAGCTAGATACAATTTCAGAAATAGGCCCAGTAGTGCAGAATATCCTTCGCGGTCTTCAAGTAGAAAACAAGCACCTTGCTACTCAGAATAGTGGCCTCCCTAATTTTCACAGAAATATTGACATTAATAAACCCACTTGATTTATCTATATAGGGTGCTTTGGAAAGTAGTTTTAACTGGGAACTCTTCCCAGAAAATATTTAATGGACTTCACAGCATATACAAACTCATCTCAAAAAGATTTGTTTCATTAATTTTAAAACATCTCACATACAGTGTTCTTATAGTTTGATGGCAAATTGATGTGGGTAACATTGAAGAAAATTTAATGGCCTTTCCTGATAAAAGCTAATACTTTTTTTTTTTTTGGAGATGGAGTCTCACTCCGTAGCCCAGGCTGGAGTGCAGTGGCGTGCTCCCTGCAACCTGCACCTCCTGTGTTCAAGCAATTCTCTTGCCCCAGCTCCCTGAGTAGCTGGGATTACTGGCATGTGCCCTTACACCGACCTAATTTTTGTATTTTTAGTAGAGATAGTGTCTCACTACGTTGGCTAGGCTGGTTTCAAACTCCTGACCTCAGGTGATCCACCTGCCATGGCCTCCCTAAGAGCTGGTATTACAGGTGTGAGCCACCGCCACCAGTGCTAGTACTTTTTTTTTTTTTATTAATTTCCCCATTTCTCAGATGTATTTACTTTTTCATTTTTCTTTTATACAGTTTCTCAAATTTGGCATTGCTGGGACTTGGGAAAAGTCTCATACATTTGACTAATGGCAGGATGACTCAATGCCAGTCATGGTCTGAATATGTAGCTTATTACTTGACAGTTCACGTAGGAAGTGTACTAAAATTATTCAGTCCTATTGTCCCACTCCATAGCTTTATGCTTGATCTAGAAATCTGGCATCTTATCATAATAGACACTTGTGCCATAAACCCGTTTCTTATGGAAGGGAGTGAACTGTCAAGAGCCTTTAAAAGCCCTGGGCGTAATCCTGCCTAGAAAGAAGTAAATGACTCACTGTAGGGGAATCACCCTAACCTTTCCAGGTCACAGAAAACCCTCTCCTGGAGCATTAAATGGCACCCTGGTGGTTTCCAAAACTGAACAAAGCAATTCTCTCCTGCTTTCATAAATAGGTTCACAGCTATTATTTTCACAGTTTTACACCTTGGATTTCAAGAAATCTTGAGCATATAAAATGTAGAAAATTGTGTGCAGGTTTAAAAAAATCACACTTAAATCTCTCTGTGCTTGACACGATCTTAGTTAAACGTAACATTTGGGGAAACTGCCACGGGAACCTCCGAATCACAACCTTTATTGTTTTTAATGCCAGGAGTTGAGCTAAATTTTTAAAGTCCACTGCAAAATTTATCTACCTTCTTTTCTTCAGAAAGGCAAACAAATGATTTTTGTAGTTTAAGGTGAGTATAAACGGGCAAATGATAATCCCATGCAAAGTTGGACACAGAAGTCTTGAATGAAGCAACGGAGAAAATGGCAATAGATTCGCACACTCTCCCCCTTTGGTGTTTTTTAAGTTTTGACAATATGGATGCGTTAGATGGAAGGATATTGAACAACTAATCTCTATTAATCCCCTTAGTTCATAAGGCCAGAGCAAAACTTCTGCTTATGGCCAACGAGTTATCCCAATGTCCCTTCCCAGGGTATCCGGTTTGCTGATACGGCTCTGATTTTGTACTGAACATAACACAGGCGCATCCAGGAGTCATCTATCATCTGTTCTCTCCTTCCCGTGGAAGCAGATCACTTCCTAATAGGGATGTGTCACCAAAGCCTCCACGTATTTCCCCTCACAATCTTTCTCCTCTTAGAGAGGAAGACATCTTCCTACTTTACAATTTTGTCTCAACTTTCGATTAATCCTTTTGCTTTTCTAATTATGAATAACAAAAGCTAGAACAACATGAATTGCAGAAAGAGCAGAAAAATTAACTCCAATTTGCAGACAGAGTAGGAGGAATCCCTTTATAAATCACTTGCTCCTAGTTAGAGGTTATAAAGATGGCAAACCTAGGAATTAAAGACAGGAGTTTATATAAAAGGTAGAAAATAGGAGTGTTTTTAATTCTCTCATCATTTAGTGACCTTTTTTCTTTTTTTTTTCTGAGATGGAGTTTCACTCTTGTTACCCAGGGGGGAGTACAATGGTGTGACCTCCCCTCACTGCAACCTGGGTTCAAGTGATTCTCCTGCCTCAGCCTCCCGAGTAGCTGGGATTACAGGTATGAGACACTACACCCAGCTAATTCTGTATTTTTAGTACAGACAGGGTTTCTCCATGTTGGTCAGGCTGGTCTTGAACTCCTGACCTCAGGTGATCTGCCCACCTTGGCCTCCCAAAGTGCTGGGATTACAGGTGTGAGCCACTGCACCCGGCTGAGCTTTTTTCAAATCCGGTAGGTTTCATAAATTTTTTCCAGAGTATTTTGCTACTTCTCATAAATAATTTATTTTGGTTGTACAGACCACAGTCATAAATTAGTGAAGACAGCATATGGAACTGCAATTTAGCACCCAACACAACCCCATGATTCCTGCTTTCAGACAAACTCGAGCATAGTATGGATAAAGAGCTAAGATCTTCTGACCTGGGAGTACAGAAAGGACAGAAAATGTCTTTGAGCTTTGTTTGGTCAAACAGTGAAACGTGTAAGCCCTTAATGATGAACAGAATTATTAGTACAACCCAGAAGGCGAAGCCCACAGTGTTGCTGACATCATAAACAAAAGATATTTTCAACTAACTCAGACCCTTGCAAAGATTTGTCAAACGGTCTGATCACCCGAAAAATGTCAACTGTGACATATTCTTGACTTTTTAAGAGAGATTTACAGCAATCTGCTTTAATTTTGCACATTCCTACTTGGACTATGCCGGTCCTGATTCGTACATTCTCTAACTGGTTAGCCTATTCAAAGAAAAGTACATTTGCATTTCTTTTAATTTTACCCTCTCCTCTTCCCACACCTAGTCAGTGTTATGACCTATTAGAAATTCTGAGTATTTTTGTTGATTTTAAAACATTTATATAAGGAAACTCAAGGTAATGATGCTTAAAATCCAAACACCACCTAGCATCTTTAAACTGGGATCCATGGTCAACTTTCACACAATGAATAAACCCCTTACAGCTTATGTGAGACTGTGTTTGTGTGTGTATGCGCACGTGCTTCCAGGGTGAGAATTCTTTGCTGCCCATCTGTTCTTTAGGGCAAATATCAGCCATACCAGACAGGTGAATAACTACTGGATCTTTAAATAATGTGCTATTTGCCTACAAAAACTAAATATTTATATTTTCATAATACATGTTCGTTCTCAAGGATAAAATGAACATATATATTAACATCACAATACGTATGTTTGCTGGAAGAAAGCAGAGCTTAAAGCCATACGGTGCTATGGGTTTTAATGGCATCCGATGAAGACCTGTTTGCATACTGAAGGCAGTGACTGAGCAGGGCTCCACTGTGGAGGGAATCTGGATGATGAATATGGCCTCAGTGGCACAAGACAGCTCTTAAGCTAATGCCTTTCCAACATACTTCTTAATGTTCTATGTAACTTAATGAAAACCAGAAACCACTAGTATCTCTTGTTACATACTTCCCATTTGTATGTAGCAAGATCTGTTTGTTGAACTTGGTAAACATTCAGAAGGTAGGGAAGTAATAGCAGTGAGTGGCTTTACTGAAAGCGCATGTATACCATTCAGCATAGTTTATAAAATTTTGTTCAATAAATGCTAATTCTCCCATTTTCCTGCTCATCCATTATTTGTTATTGGGTTTGCCCTTAGAAGTGTTCAAGCTAATGAGTTCCCCTTTGCTCACCAATGTATGCAGAACTCAACTAAAAATAAATGAATGGTGAACAAATAAATAATAAATATGTAGGTGTAGAACCATTATTTGCTTTTCTGAAAGATAATTTTTTTGGCCTGGCAGTCTTTTGACTTTTAATTCCATTCTGATTAGCTTTATAAAATTTTGATTATATTCAAAACCTGCTGGTGGAATGCCTTAAACATTGTAATATTCATCTCTCCACATACCAAGAACTCACCGAATAATTTTTAACTTATTCATTATCAGTTACATGGAGGTATAGATGTCCCATATTTGCTTTGGAGATATATGCTATATACATGTATTTTATAAGATAATTTCTTTTGCAATGAAAAGTGACGAGTAGAAATAATTGGTTTGTTTTCGGTGAAGGGTAATTAGCAGTATCATATAAAAGCTCAAATTTAGTACCTCAATTTCTTTTTTGCTTTAGAAAACAAAGTTACACCAACACCCACATTGGTTAAAGTTTGGTTGAGTTGCAATCCACATCATATCATGGCTAAGAATTTATTTATGGGGTGGTTAAAACCTCCTCATGCCATCACCTGTTTACCTGTAGCAAAGCTCCCATTAATTCCTACCCTTGTTATCTCCAGTGACTGCTGCTTTTTGTTGAACATTTATTGCTCTGCTGCTGAAATTTACCAAATAGCTTTGAGCAAAATCTCAACTTAGAGATGAAACCATGCTCTTTAATGAAGAGTCTCACACAATTCATGTTCTATCAAAGAATTCTATGAAGAAATTTTCAGAGATCTCAGCAAAATTTAACATTTGCCTGAACCATTCAAAAATGAGAAAGGAAAGAAGGGTGCCGATGCTATAGAAACTGCCAACATTCTTTTTGCTCAATTAAACTGAGAGCCTGAGTGTGAAGCAGCAGATACAAGCATGAAATGAATTTTAGTATGGATAAAATGGCTTCAATCGTAAGACACTGGGAAAATCAAAACAACACAACTGGCATAGATAAGTAGACAGATGTGCAGGAAAATGTTTTCTAATTCTCATTTCCCTCTAGAAAATGCAAAAGTTGTTGAAGTCAGAATAATAATCATGATACTGTCTAATGAAAGATTTAGGCTAAGTATCTGTAAAAACACCAAAAATGTCAGAATTACAAAGAAGGGTTTGGCTGTGTATCCGTTATCTTTAAAACACTTCAATTCTTATTAATTAGGGGGTGCTATGGTTTTCCAGACCTAGGCCTGCAATAGAAAGTTGATTTAAATAAAAAATCCCTATCCAGCCTTTGGTTTAACTGTACAGGATCACATTAAGTCTAATTTCTCTTTAACAGTCAGGACATATCATCATCTTCTGTCTATGAAGGACAAGTAGAACCCTGAGAGTTACAAGAGGAAAGGCTCAGACAGCATTTAGTTCCTGTTTCATGAAGCTATGAATAGCTTGAGTACTAGCCCTAACAAAGCAAAAAGCAGGAACTGTAGAGGGCAGGCCAAGAAATAATGAATGCTTAGCTTTAAGTATTTAATTTGGTAGCTTGGAGGCCTCCAAAGGTGATGGAAGTTAACCACGTGTGCTGCAGCTGTGGAGAGGCATTTAATTTTTCCAGGGGGAAAAAGTGCTAACTCCTTGATTTTCCAAAGAAAGTCTTAGGAAAGTAAAAAGGTTAAGGGGTTGGTACTTAGAAGAGTCACTAGCCTTCAACAGATAAGAGTTTTTTCTGAGTGCAAAGATACGGCTCTGCGCAAGTTTTTTTCCCATGGGGAAAACAACTGTTTTAATAATTGTAGTATTTCAAGTATTTATTACATTTTAAATTTTTAATTTTGGAACAGGGTCTTGCTTTGTTGTCCGGGCTGGAGTACAGTGGCACCATCAGAGCTCACTGCAGCCTTGACTTCCCTGGCTCACGCTCCCACCTCAGCCTCCCGAGCAGCTGCGACTACAGGCACGCACCATCATGCCTGGCTAATTAAAACAATCTTTTTTTTTTTTTGGTAGAGATAGGGTCTTTCTATGTTGCCTAGGGTGGTCTCAAATTCCTGGGCTCAAGGGATCCTCCCACCTCAGCCTCCCAAAGTGCTGGGATTACAGCTGTGAGCCACCACATCCAGCCCAAAGTACTTCTTTTAAATACATGTGCATATATACATATGACTCTAAATATGAGTTGAATAATGCATTTTTAGGTTGACCATTCAATGTATTTGCCTATAGGTATATAATTAAATCAGAAATTTGAAACATACAGTATACTCAGACACAGGGACTCACAAAATGAAATTCATTAGTAGAACAAAGAATTCTAGCTGCACAAAAACAACATCTCATAACACTTCCACGTTTAGATTTAAAAACTGTGTAAAAGTATGATTTAAATCCGAGCTTCAAAGAGACTGAAAACAATCCACACTGTTTTGGAATCCCATGTTTGCAAAATCTGAGAATATACAGTAGAATTTGGTGAGGGTTAGAAAGATAATTATTCTAAGTGATAACATCTACAGAATATATAGAAAGAACACTTTTGATTTACTTATATTCAAATAACATTTACTGAATACAGCTGTCTCCATTTTCCAGGCACGGTGGTAAGACAGAGATCTCAGAAATATTTCTGTATGACTCCTATTACAAGATGTGACCTTTTTCAGACAACCACCAGCAAGCTCTGGATTTATGTCTTCAAGAGGAATGTATGTAAGTCCTCAAGAAGGGATTTAATTGTGCCTGTAATCCCAGCACTTTTGGAGGCTGAGGTGGGCAGATCACAAGGTCAGGAGATGGGAGGCTGAGGCGGGCAGATCACAAGGTCAGGAGATCGAGACCATCCTGGCTAACACGGTGAAGCCCCGTCTCTGCTTAAAAAAAATACAAAAAATTAGGCAGACGTGGTGGCAGGCACCTGTAGTCTCAGCTACTCGGGAGGCTGAGGCAGGAGAATGGTGTGAACCTGGGAGGCGGAGCTTGCAGTGAGCCAAGATCGCGCCACCACACTCCGCACTCCAGCCTGGGCGACAGAGCAGACTCTGTCCCCACCAAAAAAGAAGGGATTTACAATTTTCTTGTGCCTGCCAAAGTGCAGACCCAAATGCCAGGTCAAGCCATACAACATTAAAACTTAAACTATTGAACACTTAAAGATGGTAACTTAACAAAAATGGCAGGTAATGCCCCCTAGACTCCAGGCCTGTGACCACCCAGCCACATTTTATTACAAAGGAAAGATATAAAGGTGAGTCATGGTGGCTCATGCCTGTAACATCAGCACTTTAAAAAGCTGAGGTGAAAGGATCAGTTGAGGTCTGGGTAACACAACGAGACCTTGTCTTTGCAAAAAATTTTTAAAAATTCGCCACACATGGTGGAACGTCTGTAGACCCAACACTCATGCGGCTGAGGCAAAAGGGTTGCTTGAGCCCAGGAAGTGGGGGCTACAGTGAGCTATGACTGGGACACTGTATGCCAGTCTGGGTGAAAGAGCAAGACCCTGAAACGAAAGAAAGGAAAGGAAAGGGAAGGGAAGGAAGGCGACAGGAGGGGAGGGGAGGAGAGAGGAGGGGGGGGGGGAGGGGAGGGGAGGGGAGGACAGGAAAGGAGAGAGAAAGAGAGGGAGAGAGACAGATGGAAAGAGAGAGAAAGTGAGAGAGAGAGGGAGAAAGAAAGAAATAAAGAAATAGAAAAGAAAAGAAAAGGAAGAAAGAAAGAAGGAAGGAAAGAATTCCAACGTAAGAATTTAACAGGAATCGTTAGATCAATCAACAACAGTGATCTGATTTTGGACAGTAAAATATTTCTTCCTAATCCAGTTTTTAATTTTTATTTCAAATGAACACGTTGTCTAATTCCATATGAAGTGATGCGGAGGCCCACAACAAGCATGATTACAAGCACTCTAAAATTATCCCCTTTGATAAAAGATGACACTTTGGCAAACATTCTTGCCACTGCCTTTCCTGTGATGGCTGAGGAGACTAAACTGAGAGTTTAAATGTACATTTGTTAAAGCCTCCATTCAGTCCTCATCTTATTTTTAGTCCCATCAATGTCCATTTAGCAAAGATCTGACTTCGGAGATTGGACTTTCAGCTGGAACGCTTCACAAGTGTCTGCTATGAAGATTCTGGTCTCAGCACCCACCACCCCCTCCTGCTCTGGCAAATGATCACACGGCTCCTCTCCTGAAAGCGTGTTCTCCAAAAAAGAGAAGAACCAAGGAACTTTTGTTCTGCAGAGACATAAAAAAAATTTCCTGACAAGTGCCTTGCTAAGATGAAAATGAAAATGCTAATATGAATATTCTTTTTCAAAAGCTCTTTGTTCAGAGAGGAAGCTTGTTCTAGTGAGAAGGCACCGCAGTGACTCACGGCTCTACCCTGCCCCTTCCTAGCGGTGTCACCCTGAACCAGCCACTCCATCTCCCGAGGTTGCAGTGATATCATCCGTAGAGCAGGGTCAATAGTATCTTACTTCTTGGAGGAATGCCACGAGCTCTTTAATGGCTCCTCATGGCTTTCTATGCACTGTCACTTTATCCATAGAAAAATCAAAATGGCGAGGAAGATTGGTGCAAATGGGTGACATTTTGGTTAAGTTGCATAAAATGCACAAACAATTCCAGCCAAGATTGAGTGAGAAGAACTGGATTTACCCTCCCGCCTGAACAACCAACAAATGGCCAATATATTCATATATAAACAATGTTTCTTTCTCCCCCCCACCCCCCTCACTGCCCAGATGGAGTCTGCTCTGTGGCCAGACTGGAGTGCAGAATAAATGGACAATATATTCATATATAAACAATGTTTCTTTTTCTTTTTTTTTGTGATGGAGTCTGCTCTGTTGCCCAGGCTGGAGTGCAGTGGCACAATCTCGGCTCACTGCAACCTCTGCCTCCCAGGTTCAAGCAATTCTCCTGCCTCAGCCTCCTAAGTAGCTGGGACTACAGGCGTGCGCCACCACGCCTGGCTAGTTTTTTGTATTTTTAGTAGAGACAGGGTTTCACCATGTTGGCCAGGATGGTCTTGATCTCTTGATCTCATGATCCACCCAACCTGGCCTCCCAGAGTGCTGGGATTATAGGCATGAGCCACCGCACCCGGCATAAATAATGTTTCTGCAAGATATTAGACATCAAGTGAAGGACACTGATTCCTGACAAGGGGAAACAAATGTGGACTTATAGCTGCCAAACTCATGGCCCTGAATTTCCAGGTCATGACTTCAGGTGGGGAAACCCACACAGAGCCTAGAGGACTCACAGAGTGGAGGACATGAAGTGCATGGAGAGACCAAGGTCACAGGACAGGCTGATGAGGAGAGAGTTGCTCCAAAAGAGAATCCAGAGATGTGCAGAGTGATCCTTCAGAATACAGCTGAGTAATGATGGGTACATGCATGTGAAAGAAACTGAGGCCAGGGGGAAAATCACCTAGCATTAACAGTGCTTGGTGTTCACACAGGGACAGGAATAATGCCTCTTTCCACTAGTCAGATGAGAAAACTTAGCATTCACAGTAGATGACTGAGAAGGGTCTTGACTCACTAGTAAGAAATAACTAGTTCTAGGCTGATAACTGCTCCGATTCCACCTAACAAATCTAAAAATGCAAAGCTCAAAAGGATCAAACTGTTTCCAAGTAACTCAACTACATGACAGAAAAAAGCTCAAGAATATTACAAAAACACCTAGCATTCAACAAGCTTAAATTCAGGGTCTGATATTTAATAAAAAATTATGAGGCATAAAATGATATAGGGAGATGCCACATGCAATCATAAGCAATCAAAATTGATTCAAAGTTGACAGAGGTGTTAGAATTAGCAAACACGGATATTTAAACAGTTTTCATGTAACAACTGTATTCCATAGGTTCAAAAGTTAAGTAAAGATATAGATAATATATAAAAGTTAAGTAAAAATATAGACAATATTAAGGGGGTTGAGCAGAGCCTAGGTCAAATTTCTATATATGACAACTACAGTATGTGAGGTGATAAGATGAAAAATGGCCAGATGAAATTAAGGGCAGATTGAACTATACCACGGCATATCAAAATTAAATTGTTAAAAACCAGTGAAATAGAGAAAACTGTAAAAACAGAGAAAAAAAAGGCATGTTATTTATAGAGAAATAAAGATAAAGATATCAACACAAATAAGACAGTAGAGTATCATCTTCCAAGCAGTGGAAGAAAAACCTCAATCCAGTATTTTATACCCAGCAAAAATATCTTTCAAAAACCAAAGGTATAAAAAAGACCTTTTCCGTCAAGGCCAAGCAAAAGATTCCATCACCAACTTACATGCACTCAAACTTGTTTTTTTTTTTTTTTTTTTAAAGAGACAGGAATCCCCTTTGTCACCCAGGTTGGAGTGCAGTCAGGCAATCATAGCTCAATGCGGTCTTGAACCCCTGAGTTCAAGGGATTTTCCTATCTCAACCTCCTGGGTTGCTGGGATTGTAGGCACAAGCCACCAAGCCCAGTCTCTAAGACATTTGAAAGGAAATCTTTCAGGCAGAAGGAAAATGATACCAGTTGGATGTGCATGAAGAATTTAGAGCATCCAAAATGGTGACTTCATAGGTAAACATACGGTGTTTTTTTTTTTTTTAATTTATAACTCATTGAAAGATAACTGTCTAAAGAAAAACATCAACAATGTGGTAAGGAAAAAGTATGACAACAACCGCTTACGGAATGAGAAGGGGAAATGGAAGTACTTTTTGTAAGGTTCTTATACTATCTGTGAAGTGGTATAATATCTCTTGAACTGATATAATATCATCGTGACAAGTTTAGAATGTTTTCTATAAGCCTAAAGCAACCAGTAAAAGAACGAACTAGTTATAACTTACAAACCAACAAAAGAGATAAACCAGTAAAATAACAGTTGTAACTTACAAACCAATAAAAGGGATAAAATAGAATCATAAAAAATTTCCAATTAATTCAAAAACAAAAAAAAAGGGGAAGAAGGAAGAACAAAGAATAGACTGGACAAATAGAAAACAAATAGCAAGATGACAGATTCTGTCACACCATATCCATAAACTCCTTCAGTGTACACGGTCTTCTCAATCCAAAGGAAAACATAAGACCCAATTATATGCTGCCTAAAAAAAATACACTTCAAATATAAAGACAAATAAGTTCAATAAGAGTACAAGGATGGAAAAATGCCCCACATTAATATTAATCAAAAGAAAGCTGGACTAGCTTTATTAATATTAAAGTAGATTTCAGAGCAAAGCATTACAAAGGATAAAAAGATCATTTCATAAGAAGAGGCTCAAAGAGGGTCTAACAGCCCGGAACGTTTACGCACCTAAAAACACAGCCTCAAAGTACACAATGTAAAAACTGATAGCACTGTTTAGAAAAATGGACCAGTCCACAATCACAGGTATAGCTTTCTATATCCCTCACTCAATGACAAACAGAAAGAACAAGTGGCTGGGCATGGTGGTTCACGCCTGCAATCCCAGCACTCTGGGAGGCCGAGGCGGGTGGATCACCTGAGGTCAGGAGTTCGAGACCAGTCTGGCCACCATGAAGAGACCCCGTCTCTAGTAAAAATACAAAAATTAGCTGGGCATGGTGGCACACCTGTAATCCTAGGTACTTGGGAGGCTATGGCAGGAGAATTGCTTGAACCCAGGAGACAGAGGTTGCAGTGAGCAGAGATCACATCACTGCACTCCAGCTTGAGCAACAGGGTGAGACTCCGTCTCATAAAAGAAAAAAAAAAAAAAGAAAGAACAAGTGGACATAAACTAAACACTCATGCTCTGAATGCTCCTTCCATTCCAAGTAAGCTCTCCCACAGAATGCCGGTGAAGACATCTTTGCCTGCAGCGCTCAACAAGCCTTTTTGGACAATGATCACTGAAGACTATGAATAAGTCTCATCATTGCTAATTTCATGACTGACAAACGCTTTCCCACAGAGAATATGGCCACTGCTCTGAGACGGACATTTGAGTGCTAACTCCTTCTGGTCCACTAAAAATTTTTACAACTCAGCCAAATCTCAACTTTCCTTGACCTTAGTTATATTATTATACTTATATGATGAGGGGGCTGGTCAAGGTTACTTCTAAAATCCTTTGCTATGGTCTGAATGTTTGTGTCTCTCCCACCCCTGATTCATATGCTGAAACCTAAGCCACAATGTGATGCTTTTTGAGGGTGAAACCTTTGGGAAACAATCAGGTGTGAGGGCAGAGCCTTCAAGATTGACATTAGTTCCCTTATAAACGGCCCCTGAGAGCTCCCTTGCCCATTCCACCATATGAGGATACAGCAAAATACAAACAAAAACAAAAATAAAAGATTAAAAAAAAAAATTTAAGTTCTATGAACCAGGAAGCCAGCTTTCACCAGACAACCAGGTCTGCTGATGTCTTGATCTTGGACTTCTCAGCCTCTGCAACTGTGAAAAATAAACTTCTGTTGCTGATAAGGTACCCAGTCTATAGTATTCTGTTATAGTAGCCTGAAGGGATTGGAAGACATCCTTCCAGCTTTTGTGTTCGAACCTGAACTATGCCATCAATTGTCACCACCTCAGGAATCTTAAATCAAGCCAGGGCTTGCACTGTGAGTCCCTGGGAACACTGTCTGGCTGCTCTGGAGAAGTGTGAGTGTCCACTGTGCAGAGATGGCCCTGCGGAGGCAGTTGCCCTGGGACCCTTTGACCTTCAAGATGGAATGGACAAGGGCTGAACCTGTGAATAACAGTGCTTAAGGCATTTCTTCTCATTCTTTTTGTATGGCTTCCAGTTCCCAGTCCCCACCCTGACTGTCTGTGCTGTGACCTGAAGTGGGAACTCGACCGCAGTGAGACCTACCCGAGGAGGAACAGCCTGCAGAGCGGTGATGTAGTTCTCCAGGGCCAGGCGACGGCGGTCATTGAGCATAGCTTCCACTCTGGCCATGTGTGTCTCCACCAGCTGCTGTCTCTCGTTGGCTGCTTCCTGTTCCAAAGATTCCACTTTCTCCTGGAAATGCTGCCATCATAAACACATATGTCCATGGGGACTGAACAAGTAGGATGAAGCAGCAATTTCAACTCTTCTAAAAAAGACATCCTATTCCGTTTTCTTCTAGTGCTAAAAAGTATCCTAAAGACTGCATAGTCATTCCACATTTTGACTAATTCTGCATGTTTTATAGGTTACTTCACTTTCCTGCACTCTCCAATCCGCATCAAACCTACTTTTTCATTAAAAATCAGTATTTCATAGGCTCTCTGAGACTGATTTGACTAATAATAACATTGGATAAATATATGCACTCTTGAAACTCTTATATTAAAAAAATTCCTCTCTTACTAAAAGTACCTCAAGTAATTGATCACAATAAACTCTTGGTTTACTTAAGGTAATTTTGAGACTGGTGGTTTAAGTCAAAAATTCAAATTCTCATAATTTTTGCAGGAGGGAGAAGCAGCAGAAGATTGTGGTGACTGAAAAGATGTATTGTTAATAAAAAGTAGATTGCAAGTTATAATGTGAGTGTTATGGCAATGAATTATAACTTCAAATAATTGGGAGCAGATATAAGGCAGGATTTAAGCAACTCAATTATGAGACAATGATTAAGAACAGTTCAAGTTCATGGGACTATGAACAATCATGCCTGAGGTGCTGGCAGATGCAGGTAAACCTGCAGACACTCATTACACAGACTGCTGGCCTGTGATGTTTGGTAGGGAATGGGTTCAGATTTTACCTGGATAACTGCCTTCTTGTCAGCTTTAGGCAAGTTCTTTGCCTGGCGTTCTGCCTCTTCCCATTCTCTCATGACCTATAAATTAAGAAAACATTTGAGTTTAAAATCATCAGTTCATCCTTTGAATACAGACTTAATAGGATGGATGATTATGTTTTTCTTCTATTTTTGTCATTTTAGATATTTTAAAAATGTATTACATACCCATTCCTATCTGAATAATATGTGACCTCCCAATAGGATATACATAATTAATCACAGCAGTCTATTAAACATAAATGTTCACATTTACTGCAGGAATATAGCCTTTTGAGTCAAGGTTGGTCTTTTTTTCCCTAGAACTGAGTGACAGTCATTTTATTTGATGTGAACAAACACCAACTATTCATAGAAGGCATACACTAACTGAACAAGGTCTTCCAATATTTAACTGAAACATGTTAAGTTTTACTCTCTTATGAAAGCGACTGAAACCATTTTAAACTGTATATTTTGACTTTAAAAGAAAATATGACATTTTATGTGTGTGTGTGTGTGTGTGTCATGCATACAATGCCAAAAAGAAGTATATAATGGGGGAGAAAAAGAAGACTTCTGCTGTCTGATATCCTAAGACCTATTCTCCTTTAAAGAACTGATGGAGAATTAAGGCCCTTTAAGCTTGCCGACCTAAGTCATGAACAGCAAGGATTACTCTAAGTCCTTCCAAAAACTCCAAGAAAACATGCAATATTCTGAATGCAGCAAAAATGTATTTTTTTTTTAAATTATTTTTTATTTTATTTTTTTGAGACGGAGTCTCGCTCTGTTGCCCAGGCTGGAGTGCAGTGGTGCAATCTTGGCTCACTGCAAGCTCTGCCTCCCGGGTTTACGCCATTCTCCTGCCTCAGCCTCCTGAGCAGCTGGGACTACAGGCGCCCGCCATCTCGCCCGGCTAGTTTTTTTTTTGTATTTTTTAGTAGAGACAGGGTTTCACCGTGTAAGCCAGGATGGTCTCGATCTCCTGACCTGGTGATCCACCGGTCTCGGCCTCCCAAAGTGCTGGGATTACAGGCTTGAGCCACCGCGCCCGGCCGCAAAAATGTATTTTTTAACAAGTAGCACTAATTTAGTAAGCAACTGCTATGGTTTGAATGTATTCCCCAAAAAGCATGTGTTGGGAACTTAATCCCCAATGCAACAATGTTGAGAGGTGATTCAGTCTTTGTCCTCATGAGTAAATTAGTTTCATTATGGGGAGAGTAGGTTTGTTATTGTGAGAAGTGGGTTGTTATAAAACTGAGTTTTGCCCTCCTCTTGCCCTTCTTCCTTCCACCATAAATGATACAGCATGAAGGTCTTCAACAGATGCCAGCACCATGCTCTTGGACTTCCCCACTTGCAGAACTGAAAGCCGAATTTTAAACTTCTTTTTCTTTACAGATTATCCAGGCTGGGGTATTCTATTATAGCAACACAAACTGACTAAGATATCAGGTGAATGTGTTTTGTAGGGTATCAATGCTTCCTACATGGATTTCCCTGAGTGAAGTGCACTCATTAACCTGATAAAAAAAGTAAGAGACTGTACCTCTGTATGTTGTTCAAAGAAAATATTAACTCCCTACCACCTAGAGCTGCCTTTTCAAGTGTATGACAAGTAGAATTTGTTTAAAGTGCAACTCATAACTGAGCTAGGTAAAATGAAGAAAGATAGATCAAGGACAACAAAAAATTGGCTTGGTGCCAGATGTGTACTTGCATACTCTGTGTACTCCCAAAGCATGAGGAAACTTGATTACTGTATTATAAGAGCCTGTTATTTGTAGGTATTTAGCCCTAAGGAATAGACTCTTCTGAGGTACTTCAAGACAGGAAAGAAAAAGAGGCTTGGAATAAATAACTACAGATAGAAGACTTCTATGAGACAATACCACATCAAATCACCATGTGGGTTCCTAATTACAGATTTTATTGTCTATCGATATTAATTCTTTGCATATGATAGGCAATTAGCTTCTTCTTGTTGTTTTAGTAAAACTATGGAGAAAACAAGATGGAATAAATATTCTATTATACCTGAAAAGCATATAAAAAATAATCTCAAGGTTCACAGCAAAATTGGGACAAATGCCCTGCTGCAATGAACAAGAATAGAACATGGAAGAAAAGAAACATATTGTCCCATCTGCTTTGGTGCTTCTACCAAGTTAACAAAGGGAACCTGTGGGCAAGGGGGACATGGAAGACCATCTTTGCTTTAGAGATGAGATAAGCCTTGCAATATAAATATTTCAATTTCCTGCTTTGGGAATGTTCACAGTGGTGGTACTCTACCAACAATTCTTCAAGTAAGGAATCTCAAAATTAGTTTGAGATAGAAGTTCAATGTTCTACTGCAATGTGAAAACTGATTTTCCATATTACATTTACATTTTTTCCATTTTACCTTGTACACTCAGAACCTGGACTTTAAGCTTTAAGCTGGGGGAATCCATGAAATAATTAAAGAGATTTATGTAGCTAATGAGTTGCAAATAAGCATTACTATAAAAATTAACTCAAATTCTGATTTTCAGAACAATTTAAAAATATCCTATACCCCCACAAATAAATAAATCACCTGCACCATCCCACTAAGACTCTACTGCAAATGAATACACACTATATGTAGGCTGAGCATCTCCCTATCAACAGTGAATTTCACTGTGGAACTGATAACAAATAGCATTACTGCTGACCCTGTATCAAGTGCTTTACAACATGTATCTAATTTAATTGATTCCTCACAACAGCTTGTGATTAGCCAGGGCCGTCCCATTTTATGAACCAGGTTAAGGTACCAGCTCAAGATTATGCAGGTAAAAAAGGGAGAGGAAAGAATATAAATCAAGATCTCTGTGGTTCTAAAGATCATGTTTTTGTACCCTATGGTACCCAATTTTCCATTATAAAATAAAAAATTCATTAGGTGAGCTACATTTATTTACATTTAGTGACAGGAGAAAGGGGTGCTCTTAAAATGTTCCTGCTCATCTTAAAAATAAAAACCTAGGCTGGGCACAGTGGCTCATGCCTGTAATCCCAGCATTTTGGGAGGCTGAGGTGGGTGAATCACAAGGTCAGGAGATCAAGACCATCCTGGCCAACATGGTGAAACCATGTCTCTACTAAAAATACAAAAATTAGCTGGGCGTGGTGGCATGTGCCTGTAATCCCAGTTACTGGGGAGGCTGAGGCAGGAAAATCGCGTGAACCAGGGAATCAGAGGTTGCAGTGAGTCTAGATTGCACCACTGCACTCCAGCCTGGTGACAGAGCAAGACTCCATCAAGGACGGATGGACGGAAGGAAGGAAGGAAGGAAGGAACTATGAGTTGGGTCAGCTTTCAATTTGAAGGACTTCATTTTAAGCATATACTAAAAGTAGTAAGTTTATAAGTAATAAAAGTGCTCACACATGGTTCAGCTGCTGATTTCTATTGACTAAATGCTAGTCACGACATAGAGCAACAAAAATCTACCGGTTTAGAGTTGTATGAAATATGAAATATTTCATATAAAATATGAAAATTTGAAATTTGAAAAATATGAAAATATGAAAAATTCCAAAATCCTCTGTATTTATAAGAAAACATATAACAAAAACTACAATAAAACTTATTTAAAAAACTGCACAATTTTTAAAATTTAAAATTCTCAGGACCTGGCCCTTGCAGTGGCTCTATAGATTCTTACAAAGCAATTTTCCACTGCAGGCACAAAGGTATCACTTTCATTTGGATTTATGGATCTTCAAAGACTTGGCTGTTTCATGCAGAGAAAATGACTACTACTTAGTAGAGATTTAAGAGGCAGGCAAGTTTGAAGTCGAAAAGTCCCTAGATTTCAGCACCACAGATTATCAGATACATACTAATTTCAGGTGTCTCATATGCCTGTGACCACTGGAATCTAGTAGACAACATTCTCTGCTCTGGGATAACATCTCTTAGGTTATATCAGATATATCTGACGACTAAAAGATGAACAAAATCTATCAAAACTCATATGAATTAAGTCACAAGTTAAATAGATGTGCTAAAAGAAAAGCTGAATTATTATTTTATCGAAGACCTGTCATATCTAAAACTAACAGAGAATCTGAAATACGTTTTCTTAATAAGATCAAAAATGACCAAGTTATACTAGGATAAAAAATCCAGGATTAAAAAACCACAAAATTAAAAAAAAAATTACTAAGTGGGTCCAAGAATGAAATGCAAGGTTAGTAAGACTTAAATGAACTTAGAGGTACTAAAAGGAGTTTACAATCCAGTTGGAAAGATAACACAGGTGTGTCGAAAAATCACTAATAAAACCGGAGAGCAAATATTTAGAATTAAAGGAAAGGTAAGAGCAATGACTGCCTGTCTCGTTCTGAGTATGAAGCGGGGTGTAAGGAATGGGTGAGATGTGCCAACGTGAAGAAGGGTGGGGGGGCATTTCCAGGAGAAGTCAACGCCGAGGACAAAGGGAAGTCCAAGATGAGATGAGCAGATGGTGAGCAGAGTGGCGTGATCAGAACAGCAGTTTAACGCTGTACAGAAGGCAAGGGTAGCAGTTGAGAAGGAAGAGGTGGTAGGAAGACCAGAGTCAGGGTACAGCGGTAGGCGCTGAAAATGACAAGTTGAGCATTCGGTGTTTATTTTTGTCATTGTTCTTTTTTTTAAGACTTCATGTGCCCAGAAGTGGATTTGTGAGGCCACAGGAAGCCTCTGAAAGCTTCATAAAGAAGGGAGATAGGATGTAAATTCAAAGGAGGACATTTCAGTGGCAATAAGTATGATTCATAGTCCTCCAATGCTTTCGGGACAGTGCCTGTATCTTTCCTAATGAAAAATCTGATTTTTTTGGCATCAGGTGAAAACTCACTAATTCCCTGTGGTTAGCCTTCTAGTTCAATTCGCTGCTAGGTTTTCATCACGGGCAACCACTAGAACTGCACATTATATTCCAGAGCCAAAAGGATAGTGATTATAAGGCGTTTTTCCTCTTTATGTTATTATACCAAAGTAGATCCAAGTATTGTTACTCATCTGAAGGCAAAACAAACCAACAACAAAAAAAACACAAACAAAAAAACAGTATCTGTGTTGTACCTTTCTAGATACATTATTAGTTACATGCTTTCAAGTGTAGGTTTTCTTATTATTCAGGCCAGGCCAAGAGGTCAGGAGATGATTATCATGGAAAAGACGGTTTGTTACTCACAGCTCCCAAGAAGCTGGTATATGCCACTACATGCAGGCTCATATGGGAAGCATCAGGGTTGGTCAGGAGGGGAAAACATGAACAAGAGTTCTCTGTGGTTTTCATGGAAAGAATGCGCGAAGCAGGGTAAGCACGTTTAGGACTGACTAGTTCAAACAATGGTGATGGGGCATGAGGTTGTCCCTAGTGGTCTGGTACCTGGCCCTGGGGTGATTAGAGCAGGTGTATAGTGGCCCAGAGTATAAGAGGTAAGTAAAGAAGGTGGTTGGGAGTTAGGAGCGTTTGACTGATTGGTTTGCATGTGAAAGACATGCTCAGAGGCCATTTATTTGGCCCTGGCAGGGAGGAATCTTCCTGGGGTCAACAGGGACCCAGATCAGAAATTACAGGAAAGCAAGATTAATTGTCTACTAAAGACTGACTATGGTCTTAGAAAATATGCAGCAGTCTCATTCATAAATTGCATTTAATGTCTCTCAACAGACCTTTTAAGTATCTAAGTATGACAAAAATTTCTCCTATCTTCTGATATTTGCCACAGAATATTAACACTAAAAATGAATGGCTTACTTTAACCTGAGATCTCTTTATTCATTCACTTATATGTCCTACTTTTTTTTTTTTTTCCCACATTCACTCCTAGGTTTGTAGACTACCAATCGAAAATGTGACTGGAAAATAATATGTCCATATTTGTTGACTGAATGAATGAATGAGGAATCTGAGCAAGGGCTAAAATTCTCTGTATTATCAAACTCCAACACAACATCCAGTGCCCAGTAGTAGACATAGCTTAAATTGTGGTTGATAGTATATATGGATTAGCCATGTTTTAGACACAAGTTATTTTTCAATTTGCTTAATTAAGGATCTGCTAAAAAAAAATACCAAACCAAACCACGTTTTTTTTTTTTTTTTTTTTTTTTTTT
>NW_012120598.1:4632083-4638836 GCF_000951035.1 Colobus angolensis palliatus | reverse complement strand
CGTTTTTTTTTTTTTTTTTTTTTCCTCCCAGCAAAGTATAGTGAAAGGAGTACCGTACTACGAGCAAGAAAGGCCTGGATTCTAAATGTTGTCTCTGGCTCACTGATTTTGCTTTATGCTAAAATGGGAAGCCACTCTTTGAACCTCTATTCCATTATGTATCACTTAGGAGACTAGATGAAATAATCACTATGGTTCAGCTCAGTTTTAAGTCTCTATGATTCTGTAGACTGTAAACAATTACAACAGTCTGGGATTTAATACAAAAACTCATCTTTACTAAAGAGAAAAATGCTCTTAGATGGATTTTAATTTACAATATGTTGATTACAGGTACTACATATATACAGAATAATAATGCCAAGTACCTTTCTTCACCAGAGAGAGTGTTATGGACATCATTTAATTTGTGCTTACAAAATCCAACTATACTTGGATCCTTCTTAGGCAGCATGTTCATGGAGGACGCAAAAAACTCACAAACTATGCCCACACAGTAAACATTTAAAATTAGAACTTTGCATCTTTAAAGATCTTGATAAAGCCAGCAAGCCCGTGGGGAGACTGCGGTTTCCTGTCATCGTAGGGCTGAATGGTGGAAGTGCCAGACTTACCTGGGACATTCTCTCTCGGTGCTTGGCCTCAAGTCTCTCTTTGGCTTTCTGGAAATGGGCATGTTCATTCTCATCCCCAGGCGTCTCAAGGTACTTGTCAATGGCATCAGGGGTACTGGCTGCTGTTGTAGGAACTATAAAGTAGAAGAGAAGGAGGTTTGAGGGAAAAAAACAACAACAAAAAAACACCAACAACAGAATATCCACTTGTTTAAAAGAAAGCCATATTTTCAGTTATTTCTCAGAACAGAGAATTTAGTAAAGCAGCGCATACAAGACGTTAATGCTGTTTAAGAGAACATGAGACACTGTGCAGCACAGTAAGGATGTGTTTCATCATTCCCAAGTACAGAATGAAGGAAAAATCTTGAAAAGGGTCCACTTTGCAATATAGTGTTAGAGTTCTTTATGAAACAAGCATGCAAAGAGCAAAAACAGTTGGTGCTGGATAGACATATTTTTCCAAATGCCCATGCTTTCCTGAATTCATATTTTGCAATTTTGAAAGTAAATGATATCATCAATATTACACATTCAGACTCCTGCAGAAACCAAAGATATCTGTAATTAACCTGTTGTAGAATAACTGCACCCCAGAGAAAAGGTAAATTGTATGATGTATTTTAGATAACTTAACTACAAAGACAACCTTCTGCACCCCAGAGAAAAGGTAAATTGTATGATGTATTTTAGATAACTTAACTACAAAGACAACCTTCATGAGACAGTATGTGAAACACCACAAAAAAAAAAATCAATAAACACATTTTTGAATCACAAAAGGACCTTTCTGCCTTCACAAATTTGACAATAGTCAATGAACTCATTATGCTAGTTGTCAAAAAGTGATTTCTATTTTGAATTCAATTAATACTGCTAAGCAATATTTGAATTGCAACATATACTGCTATATTATGTGAAACATAAATACCTATAAAATTCAAGAGTACACTATAAAACAAAAACGTCTTAACTCATGAGCCAAGTGAATTATAATACCTCTAGAAGCAATTTTCCAAAAGATTAGTAATGACTAGTGAGAATTCAGAGTATGTATGAGTTTAAAAGAAAAAAGGATTTTGACTTAAGAAGAAGCATATTTAACATAAAAAACGAAATGAGATGTTTTCACTATCTTTTCAGGTCAAATCAATTGTTTCATTCTAAAGGTTATTCAAATATCACCAATGTTCCAAGTATTCCTATCAAATTACTAATACTTGTGTATTACATTTGGGATATAATACCTCAAAGAGGACTTGAATGAGAAGAATTTATAGCTAAGTCACTTTGAAACTAAACTTGAAGTTAAATACGTTTTCTACATCCTTCAAGAAAATGTCTGGAATCTTAATCCAAAGGCTTCAAAGATATTAACTAAAACCGGAAGCCTGTTCAATAATTACACAGTATCTTTCATTTTAAAGAGCAACATTCGTTTTGATTTTTTCCCTCCACTTCAATCCTGATTAATAATCATTTTTCAAAAAATATAAGCAGTTGAGTGTCTATCCAGATGTTGCTTTGAAGTGTAAGGAAGGAGGCAGGGCATATTCCTGGTGCCTTTACACAGCTGCCCCTATCTTCTGTGCAGCAAATGAGGGAGTGGTGTTCCTTCTTACACTGGCAGCAACAGGGAGAAGGAAGGAAGGAAGGAAAGAGCCATGTGGGGGCTTTGCAATTAAGCACATTTGGATTTGAATTCCATTTCTTTTTCAGATCGGCTGTGACCTGGGGCAGGAAACTTAAGCACTCCATGTTCCAGTTTCTTTATCAAGTGGTGATAACATGCCACACGATAGGATAGGAGTGCTGGGAAAATGAGATACCATACCACATGAAAGTCATCTGGCAGAGAGGGTGACACACGGCAGAGCTCATACATATTAGCGGCCTTGCCTCCTCCTCTGCTTATTACATCCTGCTCAAATCTTAGAGCTAATGCTAACCATGGGAAAGTTCTGCTACTTTTATTCAAAGCCACTGAAAATAGGAGGGCGCAATAATAAAGTAAGAAAGAAAAAAGAAAACGACAAATTTTAAAAATTGAGAAAAAAACACAAAAGAAAATATAAACATTAACAAAAAACAAAATAGAACCACTGAAAATGAATTACACACAGGATCACAGAGTGCAACCTACAGGAAAAGTAATATGTATTTTTCAAAAAATGTTAGGGGTAGCCCACATAAAAAAGGCCGAAAGTATCAAAAATAAGTAAATCGTTAATTTGTAAGATCGAACCAATAATTTTGAATATTAAATCCTTTTCGAAAAAAAGGTAAATGTTTTTCTCCACTGCTTCAAGCAAACCAGTATGCAAGTAGTTTTTTAACTTAATCATTAAGTTAATGAATCCCAACTTGGAATGAACGTGGTATTTCGCATTCAAAATGTGTTTCCCCGGCTTCAGTCATTTTCTCATCTTAACTGGTAGAGCTCAAATGAGAACAAGTTAAAAGTAAAAGCAGAAAACAAACAATAACATTATTTGGCACAGTCCAATCTGGCAGAATGACAAGTTTAGGCAAACCACATTTTATATTTGAAACAAATGAAAATGTATAAATATTTGGGGTTATATTCCCTGATGAAGATAGTCATTCGGCTGTTAACTGTTATTACCATAACATAAGCACCCCTTTGGAAAACTAGAATCATAAAACTTACTATGTAAGAAGGAAGTTTTTTCAGCTCCTATGGTTTGCAAACACTGTCTACTGTATAAAGGAAAGAAGATAAACACGATAATCTGAATCACTATAATCACACTGGCCTAAGTAGAAATGCACGTAGCAATATAATAAGAGAATAAACATGGAACGTGAATGTGAGGTATGTTTAACAGGACTGAGGATATTAAAAAGGATAAAAATCTTCTTTTTAGGCACATGGAAATAAATATGAATACGATATTACCAATTTATTCCACTGAATCCAGAAATACTTCTGTGGTAATTAATTTTCCCTGCCAACTCGATTGGGCCACAGGGAGCCCAGATTAAGCGTTGTTTCTGAGTGTGTTTGTGAGGGTGCTTCTAGATGAGATTAGCATTGGAACTGGTACACTCAGTAAAGTAAATCACCCTTCTCAACATGGGCAGGCATCACCCAATCTGCTGAGGGTCTGAAATCAAAAGGGCAGAAGATGGAGCAGTTCACCCTTTTTATTTCCTGGCTGCCTGAGCCAGGATATTGGTCTTCTCTTGCCCCTGGACTGAAATGTACACCACTGTCTTCCCTGGTCCTCAGGCCTTTAGATTTGGACTAAGTCATACCACCAGCTCTCCTGGGTCTCCAACTTGCAGATAACAGATCATGGAACTTAGCCTCCATAATTGTTGTGTGAGCCAATTCTGCATAATCAATCTCTTCCTATACGTATATATCCTATTGGTCCTGTTTCTCTGGAGAACCCTGAGCAATACAATTTCTCTTCAAGTAAATCTTTGTTAACGGTCCCAGTTGAGGAAGCTGTGTCTCTTTTAATCTGTAACTCAAATGTTCAGCCATTCATACAATCCCCCATCTCAATTAGTGTGAAATTATCCTATATTCATACCAACCAGCAAATCAGATTACTGTCTAGTCAAGCAGAGAAGGATAACATATGCTGATATTGTTAAATGAATTTAATAGTTTATTACTACTGCTCTGCAGCTGGTGAGGAGGAAGGAGAGAGCAATTTTAAGGTGGAGTATGTCCAGAGAGCTCACCTTCTATTCCGTGAATATCCTTATATCCTAAAGAGATTACATTCATAGGACTGACTACCATTTTGTGATTACGTCCACAGAAGGCGAGAGACATGTGTGCCCTATGTCCTCACCCATCAAGGTGCTTCCTTTTGGGAAGGGAGTGGGGCTGAAGGAATGTGAGGATATGTCACAGGACACAGTGGGAACAGGAAGCTGCAAATCAGCAGGTCACTGATATATTTAAGGTACTTAAAACACAGGTCACTGTCACCACTTAGAAAGTGGAAACGAACTGGCTTTAGGAAGGTTTATTTCTGTTTTGCATTTTAAACTACCATAGAGCAGTTTGTCCTGCTCACAGACCTCTGAGGTTCCAGGGAACCTCTGATAAAGGCTAGGATTTTGGCCGGGTGCGGTGGCTCGTGCCTGTCATCCCAGCACTTTGGGAGACCAAGGTGGGCGGATCACCTGAGGTTGGAAGTTTGAGACCTGCCTGATTAACATGGAGAAACCCTGGCTCTACTTAAAAAAAAAAAAAAAAAATTAGCCGGGCGTGGTGGCGCATGCGTGTAATCCCAGCTACTCGGGAGGCTGAGGCAGGAGAATCGCTTGAACCGGGGAGGCAGAGGTTGCGGTGAGCTGAGATCGCGCCACTGCACTCCAGCCTGGCCAACATTGAGCGAAACTCGGTCTCAAAAAGCCAACTAACTAACTAACTAAGTAAAGGCTAAGATTTCCATGTTGGCCAAATGATAACAGCCTCTTTTCATCAGAGTCCTCCATGCTAGGCATCTTCTATGTGTTCTCGTTTAATACATGGGAAGAAAAAATTACCCTATTTAATTGCGTAGAGGCAAAACACTATCATTTAATATACTCATTCGCATCCCTAAACACACACAAATAAAGTCTCTTAAGATTGGGTAAGCCATAAAAAGGCTGTAAAGCTAATTTTTAGGGCAGTAAAGGGCTAATCCATCCACATGCTGGGGCACTGGAAAGGGTTTTTTGTTGTTTTGTTTTGTTAATGAGCAACACAACTTGGCTAAACAACATATGCTTTGTTACCATGTCCGTTGGCTTGTTTTCTATGAAACAGCTGTTCCTGCCTCGAACACTATCTGGCAAATGACCTTCAACAGAAGTTGGGTCATAAAGCAGGATCAAGTGAAAAGAGCCCACGGTGCTGGAATATGGAGGATGGAATACGGAGGACGTTCTGGCCTTAGGCCCCTCCGCCAGCCTGGTCACTCATGCCTTCTGCAAGCAAACTGGCTGGGTATGTTCCCCTTTCCGCGGAAAGCTAGACTTAAAATGAGACAAAACTCAGGGTTCAATATCCTTAGCTCTAGGTTTTGACCTCTAGATGCCTAGTCGTTAGCAGCACTACCAATATCACACGCACAAGCTTTTAACTTTTTAAATGACCTTTGTATTTATTTTATTTTAGTCTCCTAACAGAGCCTTGTAGGCCATGGTAGGTTATTACCTCCCTTCCTTTTAATAGTGATCATGTGTATCTAAACACTCGTAACAAATGAAAAAATATAACAGAAAAGCAGTTCCAATTCCTAGTGCATTACTGCTTCAAGGTGAACATTTGCTTCCAAATATACAGTGGTATTCTGGATGACTTACGCCTTCTACATAAGCCACATCCTTATTCTTTGCCACAGTGGGAAGTCAGAGGTATCAAAGCGACTGAGACAGCAGCTCTGACGTGGACAAACTATCCTGCCTTTAGTGAGCCTGTTCACTCTTTTATTTCTCCAGCCCGCCAACATTACAGCCCTTATTATATGTGAGGCACATGGGAGAAACCAATGAGAAAAACATGAAGGCCCTGGTCCTGGTAGCATTATATTCTAGGGACAGAAGCAATTACTGCAAGACTTTTTAAAAAGCCAGTAAGTCATATTGTTAATATGTGATTTGTATTATGGAGAAAAAGAGGAAAAAGAAAAATAGAGCAGAGTTCAGAAGGATCGGGAGAGCTGAGGGGAGAGGGGAAAGGTAGACCGCAGGAAGTAAACGACCAGGCAGAGTCTTAAGTGAGGAGGTGACATTCAGATCTTCCCAGCTGGCTGCCAGAAAAACATGGCAGGCAGATGACAAAACTAGCATGGAAACCCTAAGAGTTGAGGCTGGCTGGCAAATTCCATGAGACCCGCATGGCCAGAGCTGAAGAAGCAAGAGAGGAAGTAGTGGGAGAGGCAGGGAAGAAATGGGGGACATCATGTGCAGCCTTGAAGCCATAGTAAGGATTCTGAAGGACCAGCGTGGGCTGTTTGAGGGGGAGTATATGTGATGGGGTGTTTTGTTGAAGGATCACTCTGGCTGCTATGGGACAAAAGCAGAAGGAAGATCTTTTAAGAGGAGAAGACAGGCTGGGCGCAGTGGCTCACGCCTGTAATCCCAGCACTTTGGGAGGCTGAGGTGG
>NW_012120598.1:4565191-4631835 GCF_000951035.1 Colobus angolensis palliatus | reverse complement strand
CTCCAGCCTGGGCAAAACTCTGTCTCAAAAAAAAAAAAAAAGAAGACAAAGATGAAGATGACGGTGGCTTGGACCAGGGTGGCTGTCACAGGAAGTTGTTGCCCTCAGCCCCCTTCCCACACGAGAATGGTCAGATTCCCTTCTTTCTCTCACACCAAAATGCTATTACCTCAGGGAACTGAGTATGAAAACGGGAGAAACTGCTTCCACATGTACGTGAGGGCTCATTTCAATTTTAATACTGATACATGGATGCTTGTCACAATACTGCCACTTCACATTGTAATCTATTCTCAATACCTGCCAGAGCTCTGTTTTCTGGGGCGAGGTAAAATGGCAGGTTAGCTTTCAGTTTATTCATGAACGCTGATGCTGCATGCAACGTTCCTGTCACAAAATGCTCCTCCATCACTGGGGCCAAGACAGCAATGAAACATTTCCATACCTGTGGTTCCTCTGAGAAAATTGTTACCATTTGAAGGGAAGTTACTTCAAAACAGGGTGAAACCTGCTACCATCTTCAGGATGAGGCAGAAATCACTCTCCTAGCCTGTCTGAAGACTCCGTAGAAGATAATCTATTAAGTTGAACTGTACATGCACCGATTCCTTCATTTTAGTTCCGATTTTATAATCACTGCAGAGTACTCCCTTTCATATTCAAACTAATGTAGTATTTCACATTCAAACAAGAATGTGGGGTCAAAATTAAAGACACTGGGAAAGACTGCCCCTATCATTTTGATATTCATTTGTTTCCTCAGTCTCTGGGGTGACACACAGTTTTACAGTCACAATGGGCTCGGGACACGAAAGAAAAAACAACCCACCTTCAAACAGCAATGACCATGGCCATCTCCAACAGGTCAGAAGGCCCAATGCTTCCCTAAACAAAGGCTTATGAATAGCATTCAGTCGATATATTAATGTTAGATTCTAATAAGAAAATTGGTTTAGTCTCCTTTCATCAGCAGAAAAGCAATTTATCTCTATAGCACTGATAACAGAAGATTAAAACAAATTAAGACCTATATAAATCACTGCCTTATCATTGAAAATGCTATTTGATACAGACCTAGCAATGTTGTCACTTGAGATGGCTATAATTTAGGAGAGGAGACAAGGAGGATCATTTATATATGGCTGAAATAGAAACCTGTTAGCGTTTATGTGAAAATTTAATCTCGAAACATGGCAGAGCTTTCTGAGTGCCACCCCAACTTAAAAAAAAAGTGTCTCTCCATTTTTCTAATTTCCAAATAGCTAAAACTCCTAACGCATTCTAAATTCAAATATTTATCTTACCCACTAAGTCCGAGATAGAAGAGCCATTTATAACAAGAAAATACAGTTTGTGATCCTCCGGTGTAATACCAGACCCTTTTAAAAACAAAATAACAACAATCACAGGAAGAAACAAAGGCATTCTCCCCCTAATATGCCCTTGTATTGTAATTTTATAGCCAGTGCAATCATAGTTGGTGGAGAACACTATCAATGCATCGCGTGGACATAAGGTAATAAAAATGTAATCTATGATGTGTTTACTCTAGTCAAGCTACATTTCTTTTTTATATCCATGGACACATACTGACATGGGAATTTTTTCAAATCTATGAACTGAATGTGAAAGAATGAATGCTGGCGTTATTTTTTATTAACATCTATTCTCTATTCAGCACAACACACTAAAACTTAAAAGCAACCTCAAGTCTGAATCTAAAAAATATACGTGAAGCAATAGCAACAATAACTGGCATTCAGAATGGGTTAACCTTAGGGTATTGTTTTTTGTCAATTTCTCAGAAGCTATTCTTGACTTCATTAATGGAGGCACATAAAGAAATAACCTGTCATAGCTGCTCAACACTCAATAGATGAGTTCAAAAAGTCAAAATCTTCAATATTGTCCACTTTCATATAAATAGTAGCAGTAAAAGCAGATAGAACTGTTAACCTCTATAGAGGTCTTAAGGATAAAGCTGATTTCATTTTACTCCAGACTTCCAGAGCAATCTCCTCCTACACTTGTATATTTTACTTTATATTGTTATTTATTTCTATGACATATCTGGGTCTCATTTCATCAATAAAATTATCAAGTTATTGAAAGCCAGTACTCAGATTCCTTTGCTGGTGTCCCTCAAAATACCTGGCCTAGCACATCCTGGACTCTAAAATAACTGCTGCACAGTTCACAATTGCAAAGATATGGAACCAACCTAAGGGCCCATCAACCAATGAGTGATAAAGAAAATGTGGTATATATACTCCACGGAATACTACCGGGCCACAAAAATCACAAAATAAAAGTCTTTTGCAGCAACTTGGATGGAGCTGGAGGCCATTATTCTAAGTGAAGTCATCAGGAATGGAAACACAGTATGTACTCACTCACAAATTGGGAGCTAAGCTATGATTATGCAAAGGCATACAGAGTGGCATAATGGACACTGGAGACTCAGAATGAGGGAGAGTGGGAAGGAGGCGAGGGATAAAAAACTACATATTGGGTACAACGTACACTACTCAGTTAATGGGGGCACTAAACTCTCAGACGTCACCATCATACACTTCATCCACATAACCGAAAGCCACTTGTACCCCCAAAGCTATTGGAAAAGAAATAAAAATAAAAATTAAAAAACCTGCTGTATTAAACCAAGGATCGACTTGCTGGCTACATTTTTTTTTCTTTTTCCTTGAGATGGAATCTCGTTCTTGTCCCCCAGGCTGGAGCGCAATGGTGCGATCTCGGCTCACTGCAACCTCTGCCTCCCGGGTTCAAGTGATTCTCCTGCCTCAGCCTCCCGAGTAGCTGGAATTACAGGCGCACACCACCACACCCGCTAATTTTTGTATTTTTAGTAGAGATGGGGTTTCACCATGTTGGCCAGGCTGGTCTCGAACTCCTGACATCAGGTGATCTGCCTGCCTCGGCCTCCCAAACTGCTGGGATTACAGGCGTGAGCCACTGCACCTGGCTGCTGGCTACCTTTATAAAAGTAGTATTATTGGAACACATCCTTGTGTATTTGTTTACTTATTGTCTATGGTTGCTTTCATGCTACCACTGCAGAGTTCAGTAGTTATGACAAACTGCATGACCTACAAAGCCTAAAATCAATAATCTGGCCTTGTATGAAAAATATTTGCTGACCGCTTTATTAAACTATCTACTTACCCTCTTCTGGCAAATAGCTAAACAACAGACCACATAAATAATGAGCATTCTTTTACCACAGGTAGAACATCCCTAATCTGAAAATCTGAAATGCTCCAAAACCTGATCATTTTTGAGCAGTGACACGACGTCATGGCGGCTGGGATAGCAACACCTTTGTTCTCTCACAGTGCAATGTACACAAATTTTGTTTCATGAACAAAATTATCAAAAATACTGTATAAGGCCAAGCATGGTGGCTCACACCTGTAATCAAAGTACTTTGGGAGGCCGAGGCTGGTGCATCACTTCAGGTCAGGAGTTCAAGACCAGCCTGGCCAACATGGTGAAACCCTATCTCTACTAAAAAACACAAAAATTAGCTGTGTGTGGTGGCAGGTGCCTGTGATTACAGCTTCCCTTGAGAGGCTGAGGCAGGGGGATCTCGAACCTAGGAGGCAGAGGTTGCAGTGAGCCAAGTTCACGCCACTGCACTACAGCCTGGGCAACAGAGCAAGACTCCAAAAAAAAAAAAGTATAAAATTACCTTCAGACTTTTGTACAAGGTGTACATGAAACATAAATGAATTTCATGTTATCTCATCATGAATACATCAACATTCCCAAATCCAAAATCTGAAGCACCTCTGGTCCCAAGCATTTTAGAGAAGAGATATTTAACCTGTATTCAAGGTAAATGGCCCTTCTTTTTAAAAAATGCTGAGCTGGGCCGGGTGCGTTGGCTCACGTCTTTACGTAATCCCAGCACTTTGGGAGGCTGAGGTAGGTGGATCACGAGGCCAGGAGATCGAGACCATCCTGGCTAACACGGTGAAACCCTGTCTCTGCTAAAACTTCAAAAAATTAGCCAGGCGTGGTGGTGGGCGTCTGTAGTCCCAGCTACTCGGGAGGCTGAGGCAGGAGAATGGCGTGAATCCGGGAGGCAGAGCTTGTAGTGAGCCGAGATCATGCCAATGTACTCCAGCCTGGGCGACAGACCGTCTCAAAAAAAAAAAAAAAGTGCTGAGCTGCTAAGCAATCTAGTTCCTTTCAATTTTAAGGTCATCTCTAATTATTATGGCTTTGAGGAAAAAACCATTTTTCTCATCTAAGCATTTCCAGATACCAAAGATTTGGCTTTTCACACTTGTTAATCCGATAGAATTTACTGGCAATGACGTGACATATAATTTAATTCACCATCACATCTTTTAATGCTTTAATTGTTCTCCCTCCCTAGGTTCGTTGGGGAGCAAAGTGTAAGCCCAGGTTGCCCAATCTATTTTGGCAGTTTTAGTTCCAATGGTATTGCAGAATGTACTAATGGGAACTAATATTTGCTACTGCACAGTGAAAAGAACAAGAATAGTGTCATTAAGAACAACAGTTCAAATTTGGCCAAAGACTAAATGGCCTAGGCGTTCAGACTTCTGTCTTATGGCTCCTGTTTTTACAATGACCCTGGGGTTAAGGTGGCATATTTCATTCAAAGGCTGCATGGTGAGTTATCTACGATTTGCAAATTATGAGCTTTTGCAGCAACAAACTTGGAACTTGGGAATGGTTCTTGGGGATGGTTCTTGAGGATGGAACTTGGGGCCTGACTTGTTAAGTTCCAATTCTTTTCATATTCTCTGGAAGTGTACCAGTCTGTTTCATGTCATCTGGACCATTTTGATGTGCCTAGAAATCAATATTTTTCCTTCCCTCAATCCTGCATGGGGTCAGATCTATACCTCTGTACACACCCTAAGGCCATAAACATAATCCTAAAGTACAAATAACCTGTGTAGCCAAACTATAGGGCATCTCTACAGATGGTTATGCTCCAGCATATCCTGGGATTCTCGGAAACTAAGATGAAACAGATAGGAGAGAGGGTGGTGCATAGGTGAACCATGGACTTCCAAGTAAGGGGTTTGCTGGTTTCTCTTCTGCTGCCACAGTAGCTTACATTCAAGCAGAAAAACTACGAGATCTTCAACACTATAGTCAGAACAGCAACAGCAACTTCCACCTTATCTTGCAAATATTGAGAGCTTGGACAATAGTCTAACAAATTCAATTTCAAACATCTGTCGAGAATCGGAGGATACTGACATTCTAACATTTCAACATGCCCTCAAATTTGTGGAAAGTACACCTGTTTACACCAGGATAGTTCTATCTCTGAGTCAGACATGGGGAAACTACTACTCCAGAACAGGATTCTCAACCAGAATGTGACCCCCCCGAGCACATTTAGCAAAGTCTAGAGACATTTTTAGTTATCACAGCTGGAGTTGTGTTAATGGCATTTAGTGGGTAGGGGTCAGGGATGCTGCTAAATGCTCTATATGCATAGGACAGACTCCTAAAACAATTAATTATCTGGATCAAAATGTCAATAGTGCTGAGGTTGAGAAACCTTGGTTTAGTTGTTTGTACCACATGTCAGTGCAAATGAAGGTGCCAGAGATGGGTCACACTTTGGCCAGATCACAGGGTGCAATCCGCTGACTGAAAATTAGCACGATGCTCTTTGAGAGATTAAACGCCATTAAGGAGTTGGTCTGTTTGCCTTTTGGGAAGCAATCTGATGGAGACAACACTAGAAAAAATGGTCACATTCTCATATTTGAAATATAAATGAATCAACAAATATTTATATAATTGTATTGTTTACAAATACTACATTTTGAAGATTAAATGTGAAACTTTTGCACTGTCCTAAACCCAAATGGGCAGGTGCAAAACTAATGTCAGAAATTAACTCGGCTCTCATAAGATTCTTTATCCCAAATGAGAAAGGATTTTTTCTAATGATTTGAATTCCTATGTTCATGAAGAAAATGAAAGCTCTCAGCCTCATATTTGTATCCCTTATATTTGTGGTTTAGATTTTCATTGACAATAACAACAACAATAAAATATGTCCCTAAAATTGCAATGTTCAAAATCGGTTTTTATGACAAAAGTTTGAAACCTAGAAATGCTTGATTTATGGCAAATTATTGTTTTTATAATGCAAACCATCATACATTTTCTCCCTAAGTGTTATCTTATATCAGTTCAACTGAAGAGCTTTTTCTATCTCCTTTCACATTTATTATTTGACTAGAAGCAGCTTAGACTGAGCAATCTGTGAAACCAACCACCTTTGTGCAGAAATATCACCCAATTAGCCCTAGATTGATGAAGGAGCAAAGTCAAGTCCAAGTTGCCCAGTCTAACAGGCTTGCTTCCCTTCTAGTTCAGCTCCTTTGCTCTGTATTGAGTCTACTATCTGCATTTGACCTCCAGATGACCATGACTTTTTCAAATCAAATGTGCAGTTTGCTATAAATAAGACCACATAGCTGCACAGGCTATAAATAACTCGAAATTATATGTTTTTTTCCTTGTTAGTACTAGCACTGCTAAACCCCTCACTTGCTGTGATTGAATAGTCTCTGTAGGTAGACAAGAAAATATAGCTGCCCAAATCACTTCATCTTCCTAGAATGGAAAGGTGTCAGGATCCCAAACACACTGCAAGTAGATGAAGAAAATCACCGGGAAGGAGAAAATTACAAAAGAGAGTTTCAGTATCTGTTTGGAACAGTGGATGATGAAAGTGGTAGTTATGTGTACTGCATGAAAATAAATTTATCCAACAATGATGCTTGCTTCCACCAGTTATTAAAAATGGAAAAACAGAATTCTTATAAACGCTAAAATGAAACTTAAGAGAAAAATAACCACTGTTTTGTAAAAGAATGGGAAAGACATTTAATTTACTGCTGCGTGCTATATTCATGGCATTTAGGAAAAAACGCTAACATTCTTCATCCTCGTTTCACTGTTTTCTGTATTCTTCAAATGTGCTTCTGAATCGCAAATGTGATTTTACCAACCTGCAAAACAATGTCAGAAGCAAATGCTTAGCCATTTGGTGTGGAGTGCGGCCAAAATGTCATTTGGGTTTCAAGCCTGGTCCTGCCATGTTCGATGGCTTGGGACAAGTCACTAAGCTCTTGCGGCCTCATTTTTTCTCATATGTACAAAAGGAATGAGGAAAACGCCCACAAAGTGTTCTGAAGAAAAATAAATGATCTGTGAAAATGCTTGGTACAATACAACTTACCATGTGTACCTATGTATTATCAATACTACAGTGGAAGAGCTAGAGCTTTGTCCTAGTCTGTGTCAACCCACTCGCTGTACTTACACTGTTTCTAGAGAAAAACCCTTTTTTCACAATAGCAAAAGAAATGTGTACATTGCGGCAGTACAAACCACATCCTTCAAAAGTCATACATTATGTGAATTATTCTGAATATTTTATGGAGGCCATTAAAAAACTTTCCAGTTTAGGATGCAATCTTTTTTAAAATACATAATCTTTTTTAAAATACATAATCCCCCATCTATAATTTATCATCTTTAAAAAAGATAACTGGCTTTATCAATTTTGAGATGAGGGTTTTCTTTCTTTTTTTTCAGGATAATGTATATAAATGTTAATTTTAATTATAAAATATCTAAGCTACAACTGAAATTGTGTCTCTTCTCTTCTTTCAGCAATCATAAGCATAAATGGCATATATCATCCCTAACCTAACACTGGATAAATCTATTTCTGGATGGAATCCAAATTCAAACATGAGTACTAAAACCACATTTTAAAACTAAGTTAGTCTGATATTACAACTGAAATAAAAACAAAACATAAGACACTATAAGGCCTGCAGTGGCTGGACAACGCATTTCTTTATAGGAGGCTCTTTCTCTACTTCCTAGTCGGAAGTTGAGAACCTCTAACCTATCATTACGCCTTCTGGGAGAGGAGAAAGAGGGGCTCCTAATGTCTAAAAGTGATCCTTCATGAAGTTGAAACCGGGTCTTACAACACACATAATTGAAATCTGTGTGTACGAATTAGTCCATGTACTACAATACATGAATATTAAGTATTTTTTTCTGAGGAAACAAGTTGCTCATGTATTATAGTCTCTTGTTAAATCATGGCATCTTGACGTAACTGTACTCTATTTTACAGATCTTTCTTTCTTCCTTTCTTTTCCTTCCAGTTTTAGTAATGAAATGGTAACCTTTGCTCTCTTCCTTCCCACCAGGCACTCCCGGCACAGCGCCTCCCTTATCTAATTATGCCTATAATTCTTATTATAATTATTAATGCTTGCTTAGAAGTTCCACTGACTGACTTAGGCACCTGCAGAATTCTCCCTCATCAGGAGAGCACCTCAAGGCTGCAGTTAATTTACAACCCGATTGTGCCTGGGATGCATCAGCCCACTTACTGAACTGGATAATAACTCAAGTCTTTGAAACAAGTCCCGTATAGCAGCACCTCCTCACCCCTCCTTCACGCCCTACATTCCAAGCTTCCCTTTTTAAGCCTTTGTTTTTTAATCCAAAATTTGAGATGGCTGCTTTAAGGCAAGAGCCTGGACCATTTCCCCACTGCTAGCCTTGCAAAATAAAGTCACTTTCCTTCCACTGCACCTAGCCCTTGTTCTTCGGTTCTGCAAGCAGTAAGAAGCTGAGCCTGCTCTCAGTTACACTGATAGCTTTTAGGAAATAAAATAGTTAACGGCAAATACAATACAATGATGTTGTCCATATAATATTCAATAAAACCGGACTAAATAAAAAGGAAATTGGTCAGAAATAGAAGAAACTTGGTCAATGATGTTCTTAGCCCGACATCTCAAGCTGTCTGGCAAAATGAGATGTAATTATAAGCAAGGTAATGGGAAGAAACATTTTACTAAGACAGGTGTTCAAGAAACACAAAACCATGCAAAGAAGGTGATGATGCTGGAGTTATGTGAACCAAGCAGCATCCTCCTCCCCTCTTCCCTTCCCTCAGGTGAATGACAACGTACGTTTAACAGGATCTTGGGTAAGAGGTTCCCGGGTAGTCTTGCGTAAACTTTGGGACACTATGGAAAAAATAAGAGAACATAACTAAAAACAAAAAGAGAAACATGGGAACGATGGCTGAAATGCACAAGAGTCCACTGACAAAAAAACAACCTAACCAACAAAATCACTCCTTAGGTTTGATCCCTCCAACAAAACCAAAATGAACATATTAACATAAGATCTATTTTTGCAAGAAGTTAATATTTGAGAATGCCGGATATCTTGTCTCTGATAATATGTATATCCAAGTAACAACAGGTTTCTTAACAGAAGAGGATTTCTTGCTCCTTCTTTTGTGCCAAATATCCCCAATTCCCTTCGATGCATTTTTTCACAAAAACTCCATTTATTTCACTCATTCACAGAACAGCATGTGGCTCTCAGCTCTGGCTGTTTGCTGAGGCTTATACTCTCTATTTATTCTTGTCCACCCATCTAACTGACCTTCAGCCTTTGCTTTCTTCATACATTATTCTGTCACCTATCCCCTCTAAAATCAGGCTAGCCTTATCTAATACCTCTTCGTTGGGAGCATCTACCTTTTGCAAAACCCTCAGCAAAGTGTGTGCCACCCAGGACACCTCCATCCAACCTGGACAGGTGCCCACTGCTCGCTCCCAGACTAAACTGATCAAAGGGAGAGAGTGTTACGGGAAGGGATGGCAGTACTGGGGTGAGGTGGAGAGATAATTTGAATCTCTTGAAGTAAATTCATCACTGCTAATAATTAAAACCAAATAAATTTCTTATTACCAAAAAACATACGTGAGATTTCAGAAAATGAATCCACCCAGGGAAAGGGAGAAAAAAGTTGCAAATCTGCCAGGAAACCTCTCCCAGCCGCTAAACCAGTCAGAATCACTGTAACAAAAGGCCTTTATTCCAAAGGCTGCAGGCAACAGAATTCTCCATTGTGTTCGCAATACCTGACCTAAATGACTGCTTTGTTTGAAACTGAAGAAGGGAGTCATTTGAGCCAGAAGCTGCAATCATCCGATCAGAGCCAGAAAAAAAAAAAAAAAAAAAAAAAAAGGCCCTTGAGGTTACCAGTTCCTACACCTGTTCACCCATGGGACTGAAGCAGTCATCTCATTCACTGGCGATGGCAGGAGACCAAGAGAAGCTTTTCCATTAGATTCCTCTTAGATCCTGAGCTCCTTTACAGTAGAGTTATTAATGGTGCAGGTCCTTCTGTTGTTTTGCTTAATCCTATGATCTCGCTGGAAAACAATTTATATAATCCCTAGGAATCTCAGGCAGGAAATGTGGCTGCCACCTTGCAATACAGTAGAGAAAAGGCAGGAGTCTCTCAAAAAAGTAATGCACAGTTACTGAGTTTCGTCTTTAGTTATCAAGTTGAGCTGAATAATTACTTCTTGAGTAGTTCACACTTCCTACTCATGAACAACAAGAAAGAAAGAAATAAGCACAATTGGGAATTTCACTTGGAAGTCTGTTAAGGACATGGAAGTCTCATGTCTGGTACTGGACCTCCTGAGAATTACCTCTTTGGGGACAATTTCTTTGTGCACGTAAGTCATCATGACTTCATATTTTTATCCCCAGAATGATGAAAAGCTTAATGTTCAAGAGAAAGACTTTGAAAATTATGTTCTGGCCAGGAGCGGTGGCTCAGGCCTATAATCTCGGCACTTTGGGTGGCCGAGGCAGGTGGATCACTTGAGGTCAGGAGTTCGAGACCAGCCTGGTCAACATGGTGAAACCTTGTCTCTACCAAAAATACAAAAAATTAGCTGAGCGCAGTGGCATGTGCCTGTAATCCTAGCTGCTGGGGAGGCTGAGGCAGGAGAATCACTTGAACCCGGGAGGCGGAGGTTGCAGCGAGCCGAGATCGCACCACTGCACTCCAGCCTGTTGAGCAGAATGAGACCCCGTCTTTAAAAAAAAAAGAAAAAAAAGGAAAGAAAATTATATTCCCTGAGCCTTATGTCATTGAAAGCTTCTCATGTTAAGTCAAAAGTTTTCTTCTACTTTCAAGAGAAGAAGCAGCAGTTTGACCTGGCAAATGTCTGTGTGCTGAGCTCAGGGGGCAAAACGGGCACTTCTACCCTCCAGCATTTGAGATGCATGAGCTCAGTCCAATCACATTCCCTCAACAGCACAATAAAAGACATGTTATGAACCAACTTAAAGGTATTCATCATAGCCACACACCTTATCAATGCAACTCAAGCTGCATCAGCCAGGCTTCCACTGGTAGACAGTATCTGCACAGGTAGTGCACATGCATAAACACGAACACACACGTACACAGACAAACACGTAAGTACGCAATTGCAGAAACGGCTGGCTGCAGAAGACAAAACAGCCACTTCAGCTTTGCTTAAAAGAGAAGCACTCAAAAGTCCCTCTGGATTGCAAGACATGTCTGCTACAGCTAGGAAGAGAACACATCCACGGCCATGCTTTATTAGGGAAAGACGGAGAGGTGTGCTCATGACTGAACATACTGAGGAGACTGAGCAATTAGAGAAGTGGACAGAAATGTGGTTAGTGGTAGCAACAGGCCCATTCCCAAGAACCAGGAAAACCAATCTGTTACAAAGGGCAGAGTCAGTGGCGAGAGAGACGAAAGGTGGCCAGGCTCGAAGAAGGGTCCACTTACTGACGCTGCCACACACGGCCATGCAGTACTCTTCTGTGTCAAAGTTGTTCCGGTTGCCGCCACATCCGCCGTAAAAGAATGGGGCACACTTCCCTTCAGTCACATCAAAGTACCAGCGGGAGATCATTGCTCGGCATGGCCCCGTCTCGGCTTGTTCAGAGCACACCTCTAATCAGAGGAGATGTGGGGAACCACATTTAGCATGAAAAGGCACTGTCTCTCTCTTCATGTACACACGTTTACTTCTTTCAATCCTCCCAGTGGCAACCTGGACTGGGTTTATTAGGCAGCATCTACCAAACATTTACTGAGGAATTTAACTGCCCACCAGGACTAGAGATTTACCTCTCAGAGCATGCATTCTCATCTGGTTTAATGAGTGCAGGACTTGGAAGTAAGAAAAGGATTCTGGCCAAAGGTGAAAAGAATCATTTGGCTGCTCTTAAGATGAGTATGAAATGACGGAAGGTGTCTGCACATCAAAACAATTCTGCATTATAAAAAATAAACTTCTCTTTTAAGAAGTCAGCTTTCATGTAAGGAAACTGCTTTGGTTATGAAGCGAAAGTTTAAGCCCTCACAAACATCTGATTGCCTTCCTTAACAAATGACTGCCTTAACTCAAGTATAAAATTAATTGCATATATTTTGAATGTTTTCCAGGTTTTGGAGGCTGTCTGTTCATTGACTTTATCTAGAAACATATGTCATATCTGTAAATGTGACTTATACTCAATGACATTAACTCTAACTTAAGACCATTCATTTGTATATTAAAATATGTACCAATATAAATGGTCTTAACTCCAATTTAAGACCATTTTATTTGTATATTAAAATATGCATTAACATGTTATATTATATATCTTAATAATTTAATTACATATGTCTGAGATACGTCTATAACAATGTATTAATTCTGCTATTTAATTGATATTTATATATTAAACATTTGTATTATTTGAATATAACTACATATGCATTAAGTACAATTATAACAACATATTATGTAATTACGCTACTTAATTGAAATTTATGTATTAAATATCTGTATTATTTGTATATTTTGTATATTTACCTGACCCTTGGGCAGTAATGTTGCAAACAATAAAAACATAGTCAACCAGCTCTAACTTATTAATACACATCATGCACTGTTTTACATAAATTAAAACATATCTTACCTGTCAACATGTCTTGCCACCCTCCCCAAGATCAGTTTCATTCACCCCTGATTGCCTCAAAGTCAATCAGTGACCCCTCCCTCCAATTACATGTATAAAGTCAATCCTGAGTAGACTTGTAATTCTACCTCCCATGTATATCCCATTTTTATTGGAAGTGAAACAACAGCCCAATTCTCCCTCTGGGTTTGTGCCCTGTCCTTGCTAGGCTGATGCCTTAGCACACACAGATGTCTTCTTAGTTTTACTAACATGACAGAGGAAAAAACACCTTTCTAAAAGATGAAAGCCATGCATCACCCAGAACTTCCAAGTTAGGGATAGTCAACAGACTGATTCTTCTTTTCTTTTTTTGAGACAGGGTCTTGCACTGTCGCCCAGGCTACAGTGCAGTGGCACAATCTTGGCTCACTGCAACCTCCACCTCCTGAGTTTAAGTGATTCTTGTGCTTCAGCCTCCCAAGCAGCTGGGATTACCTCTATACCACCAAGCCTGGCTAATTTTTTTGTATTTTTAGTAGAGACGGGGTTTCACCAGGTTGGTCAGGCTAGTCTTGAACTCCTGGCCTCAAGTGATGCACCCGCCTCAGCCTCCCTAAGTGCTGGGATTACAAGTGTGAGTCACTGCAACTGGTCCTTCAACAGATTCATTCTAATTAGCCAATCAAAGACAAGGGTCCACAACGTCAATACAAATGGGGACTAACTATTGTTTTACTTCCCTATACATGTTGCTCTTTCAGTAGATGCAATGGAGTCCTGGCAAAACCAGAGGCTGATACCATCATGATGATGTCAACAGGAGGGACAGTCAGCACTAAGCCCAGAAAGTGTCAAACACTCTGCAAGAGAAATGCCCCATGCAAAGAGCACTAAGATGACCTGGCTCTCTTCATGTGGTTTTCAGATGGAAACATGGCTACAAAAGCATCAACCTCGTTATCACCCATCATTAAGGCCATCTCACTCAGTCCTGCTGCTTTCAAAGTCCATGTTCCCAAAGCATGTCTTTGAAATTGGTTTTCTGTACACAATAGTCTTGTAGGATGAAAACTAGCCAACTTGTTGATATAAGAATCCCATCTACTTTGCAATTTTATTTATCTTCCAAAATTAAAGGACTGGCACCCTGATTTATTAAAAGTGAACTGGTTCTGGGGTCATATGCCCTCTAAGTTACTGACAGAGCAGCCTCTGGACTGTGAAGCTCAAAGCCATGCCTAGATGTGAGGACCCCATCAACTATAGCCAGCAGTGGTCTCTGCTGCCAGAGTTTATCTTCAGTTGTAACAAACATCTACACTTTGCTTTCCTTCTCTGTATTTTCTTCACCAATGTGTACGTATTCATGTCACATGCTCTTTAATGTTTCTAAGACACAGCAAAACACATTATTAATCTCTTACTCAGGCAGTGTTAATTCCAACAAGACTTCAAGGCAGCAGTGCCTCCTGAGCCTGCACTGCGCCGGGAATCGGCACTGGGATTGCAAGCACTGTGGCCACTGCTACCAAGGGAGGCACAGAATCCCTTCACCCCACAGTCACAGGAACATTGGCAACAAAATTCACTGTGCCTTGGCAATTTATGCTGACCCTCACATTTTGGCCTTAAAAAAAAGTATCATCTTAGAGTACCAAATATGTGTCTTCTTATAGATGTGTGTCACGGGCCTCACAGTGCACATCATGGCTCTGCAGATGCACAAACCTTGTCTTTATGAGTCTATATATTACATAAAAATGGTAGAATTTTGGGTGGGTGCAAGTCAAGTAATAGGATAAAAGAATGATGATCGAAGGAGATGGTTCCTGATAAATATGCGTCCTTGTGTGTGATCTAGCAACAATTTCTTACTTATGATAAAGGCAAAATCTCCCCAGTCCAGAACCTAAATGACATTATATTAACATTTTCCTTTATCATTAGTAAAACACAATGCCACATTCATTTTTATTTTCTTCTGCCTCATTCTATAACAGCTATGAAACCATTTGTTATAGCTAATTTGTAGAAACCAGGCCAAATGAGCCCCAATCAACTAGAACAAGTATTCAGAATGCAAAATCCATTTACATGTTAATTAAGTAAATAGTATAAGCTACACGTTGAGCCTACAACTCTTGCTGGAGTCTCCAGCTGTAAGAGTCTTAACTCCTTCCTTTCATAAAGGCCCAGAAAAGAGTGAGATAATCCCTATTTGGGGAGTGTTGCTTGGTTCTCCCAATCCTCTTAGGGGCAGTTGGTGCTCTTGACTTTGAATGGCCCCCAAGAGTTTCACGGCCTTGGAGGAGTCCAAGTGGGCATCACGGGCAATAGCAAAAGATCCCACAATACTCAAATACAAAAGGCTATCTGAGATAATGTGGTCAGGAATGGGTGTATTGGGTGTAACACTGTATGTTAATTTAATGCCAAATACATAACGTATGGAGAAGACGTATGTGAGGCTGGAAGAACAGGACTGACAGTGTGCCTTTGTTACTTCTGAATCTCTAAAAGACAGCTACTTTGTCCAACTGGTTCTCAACTGCTGAGATGGAGGAGGAGCAGACAGGCCTTCTCTTAACATGCAATCTCTCTCCTGGTGAAAAAGAGCTTCTCGTTATAATTCCCCCAATTGTTAGCAACCCTGATTCCCCATCACCTACCCTTCCCAACACTTTCCCTCAGGGATATAAAGAGAATATCAACTTCCTACAGCAGTAAAGCTGATTTCAGAGAGGATTGGGAAAGGAATGGATAACGTACCCTCTATCACTCACAATTATATTCCTACTCTACTACGGGGAAAGGGAATACAACTGCTTGTTTTCTCTGACCTTTTTGCTAACCCTTTATTATTCCACAACAATTTTCCATGTAGTAGAAAAGAGAATCTTAGCCTACTCTGGGAGAAGCTGAGACCGAGGGTAGGGTCAGCACCAGGGAAGTATGATGCTAATGCTTTTACACAAAGTATGAATAGGCACACAAAAAATGGCCAGTGCCTCTCAGAAGTGGACATGGAGAAGCAGCAGCACAGACTTAGGTTAAAGCTGTATTAAGGGATTAACATCAACTTCATATATGTGATACTATACTGAGTGAAGACTATACAAGGTCTCTTTGTATTAATTCTTTTGTTTTTTTTTGAGATGGAGTCTCGCTCTGTTGCCCAGGCTTCAGGGCAGTGGCACTATCTCCGCTCACTGCAAGCTCCACCTCCCAGGTTCACGCCATTCTCCTGCTTCAGCCTCCTGAGTAGCTGGGACTATAGGCGCCCGCCACCATGCCTGGCTAATTTTTTTGTATTTTTTAGTAGAGACGGGGTTTCACTGTGTTAGCCAGGATGGTCTCGATCTCCTGATCTCATGATCTGCCTGCCTCGGCCTCCCAAAGTGCTGAGATTACAGGCGTGAGCCACTGTGCTCGGCCTGTATTAATTCTTACAACTGCATGTGAATCTACAATTGTCTCAAAGAAAATATTTTTAAATTTTTTATCTTTTTTATTATACTTTAAGTTCTAGGGTACACGTGCACAACGTGCAGGTTTGTTACATATGTATACATGTGCCATGTTGTTTGCTGCACCCATGAACTTGTCATTTACATTAGGTATTTCTCCTAAAGCTATCCCTCCCCCAGTCTCCCAACCCCCTGATAGGCCCTGGTGTGTGATGTTCCCCGCCCTGTGTCCAAGTGATCTCATTGTTCAATTCTCACCTGTGAGTGAGAATATGCAGTGTTTGGTTTTCTGTCCTTGTGATAGTTTGGTGAGAATGATGGTTTCCAGCTTCATCCATGTCCCTGCAAAGGACATGAATTCATCCTTTTTCTATGGCTGCATAGTATTCCATGGTGTATATGTGCCACAGTTTCTTAATCCAGTCTATCATTGATGGACATTTGGTTTGGTGTCAAGTCTTCGCTACTGAAAAGATTTTAAAAAGCCCACATTAAAAAAATAATATAGGAAGCCGGGCATGGTGGCTCACGCCTGTAATTCCAGCACTTTGGGAGGTTGAGGTGGGTGGATCACCTGAGGTCAGGAGTTCAAGATCAACGTGTCCAACATGGTGAAACCCTGTCTCTACTAAAAATACAAAAATTAGCTGGGCGTGGTGGCGTGCACATGTAATCTCAGCTACTAGGGAGGCCGAGGCACTGGAATCACTTGAACCCAGGAAGCGTAGGTTGCAGTGAGCCAAAATAGCACCACTGCACTCCACCGTAGGCGACAGAGTGAGACTCAGTCTCAAAAAAAGAAAAACACAAATAATAATAATATAGGAATATTGATTTTTCAGTTTGCCTAAGAATTCTAACCTTGTCTCTTTCCTTGACTCACAGATTGGAGGATTTGGAAATATCAGGTTGAGAAAATTTCCTTTACATCCCTCTCTAGCAATGGGGTATTAGTAAGAGATCTAACCAATCAAGATGCTCACCAACTAGAAGAGTTTTAGAGCACTGAGACCTGAAACACATCTTCAACAAGCCGCATCTAGTTTCACGGAAGATAAAAATATCTCGAGAGAGTTCAAATGCTTATGTTTACATTTTCTATTTTTCTCAATAGCATAATTTCTTCCTTCCTAATCTACAGAAACTTCTAAAAACATCAGCAAAAAACCTGTTTCACATTAATTACTATTATCACTCAGTGGAAATTTATATTTCAGTCACTAAATGTAGAGGATGCAAAATTAGACCTTATATAACTAAACCCAAATAGGATTCCTGTGAAAATTAAAACCGTATCTTCAAAATGTATACTATATATAATTATTATGTCAATTAAAGATAAAGTCGAAAAGAAACACAAATTTAAGGAAAAACAAAAACCTCTTTATCTGCCTTATCTTTATTCTCTTCTCAAAACGTAAAATATTGAGAAAACTAACATTTTGAAATCATTTTTGAAATCAAACTTATTTTTTGATTTCCAATCTACCTTTCTGTTCAAAGTAAATATCAGATAATAATGGAGAAAATTTGTTCAGAAAAATAAAAACAAGAATATTTCTTAAAGAGAAATGTTACAAATATAGGCAAAGACTTATATGGATATCTAAGGAACCACAATCCTTTATTCATGTTGAATTTCTTAAACTTTCAAGATCACAAATAGCTTTTCTGATATTCACTTAGCTGAATTCTACTGGCAAGGAAGCATTATGCCTTCTTTTATAACAACTCTACTCATTCTTCAAGACAAAGTGGCATTTAATACACTGAAATGCTGGTGTATACGAAACACAAAGCAAAGTTATGTGCTCCTAATCAAACTCCATGCATTTTATCTTTGTAAGGTAGGCCCTTGCTGAGATTTGTGCTGGTGTCAACACTACATTCCATTTTCTAAAAATCAATATAATACAAAATAATACAGAACTAAGCCAGAGGTCCCTGGATTATATAAAATGATTATGAAATTCACTTTAAAAAATAACGCTCAATCACAAAAAATTAGTTCTGAATAGGTATTTCAAATTGGACTGAAATTGTGGACAACCAAGGTTAGAAAGCTAATTTTACATGTTTTAAGAAATTCAGAATGAACACAGTTGTGAAACTGGCAACCAGTATGGGGAGAAAATCTCCACTTTTCATATGTATGAGAATTACAATGCTTCTTACGAAGCAAAGTTAACACATTAGCAAATAATTTGCTTTTTTTTTTTTTTCTTTTTGAGACAGAGTTTCGCACTTGTTGCCCACGCTGGAGTACAATGGCGAGATCTCAGCTCACTGCAACCTCCGGCCCTCAGGTTCAAACGATTCTCCTGCCTCAGCCTCCCGAGTAGCTGGGATTACAGCGCCACCACACCTGGCTAATTTTGTATTTTTAGTAGAGACGGGGTGTCTCCATGTTGGTCACGCTGGTCTTGAATTCCCAACCTCAGGTGATCCACCTGCCTCAGCCTCCCAAAGTTCTGGAATTACAGGTGTCAGTCACCACTCCCGGCCTAAATAAGTTGCTTTTAATAAAGCAGTAAAGATATATTTTAGAATAAAGTAAAGCTGGTTATTATTATTTCGTTTTGAATCATTGAATTTCAAGTATTCTCAGCCTACTGGAATGTATGCGAAATAAAACTATATTACATGTAATATATACATTCTAAATTTACAAATTTTGGGAAAGCAGCCACAATCAAACTAGAGTTATTCAGAGAGAGCTAGGAACTATATTTTCTGAAGTTTTTTTAAAAAGGCAACATTTTATAGCATTATTTTCTCCATATTCTACAAGAAGATCTACTTAAACTTCACATAATAAAAATATTTCTCCTTTCTGAGAGAAATTCCGTATCTTGAACTCTTTTTCTCCAATTTTAAGTAGAGTAAAAAGGGCAAATGTAAGGCAAATATAATTTATTTATGTAATAAGTTACTTCCTTAATGTAACAGTGGAATAAAATGAAAACAAGGACATAAGTATTAAAATCCACTAAGTATACGGAACTTCAATATTTCAAATAAACTTTATAATTTATAAATATAATTTATATATTATATACAATTTACATAATTATATAAAGTTTATATAATTAACACAATCTGTCTAATCACTGAATCCATTAACAATGAAAAAGGCTGAGCTCAATGTAGTTTATAACAACTTTACTTTTTTAGCCTAAGTTACTGCTGCAATTCTAAGTATTACTATACAGTGACATTTAATGAGCCTAAGTTATTAAAATCAAACGTGTATTTTGTTGAAAAATAAGTAGACAATATTTGCATTTGATTCTATTGAAAAATTTTTAGAAGTCAACACACTAGAAAACTGGTTATTTTTTAAGAACATGTTTCCCCAGTTCCGGAACCATATACTTTTAATAGAAAAGAACATTTATCGTGTTCTTGTACATAGTAGCAAGCAGTCATCAAAAAACATGTTTAGAAAATTACTCTAATAAGGCAATAAATTATCAAATATTTATGACCTAGTAATCATATTTTACTAAATAGAAGCATGTGAAATTAGGCAAGCAAGCTTGAACTGAAGTCTTATGACAAATCTCACTTAAGCTCCAAATATGGATTGAAATACAAACAAAGATGATGCAAACAGCTGTGCATGTTAATGAAAGCACTGCTTCAGTACAAGATGATGGGTGCTAATTTGTCACGGAAGTCTCTAGAAGATATCTGCAGTTGGCTAGCCTTTTTACTGAATTGCGTTAATTCTCTAAGGCTAGCCAATACATCTGTCATTCTAATTATACCTGACCCAATTCTCATCTCTCCATGATGAAAGATTGTTTATAAAGTGCCACCTGAAGGAGGGAGATTTACTTGTAAAGTATTTAGACTAATTAGGACTCCTGTGACAGTTTTAAGGAACATTCACAAAAGGGTACCACTATGGTTTTCCCTCAATCTTTGTTTCCTGTTTGTTATGGGAATAAACTTGCTCTTCGCTGAGCTGTGTGGTTAGTGTGCAACACACTACTAATAAGAAGCTCAAAACTCGGGATATCATGTCCTGTATTGGAAAATAAGGGGGAAGGTCTTTTTCTTGCTGAATAAGAGACAGGAGTATGCTGGGAAACTGGCACTGTCTAGAAAAACAAATAGAACACTCTTGAGTTACAGTGTATGCCAATTGCCATGGTATAAATACTCCTACCATTGGTATTTCAAGCTACTAATGGCTATGACTTACAAAATTCCTCTATACTATAATAACTAGCTTTTACAGGATAGCAGGAGTTGACTACGCTACCATGTTAATGACAGGAAATAGGGGCACAAGTGAAAACATGCAGGGAGACTGTAAGAGTTTTTCAATCTCCTTGGTCTTGAGTTGTGAATTTAAGGAAAGAAAAGCTCAGTAGGTAGATGTCTCAGGATTCACTCACACTTGTTGGTATCTGTAATATACCAAGAACAATAACACCAAAGGTAAGAATGGTTTTCCTTTTCAGTTTCTTATTTCCTGTCTCAATGCCGCAAATCTGCACCATATGGAAGGCAGGAGACACTACTAGAGTCTACTACTCAAAACAGATCTGTGCACCAGCAGAGTCAACACCACTTGGGACTCAGGCCCCCATGCAGACTCACGACGATTGTTTTCCAAGGGCCTCGGGTAACTCAAATGGTTATCTCAGTTTGAGAAGCAGCATGATCGACCTTATCTTTTAAACGCAATAGATATGTCAAAATGTGAGACACAAGATTTAATCATTTTCCAAAAGAACCACTGGGGAAGAATTAGTAAAAGTTGCATAGGTTTTGGCTTATTAAAAGAAGTACACATATATTTGGTAAAAGACAGATACAATATAAATTAGTAGTCTTAAGATTCAAATATACATCTCAACAACTTAATTTGAACAGATTGAACAGATTATCTATACAAATTTATTTTACTCTGAAGTCCTGTCCTATCTCAAGCAATATTAAAACAGCTTCAATACCTCTGCCTTAGATCCAGTACCAAGATCATAATTCTCTTACTCATATTAAGACTATGAAAATACCAGACTTCTCAGAAAGCTGAATCCAAGTGGTATCATTCCTATAATATCTCAGAACATCAGAAATATCAATGTTTTTATTTTTACTTATAAAAATAATGAAGAAAGCCAAGATCAATTCAAGGGCTTAGAATATATTTCTTTTTTTTTTTTGAGACAAGTCTCGTTCTGTCACCCAGGCTGGAGTGCAATGGAGCAAACTTGCCTCACTGCAACCTCTGCCTCCCAGGTTCAAGCGATTCTCCTGCTTCAGCCTCCCGAGTAGCTGGGACTACAGGTGTGTGCCACCACGCCAGGTTGGCCAGGCTGGTCTTGAACTTCTGACCTCAGGTGATCCACCCGCCTCGGCCTCCCAAAGTGCTGGGATTACAGCATGAGCCACCGTGCCCGGCCAGAACATACTTCCTTATACCACTTCTCTGTAAAGAAACAAATAGATGGTATTTCTGTTCCGGTTTAAAAAAAAAAAAAAGAGGCTAGGAGCAGTGGCTCACGAGGTCAGAAGACCGAGACCATCCTGGCTTACATGGTGAAATCCTGTCTCTATTGAAAATACAAAAAATTAGCCGTGCGTGGTGGCAGGCGCCTGTAGTCCCAGCTACTTGGGAGGCTGAGGCAGGAGAATGGCGTGAATCCGGGAGGTGGAGCTTGCAGTGAGCCGAGATCGCGCCACTGCACTCCAGCCTGGGCGACAGAGAGACTCTGTCTCAAAAAACCAAAAAAATAACAACCAAAAAAAAAAAAAAGAAAAGAAAAAAAGAACGCTTCTAGATGTAGGTCATGTGTTAGAAGCATGGTCCTGCTGTTTTATGACCTTCTCTAAGGAAGACTGAGTATGTCCACCTCTCCATGTTAACTGGCTTCTTGTCACAATCCCTAGCAGGCAAAGAACCCACAGACTCCAGCTGGGAACAGCAGTGTCCCTGCTTACAGCACAGATGCTAATCACCATTTGCTATTTTGTAACAGTGGACAAGGGGAGAGTGAATTCCTTTTGAACCAAAAAAAAAAGAAAAAAAAAAACTAGGAAGGCGGTTTACCTCCATATCTCACTGTCTACATGGTAAACATGTACACGCAATGTTTCAAGTCAACATTTTATGTTGTTTTCTGTGTCTAAATAAAGCTACTAGACTACATTACACATTTTATCAAATACTTGTTTTTACCTTACTAAATGTGTATTTATCATATTTGCTTTGGCATATTTTTGTTTATTTTACTTGTTCTTGTACAATAAAAAATGTTCCCTGGTTATCTACAATGTACAAAGCAGTGATATAGAAGTTAGAGCTGACATTAAAATGAGACCAGCCAGGCTTGGTGGCTCATGCCTGTAATCCCAGCACTTTGGGAGGCCGAGATGGATGGATCACTTGAGGTCAGGAGTTTAAGATCAGCCTGGCCAACATGGTGAAACCCCGTCTCTACTAAAACTATTAAAAAAAAAATTAGCCGGGTGCAGTTGGCAGGTGCCTGTAATCCCAGCTACTCCAGAGGCTGAGGCAGGAGAATCGCTTGAACCTGGGTGGCAGAGGTTGCTGTGAGCCAAGATTGTGTCATTGCACTCCAGTCTGGGTGACAGAGTGAGACTCCATATCAAAAAAAAAAAAAAAAAAACACAAAACAACAACAACAACAAAAACACACAAAACTTAGCTGGTCTCGGTGAGACACGCCTATAATCCCAGCTACTGGGGGACAGAGGCAGGAGAATCGCTTGAACCCTGGAGGCAGAGATTGCAGTGGGCTGAAGTCATGTCACTGCACTCCAGCCTGGGCCACAGAGCGAGACTCCGTGTGTGGGGAGGGAGGGGGAGATGAGACATAGTATTGCATGGGTATTTCTCCGTTCACTTTTTTATCTTTATTTATTTATTTTTGAGACGGCATCTCACTCTGTCTGCCCAGGCTGGAGTGTAGTGGCACGATCTCGGCTCACTGCAACCTCCACCTCCCAGGTTCAAGTGATTTTTTTTGCCTCAGCCTCCCGAGTAGCTGGGATTATAGGCACCCACCGTCATGCCTAGCTAATTTTTATATTTTTAGTATAGACGGGGTTTCACCGTGTTGGCCAGGTTGGTCTCAAACTCCTGATCTCAAGTGATCCGCCTACCTCAGCCTCCCAAAGTGCTGGGGTTACAGGCGTGAGCCACCGCGCCCGGCCTTCTGTTCACATATTTAAAGCTGCTCATCACTGCAGATCTCAACACCATAGCCCAGTGTTTTGCAGCCAGAGAGAGTCTATCCCCTACTCCCTTCCAGGGGACATTTTTGATTGTCACAACTTGGGGGTGCTACTGGCGTTGAGTAGAGGCTAGTGATGCAGCTAAACGTCCTACAATGCACAGAACAATCATCTGCAACAATTATCTGGCCCAAAATATTAGTGGTACTAAGATCCAGAAACCCTGCCATAGCCCAAGCAAACACCAGAAGGATTCGTGATGCGTTTCAGTAATTTTGCCCATCAATACTACTGGGCAGCAGTCACTAGCACTTCAGAAATCCTGGGTAACAAATGCTAGTAAATTTCCAGAACAGATGCAATCATAGGAATTGGCAAGCAAGACCTTTCTTTGCTCCTATCATGAAACATCAAGAACCTAAAGTCACGTGCAAGCAATATAAAATTGCCATCCATATTCTGTGATACATGCATATTCTGTCTAGAAATTATACCCAGTAAGAACATATATAAATATAAGAAAGAGGCAACCGTACCCTCACAGTTAAAACACCTGAATAGTTTTACCATTATTATCAACTAAATATAGCGTAACTTTAACGTTTCTTCTGCCTTAACCTTTTTTTCTTTTTTTCACAGGGTCTCATTGTCACCCAAGCTGGAGTGTGGTGGTGTGATCACAGCTCACTGCAGGCTTGACCTCACCTGGGCTCCTGCGATTCTCCCACCTCAGCCTCCCGAGTAGCTGGGACTATAAGTCTGTGACACCACAGCCAGCACAACAGTTTTTTTTTTTTGGTCTCCCTATGGTGCCCAGGCTGCTCACAAACCCCTGGGCTCAAGCGATCATCCTGCCTCAGCTTCCCAAAGTGCTGGGATAACAGGTGTGAGATACCATGCCTGGCCTTTAAACATTTTTTTTACACTGTAAAAGTCTCTTGATGTTTACAATTTGGGCTGCTGTCTTGAAAACTAAGGGGTTCCCTTGAGCATCATTTTTATATGAGATTCATTCATTCTTGCTTCCCCTTGACTTTTTACTCTTCTACTAACAGAATCACAAAAAGTCAGGCATATTGGAAGAGGTAGTTGGAAACCAAAGATGAATTTTCAGGAGGGCAAAATGGTTCAAGGCTAAGAGAAGCAGATGGTTAGGCTGTAATCCACTCTGCTTTTGGAAACTCATTTTTCTACAAGGGAACTAAAGACTTCCATTCAAATCCACAGCTTTGTGACCTGCTCAAGGAATCTGACTCTACTTAATCAGACGTACGGCTTAGCTAAAAACCTGTGCCCGATTGGGTGTGGTGGCTCATGCCTGTAACCTGAGCACTTTGGGAAGCCGAGGCGGGTGAAATCACCTGAGGTCAGGAGTTCCAGACCAGTCTGGCCAACATGGTGAAACCCGTCTCTACCAAAAATACAAAAATTAGCCAGGTGTGGTCGCATGTACCTGTAGTCCCAGCTACTTGGGAGGCTGAGGCAGGAGAACTGAGAACTGCTTGAACCCGGGAGACAGAGGTTGCAGTGAGCCAAGATCGTGCCACTGCACCCCACCCTTGGCGACTGAGTGAGACTCCACGTCAACCAAACCAAACCAAACCAAACCGAAAAAAAGGTGTACCCAACTGGGTGCAGTGGCTTACGTCTGTAATGCCAGCACTTTAGGAGGCCAAGGCGGGTGGATCACCTGAGGTCAGGAGTTCAGGACCAGCCTGGCCAACATGGTGAAAACCTGTCTCTACTGAAAATACAAAAGTTAGCCAGGCATGGTGGTGCGTGCCTGTAATCCCAGCTACTCAGCAGGCTGAGACAGGAGACTCGCTTGAACCCGGGAGGCAGACACTGCAGTGAGGCGAGATCGTGCCATTGTACCCCAGCCTGGGCGACAAGTAAAAACTCCATCTCCAAAACAAAACAAAACAAAACAAAACAAAACAAAACAAAACAAAACAAAACAAAAGTGTGCCCGTGAAAATGTATGCATGTTTAAAGGAACCTGAACCTCTCAGTTGCTGGATTTCTTTTAGGTTCGGTTTTTTTTTTCTGTTAACTGCAAATTCTTGAGTTGAGTACAGTTGTTGCGCCTGAGGCATCTGCACTTTTTTTTTTTTAAGTAACCGATTGGGGAAAAACATAAGAAAGACTATTATTCTTTAAAAATCTAGTTTCTGGCCTTTAATTAAACTGGACTACAATTTTATTTTTAATAAATCTAGATATAATTGTATTAAAATATCTTCCATTGATTACTCCTGTTATTCTATTTTTTTTTTTTTAATTGGTAAAGCCAGGTTCTCACTATGTTGCCCAGGTTGGTGTCAAATGCGTATCTTTGTGAATATACTAAACCACTGAATTCTCTCTCACACACACTTCTATATGGCTCTATTCCCCAGTCTCATCACACTTTAAGCAACCTAATTATCTGAGTGGGCTTTCTAGGTTGAGACCATTAAACTACATGGAAAGATGCTTGTCAATGTCCTGCTTCACTCTGCCTCTATCAAAGTGTGTATCAAACACCTCGGAATCAATGGCTGCCATGACATGGGGCACAAAATAACAGGCTGTTACCTGTCACATTTATGGTCAGTGCTGACACTGGTTCTCTTGACGTCATTAGCAAGCATGCTACAGCCTGGGCCAGGAGTAGAAGTGCATCCTCTCCATCTTCAAAATACAAAGGTAAAGGCCTGATGCTTGCTCTAAAAGGAGGAGCCATTACCCTTTTGCCCTGCTCCCAAATACTCCCTGGAACTTTAATTTCATTTTTGTATAGCATGCTGCTACTGAGGCCTCCAACTAAAGTATGTGAGTTCATGTTCGGGTTCACAGCAAGTCAAGCTCACAGTTTACCCGAAACTTTGTGGAGAGTTAAATGTGAATCATAAGTAAAAATCCCATTAGTGAATTATAGGATACCTTGTAAGTGTCATGTCCATTACAAACAGGTAACAACAGAGGCGTGAGAATTAAGCTAAGCTTTGTTTCTTCTCCCCTTGAGATCAATACAAGTCACTATGATTTACTTCAAGTATGTATTGCATTATTCTATTTGGTGCTCTATCACCCAGTAAATCCCTATTCTTCCTTTATAATTACTGATATGCCAACTTCTCTGCAATGTAGTAGGTGAAAACTTTTGTTCCAGGCTGAGCACCTTCTCTTCTCCATGCTGCCAAAATTCCATCCTAGGCAGGCCTGAGAGACTCATCCCTATGCAGATATGGCTAGAAGCAACCTGAGCAAGCCACTTTGTTCCCATCTCTGTGCCCCCAGCAACCAATGCCATGTCTGGTACCTAGAAGTGCCTTGTGGATATTGTTGAAATGTATAGCAGTAAATTAAACGATACTTCTCCCAGATTAATGGTCACCAGAAGGAGAAGAAAAATAATTTAATTCTGCCAAGGTCAATCACTTAGCCTAATACAAACAATACTGAGATCAAACCTTTTAGCTTTTATCATCATATGAGATGGTTAAAGAGTCATCTGCATCAGTGTCTCTATCTGTCCACTTAATGGAAGAACTCCCACAAGGTTTAAAATACCTGCAAGAAATAAAACTCTACCTTGAAATGTGGTGGCATCTAATACTATCTTATTCAATTTTCAGCTGGATTTAAAATTTAACTGCAGATATTTCAATATACAGTACATATTCACAAAAAAAATTTAAGCAAGAAATTGTTTCTTTTAATCATAACATAATGTTCTCTATAAATATCAGTTTTATTATACCAATAGATATGGATAGGTCACATTTATGCCTTTTATAATTAAAAGTCAACCTGTTGGTTTACCTTTAACACCCCTGATTAGTAGTAAACATTAGTTTGCTAATGTTTCAAATGCAATGGAGGATCGGAATGATGATTATAACAACAACTAAGAGAGCAACTAAGGTTAATTGAGCAGTTACTGTATACCAGGAACTATGCAAAGTGTTTCCTATAAATTAATTAATTTAGTCCTCACAAAATAGTTAAATATTGGATAGGTCTTATTAATCCCTATTTTACAAAGAGAAGCAATGAGGATTCAAGGTTATTTGATTTATACAAATTTACACAGTTAGTAGCTTGTAGAGCAAAGATTTGAATCTGGACAGCTTGAGCTGTAAATGAAACTGAACACTTACTGGGCACGATGGTAAGTGTTTAACATAGGTTACCTAAAGTCATTCTCACAAGAAACATGCAAGATAACATTACCATCTATACTACACACATAAAAAACAGGTTACTTAACTCGCCCAAGGTCATAAAAATTCTCTCAAACACTATACTAGTCTGTCTCTAACCAAAAACAAAAAACAAACAAAAACAAACAAAAAAAAACCCTACCTCAAAAGAAATTAATTTGATACGGCAGTATGTGAAATAGAAAGAACTTCGCAGTCACCATCTTATGGTGAGAATCAGGGGTTAGCAAATGCTTACTGAAAAGGCCAGATAGTAAATGTTTTCAGTTCTGCAGGCAACACAATCTCTTTTGCAACCTTCAACGCTACTTCCAAAGCATGAAAACATCCATAGACAATACGTAAACAAATGGGATTGACTGTGTCCTAATACAATTTTTGTGTAGAAAACAGGAATCAGGCTATTTTTGGCCCCAATTTGCTGACCTTTGATCATTACTCCTATTTGTGGGCCCCGATCACTCTTTTTTTTTTTTTGAGAAGGAGTCTCTTTCTTGTCACCAGGCTGGAGTGCAGTGGCATGATCTCAGCTCACTGCAATCTCCGCTTACCGGGTCCAGATGATTCTCCTGCCTTAGCCTCCTGAGTAGCTGGGATTACAGGCATGCGCCACCATGCTTAGCTAATTTTTTTGTAGTTTTAGTGGAGACGGGGTTTCACCATGTTGGCCAAGCTGGTCTCTAACTCCTGACCTCAGGTGATCTGCCCACTTCAGCTGTCCAAAGCACTGGGATTATAGGCGTGAGCCACAGCACCAGCCTAATCATTTTAATTTAAGTAAAAATTCTAAAAGTTCAGAAATGCACAGTGTAAAACAATAGATGAATATATGCCTATATCAAAGGAATATGCATTTACAAGGGAACACGGGTTGAAATGAATTTGTGTGTATTTATAAAGAAAACAAAAAGTGTAATTTTGACATGAGTGTAGCAGAACTATCCTGGCCTATCCGGGTCCAAATTCTGATTTCATCACTTAACCAGTTACGTGACCCAGGGCAACTTATTTTATTTTTTCCTTTCCTTGAGACAGAGTCTTGCTCTGTCACCCAGGCTGGAGTGCAGTGGCATGATCTCGACTCACTGCAACCGCTGCCTCCCAGATTCAAGCGATTCTCCCGCCTGAGCCTGCCAAGTAGCTAGGATTACAGGTGCGTGCCAACATGTACAGCTAATTTTTTGTATTTTTAGTAGAGATGGGGTTTCACCATGTTAGCCAGGATGGTCTCGATCTCCTGAACTCGTGATCCACCCACCTCTGCCTCCCAAAGTGCTGGGATTACAGGTGTGAGCCACCCGCGCCCGGCCTGGGGCAATTAAAAAATTTCTTTTCTTGGCCTTAGAGATCTTGGCTTTAAATGGGGAAGTAAAATTTCCACCACACAGCATAGTTACAAGGTTTAAAGACAGAATCACCGCTTTGAAGCACAGGGGGCCTGTTGTCTTGGCTACTTGGGAGGCTGACACTTGAACCCAGGAGTTTGAATCCAGCCTAGGCAACATAGCAAGACGCCATGTCAAAAAAAAAAAAAAAAAAAAAAAGAAAGAAAGGGCAAGAGGAATGGTGAGTCTGAAAATCTTTATCTGCAACAAAGGGTTCCAAAATCTGCCAGTCTCCCGGGAGGTAAAATGCTATCTGCTCTGCCCCCATGATGCCTTTCACACTAGCAAAGAGCCTAGCCATCAGCAGGGGCACAATGAATATTTGCTGAATAAGTGAACATAAGGAAAAAATGACTAGTTCCTCTGGACAGGCACAATTGGCTAGATTAAATAAAAGACTGTGCCATTTATTACAATACCCATATTCAGAGTTTAGAATTTATGGCTCAATCAAGACTATCCTCGTAACTTGGGTTTCTGAAGTACAATCCTTCTCAAAGAACAAAAAATTAGGAGCAAGTGTCTAAATATACCACTGTTTTACTCAAATCAGTAATGGCTTATTCCACTAGACCAATAACCAACAATATCCAAGTTTTTTTTTTTTTAACAACCAAAGATGACAATGAACCCCCCAAACTGGATAGATTTCACAATCGTGTGCTTTTATTTTATTTTTATTTTTTTGAGACAAGCTCCCACTCTGTTGCCCAGGTGGGAGTGCAGCGGATGTGCTGACTTTTAAACAATACTTTTATTCTACTGGAATCAGTAACAGAGAACAGACATCTTCTCATTTGGGTATCATTGATTCTAACACAAAATGGCAGAGAAGTTTATGACTATGCTGAAAATGTCTTATTTTTCTTCCCTCCATTTCTTTCAAATTGTAATGGTTTTGAAACTATTGAGTTTTTTATGAAGCACATGAAGGACTGGTATCAGCAGCAATATGTTGGTAATGATGAAATAATTTTCTTATAAAGGGTGGCTGTAAATCACATTTTCTTCTGGGTGCTGAAACACTAACACTGAAAACAAGATTGTAAGCCTCCCTGCAGTATCTCATATTTGCAAGTCACTTCTCGTTTTTATGTTGAACACAGAAGCAAGCTACTAATAATTAGAGTTTTACGAAATGAATCATCACCTATGGTGTCGCCATTGCTCTCAATTAGGGAAGAATCACAAATCACCTTTTGTAACAATGAGGAGGAGGAAAAGGACTCTTTGCAGCTGATTCCTTTAATGTTACCCTCTAAAAACATCTACTTCTTTACTGGAATTAGCCACAAGTACAAAAAACTATCTCACATGGGCACAACAGACCATAACATGTTTCTGTTAGGCCGACTTTCCCAGGAAGACTTGCCTCAATTAGAGCCTTTGTTCAGGAGTTTGAGGTGGAATGAATGGACTTGAATTAAAGATTCCTCTATTTCTGGGGCATTAACAGTTGGTACCTCTCAATGATCAGGTATCTTGCTTTCAGAAGGTTGCTTTTATTGCTCTTCTCGCCAACAACATTAACTCGTTATTTTTTAAGGTTCATTTCTTTTTTGCCTTTAGCCTGGAGTGTTTTGTTTATGAAATTATTTTAACTGCCTTCGTCTTTCTACAGGAAATAACACAACATCTATGTCCCTCTATGTTTCGTCTTAATATCAAATAATGCTACCTGTAAAACTCAAGCAAAAAGAACTGGACTAATGCAGACGATAATGAGACCGCTTTACCTCAAGAGAATTGTCTTGTTCTAGAACATGGGCCTAAGTTTATGTGGCATCCTCTCATTGTACTGCATAACTGATGTCACTCCTTGTTCACTTGTTACCTCAACAGTAGTAACAACGAAACAAAATCTCTTTATTGTCTACTGGAAAAACCTGCAGTGCACAGTAGGTTCTGAATTAATATGTATTTGTTAATTAATCACCTGCAGTTAATGCCCATCCTTGCCAGCCTGGCACTGAAGGTCTCTATATTTTGGTCCCAACCTAAAAGACATCTACTCTAGCTTAAATTGGACCAATCCTGTCTCCCGAATATGCCTTTCCATGGGGCCATATTTGTTTTGCTATTCCTGACAACTCTACAGCAAAATCCATTGGTAGACACACTACCCACCCACACTTTTGGCTCTAGTTCAAATGCCAGGCTCTCTATGGAACCTTCTCTGATCAATCCAGAAGTTCCCTCTTACTCTTGGAAGTAGGTTCTGTGTTCATATTTCTTACAACACAGATGGCTTTGTACTTCTTTTGACTTCTATTTCCTATGAGATTTTAACATCCACCAGGGTCAGCTGGCCTATGTGTGCTCATCCATTCCAAGCAGCCTAGCGAAATGGCTTGTGCCAAGCAGGTGCTCCAAATCTAATATTCAGTAAATGGACGCTAACTGTTATATAAACAGCTAGCTTCATGGAGATCACAAGGACTTCAGTCCCACTGCAGGATACTAGCTGCTGGAATTTGTATTCACACTTCATTTAGGTTTCAAGAAGAGAAGCCCTGAAAAGCTGTCCCTCCCTGCTACAGGCATCAGGCTAACAAGTTCGTTTGACCAGATCTGCCACAGTTGGCCCTAACAGGTGTATGAAAAACATCCTGAGAAAGGATGTTTGAGTGTTTGAAAAACGGTGGTTCAAATAACATGTGCATTTACTAGCACATTTACTTATGTGCTAACATGAGTGAGAAACTGTCTGCCATTAAGTGGGGAATGGTGAAGTTAAACAATCCGTCTTGCATTCTATGTTTCTTTTTTTAAAGAACATGTAAAACTTTCAATAAATTTTAAGCTAACCCTGTTTAATTCAGAATAGTCTCAATTTTAAAAGCTACAAGTTAAAGAAATGCAGAACCTCAAAAATACTGTGTTAACTGAAAGAAGTCAGACACAAAAGACCATATATTATATGATCCCACTTATAATAATGGTTCAAAAAAGGGCAAATCTATAGAGACAGAAAGTAGATTCGTTGTTGCTTGGGGCTAGAGGTGAGTAGAGGGCTTCACTGGGAATCAGTATGTGTGATCTTACTGGAGGGATGAAAATGTTCTAAGATTAGACTTATGGTGATAGTTGCACAGCTTGGCAAATTTCCTAAAGCCACTGAATTATATACTTAAAAACAAATGAATCTTATATGTAAATTACACCTTAATAAGGTTGTAAAAAATGTAACAAAGGGAAGAAAATACTACAGTGACAACTATGAATATAGTTGAGGCAGACAAAGTAGCCCATGTTAAGCTCCAATAGAACAATAAATCTGAAATCATTAAACTTTAGTAAAAAGTGAGAGAAAGCCACTTTTTGTAAATGCCGTAACATTTGTGGGTGAGCTTTGCAAGCATTTGCAATACATTAAAATTCAGTAAGTACATATTCAATCTAGCTCTAGAAGCATCTTTTACTATCTGCCAAGTAAATGGCAGATACAAAAGGCAGAACTCTTTAAGGAACAAATGCATACTCTTTAAGGAACTCAGTCCAACAGTTTACTTGTTTCTGTAACATTTGGTCATTTAATATCAACTGAATGTTTGTTTTTATTTCATGGAGACAAGTAAGGACTTTTAGTTCACAATATTTGCAACACAAACAGTAATTCAATAGACAAAGTCTAAGACATTAATACTATATTTACCTCTTGAAGAAAGCACTGTCATACTCCCCAAGAAAACAATGTAATCCCCACACAAATCACCTCAGTTAAATTTCATAGCATAAAATAATGTGATACTCTTTTTTTTTTTTTTTTGAGACAGAATCTTGCTGTCACCCAGGCTGGAGTGCAGTGGCATGATCTCAGCTCACTGCAACCCCTACCTCCTGGGTTCAAGTGATTCTCCTGTCTCAGCCTACCAAGTAGCTTGGATTACAAGTGCCTGCCACCACGCCCAGCTGATTTTTGTATTTTTAGTAGAGATGGGGTTTCACCATGTTGTCCAGGCTGGTCTCAACCTCCTGGTCTCAGGTTATCCGCCTGCCTCAGCCTCCCAAAGTCCTGGGATTACAGGTCTGAGGCACTGTGCCCGGCCCAAATCTCCTTCTTCAATGAAATATAATCACAACTACTCACTCGACTAAGATTTATCAAAACTACAAGCTAGGCACTCTGTGCAATACTGAGTAAAATCAAGTCCTTACCCTCAAAGAACTCATAGTCTAGGTGGTAACAGACAATATCATGTAACAAACACAAACCAAGGAATCACCAAACTCAGTGTTTGTCAAATTAGATGACTACCTGGTTGGGTGGAGTCTAGCAGAATCACTTGGGATTTGCCAAGTAGCATATACAAGGCACAAAACAAACTGTGTAATAAAGATTTCACATTATTTGAAATTGTTTGCTTGTTAAACCAAAAAAAATTCAACAAGCATAAGAAGCCTTTTGAAAAAAAAAAAAAAAAATGTTTTTGATGGGGAAGGCAGTGTTGCTCGGGTGGCTATTTCAAACTCTGGTATTGTACTTTCTTTACCTTGGGGATGGGGGAATCCAAGCAAACAGTGGATTACCTCGAACCACCTCTTCCACAGACTCTGTGGTGGTGGTGGTGGTGGTGGCGATGCTGGTGGTTCTCTCTGTGGCTTCTTCGTAGGGTTCCTCAGCCTCTTCCTCTACCTCATCACCATCCTCATCGTCCTCGTCATCATCGGCTTCTTCTTCTTCCACCTCAGCCACTTCTTCCTCCTCTGCTACTTCTACTACTTTGTCTTCACTGTGAGGGCAAACACAAAGAACAGAAAAAAGTCAATTAAACAAATTTCAGGGAAGGAAAAGAAAATTATCCATATGGAAGTTTGGCAATTTGAGAAGAAACACACCCAGAACTTAAAGCCAGCAGGGCTAAGTATAAATCCCAGCTCAGTGGGTCTGCAAACATTTTTATCCTCGGGCACAATTCTTAGTTTCTACAGTTGCTAAAAGGGGATGCCATGAGTCTAACCATAGGACATTCTGGAAAAGGCAAAATTACAGAGAAAATAAAAAGATTAGTGGTTGCCAGTGGTTCAGGGAGAGTGGGGAAGGGATTGAATAGGTGGAGTACTGAGGATTTTCAGAAACTACTCTGTACAATACTGTCATAAGTAATAATAGATACACAGCATTATGCATCTGTCAAAACCAATAGACTGTACTACACAATAAGCCCCTCCCATGTTAAAACAGGAACACTGGTTAATAATAATGTAGCAAAATTGGTTCAAATGTACCATACTAAGGCAAAATGTTAATCTAGGGGAAATTGTGGGGGAGTGGGCAAGTGAGAGGTAGAGGGAACTCTTTGTACTTTCTGCTCAAATTCTTTGTAAACCTAAAACTGCTTTGAAAAATGCAGTCCATCATAAAAAGCAGCAGCGGGGGGGCGGGGTGGATACCAAAACTGAGTTTGCTGTATTATGGGAATTACTTCTCATACTGTACATACAAGAGCCGCAACACACTGCACGGTAGCAGATACTCAGTATGTGCTGGTGCAAATTGGTTTAAAAACTGCAATTGAGAACTTAAACTGGACACAGAGGTGGAAGGTGAAACTGGCTTAAGTCAATCTGCAATGCCCTGTGGACAGGGATGCCTGCAGAAACTATTTAGTTGCGCACCCTACGCTTGCTAATTGCTTATGTCTTGCAGAATACCAAATATTTCAGTGGTTCTCAAATTTCAGTGCGCATCAGAATCACCTGGAAGGCTTACTGAAACACAGATCACCTGCTAAGTGTGGTGGTTCATGCCTATAATCCCAGCACTGTGGAAGGCTGAGGTGGGAAAAAAGCTTGAGGCCAGGACTTTGAGATCAGCTTGGGCCACACAGTGAGACCCCGTCTCCAAAAATTAAAAAAAAAAAAAAAAAAAAAAGCTAGGCATAGTGGTATGCACCTGTAGTCCCAGCTACTCAGAAGGCTGGGGCAGAAAGACTGCTTGAGCCCAGGAGTTCGAGGCTGCTGTGAGCTATGACTGCATCACTGCATTCCAGCCAGGGAGACAAAGACACTGTCTCTTTAAAAACAAACAAACAAAAACCAACATAGATCACCAGGTACCACTGGCAGTTTCTAATCCAGCTCCAGAGTTTCTGAATCATGAGACCTTGGCGGGGCCTGAGAATGTGCATTTCAAATTCCCAGGTGATACTGATGCTGGTGGTCAGAGGATAATATTCTGAGATCCAGTGCAATATGCTGCGAAGAATGGCAAGAGATAGCCAGTAACTCAGTGAAATTGGGAAGAGGATCAGAAATAATATTTATGGTATTAAACATTTACATGCTGATGCATCATAGTGTGTAAAAAATTAGCAAATTTGGATGGCGAAAGAAGGGCATGTCTAGAACAAAATTAAAAAGGCCTATTAGGAAATCCTTGTGGAAATCATGTACCTGCCAAGGCAGGCATAGTTGACAGTATTTGAAAGAAGATAAATGAAGACAAGAACAGGAAGTATCAAATAGTAAAAACCTATTATATACCACCTAGTGGGACTAGAGGAATCGATGTCCTTGATCAGATCACAAAACCAATACAGGAGAAAGACAGAGATGTGGCACATGGTTTCAACTTTTCCGGGGCAGCTGCTACAGGTCTATTTGAGAAGTACCATAGTAATAGAATTAAAAGCTGCTATGCTGACATTATAATGTCCCCAGAAGGAAAGAGAGAGGGAGAGAGAGAAAGAGAGAGAGCAGAAGGGAATTATTACCACAGAGTTGATTCTGGCCAGGAAGGAGAAGCTCATCATTGAGAAAAGTGATAGGAACCCGGTGTTTCTATCAGCCACATGAGGCCTTGGACTTGTAGTGAGAGCAAAGCATTATGTAGCAAATCAGATTCTAACACGTGAGCCAAACAAACACTGTGATTCCATGATCTACGACAACAGAAACGAAGACTCCTCCACAAACCTGAAAGGCTTTCAAAGTCTGGCAGGACCACCACAAGCAGTTTTACTCAGAGTGAAAGGGAAAGATACTTACAGAGATGAATCCATCAATGGCAGGAATTCTCTGATTAACTCAGCATTTAAAGCATGTGTCATACAAGTTGTATAAAGATGTGTATGACTCCCCATGGAACACGTGACTGTCATTACATAGGATACAAGAATAGTATGAAGGGCATTTGTAAAAGTTCCAAAAAAATGTGTATGACCCCTAAGTGGAACGCCTTTCTAACTCTGACTAAATACGATGCAAGGATATTAAGTGATGACATCTGAAGAAGTTGAAAGCATGTGGCTGAAGAATAAAAAGAAACTGATTAAGCAGAATAATTTATTAATAGCAACGTATTCATATGTTAATAAATGAAGTGTCAATACAGAGAAAATCCTAATCAGTTACTGTAACATTTCCACAAGACCAGGAAGAAATAGGAGAACAGAGAAACAGAAAATACTGGCATTGAAAATCAGATGCTGGAAGCCTTTATCTCCTCGTAGAAATAAATGAGGTGGAAATAACCGATTTTTTTTTTGACTGCCCAAATTATTGCACAAAAGTTTACTACTTGGGGCAACATTTCAAAAGAATCCTACACTTAACAGTTGCTCAGCTGCCCTAAGCTTTACTCAGTATATTGCCTCTGCATTTTTCTATAGGATATCAATGTTGTATTACTAGTGAATCAAAGAAAGATGACCTAATGCATGTCATCAGTTAATTTACTGTGTTTGAGATCTCTTACTTATTCAATCAAATCATGGGCACTGGCGCTGTTTTCCAATTTAAGTGGAAAATTCAAGGAAAGTCAGCATGAAAAATCAAACCAGTATTCTCTTTAAATCATGATGTATACACGTGATCTTGAACCGTGACTGGAATGACGATGTCCAAGTGTACGATCCAGGGTTAGGATAGCACCATGTTTCCAGGTGGGATGGTGAAAACATGACCCTGGTATCCCCAGGTTCCTCTTCCAGGCTTCTTTGTTATTACTTGGATGTGGCTCTTAAAGCTCTCAATAGAAACCATGTTTGTAAAAACAGCTGTTTAGTGTGATCTGCATTCTGGTATGTGTCTAGCCGTGAAAAACAGTGAATTATATGCCCATCATCCATCCCTGCATCTGTCTGAGCAATTTACTGGCATAATAACCAGGAACAGAGACATGTAATAAATAGTTCAACTGGCTAAGGAATTAAATTATTTGGCCTAAGAGAACTCAGGTCCAAGTTCTTATTACCACAGCTTTGATTTCTGGAATGAAATTTAGACGTCCATGAATTCAATTACTCATTTGGACACTATTTAAAACAAGAGCACATGGTTTCGTTTGAATAATGCTGCATCTTCCCAAAGAATGACAAACACAAAATATTACAACTTTTAACTGCAGTTTTCATGAATAGCTAGAAACACTGAAAGGAAAAAAATGACTTTTCCACCACTTCTTCAAATGCCAGACAGACTGTTGTCCTGTGGACTTGTTTTGAAAAGCTGATCCATCACAGTTTAAGAAGTTGCAAAGAAGGAGTAGTTTATGGAAATACAAAGCTGAGTATCATAAAACAATTTCCTTACAAGCAATCAACTAACAACTCACAATAAAATAAACACTTGGGAACATAGTGGAATATTCATACTACATTCGCAGACTTTAATGGCTATCAATTTATAGTGGGGGGCTTTTACGGCTTTTAAATAACAATAAGAAACACTTTTACAGAATGAGGGAACCATGTGAAAATGCTGACCATCCTTAGAGCATCTGAATTTAATAAGGTCAAAGGGACATTACTCCGAGGAAATAAATCACTGATGATAAAATTTTATGTGTCGGCATGCAAGATATTACTTGGGTGAAGGAGAAATGACATCACAAAGATGACTCTCCTTCTGTTTCTAAATAAAAGCTAACTTTGATATAATTCCACGTGCAGTTGCCGCCTGATAGTCCCTTTAGAGTGAAAGATTTTGATTCTCACACCAATTTTCATTTGTTTATTAAAGTGATGCCAAAGAAGTCACCATTTATATTTTCTAAGAAAGCCATATCACATTCTAGAAATGGTAAAATTATACAGACAGTAAAAGATCAGTGGCTTGGAAAGGTTAAAGGGAAGAGAGGGTCGAACAGGAGGAACGCAGTGGTTTTGGGCGATACATTATAGTGTATGACACTTATAATGGTGAGTACGTGTCTTATACAGTTGTTCAAACTCACAGAATAAACAATGCCGAGAGAATGTTAATGTAAACTATGGACTTTGGGTGATAATGATGGTGTCAATGTAGGTTCACTGATTGTAACAAATTGCTCTCAGGGGGATGCTGATAATGGGAGAGGCTGTGCATGTGTATGAACGGAGAGTATATGGGAGAATCTCTGTACCTTCTGCCTAATTTTGCTATAAAACTAAAACTGCTCTAAAACAATAAAGCCTGTATTTATTCTTTCACAGTCTCTATTAAGATGGACTTTTTTTCTTCCTGCTATACACAAACAGGGAGGAAATGACAGCGATAGAGAGCTGTGATTCTCATGGTTACGTGACTGTGGACAATCATGAGATCTAAACTACTGCACTGATGAGGGAAGAGGGAAGACAACCAATGTTGGTTCCCGAAATGCAACCAACCAGGGGAAGGCTCAGCAGGAAGAGGTTCAGACTCTTCCTGTGTGGATATGAAAACGGGAAAAAAGAGTCTAGAGGCCCCCAGAGACAGGAAGAGAGAGAAACTACAGCCGTTTTTTCAAGAAGATAAACAGATGGTTCTCCTTCTCGCTGCCTCAGCTCTTCAAACTGCCAGAGTCTAAACTGGAAGGTACAATGGCTGGATAAGTCAGTTTTTCCCAAAGGAAAGCAGTTTCTGAAATCACTCTTATTAAATTAGGAAAATGTTTCAGGGGAAGGAGGGCAAAGTAAGAAAAAGCCAGTACTTCTGCCACATAAAGGCACTGTTAGAAGCAAAAAAAAGAGGACACATCACCTAATTCCATTTGAATTAAATATGAAAACAAGCAAACTCCAGGCAAATAGAGCTCAGGGGAAAGGCCAGTGACTGGCAGGGGTCAGGAGAGAGGATTCTAGGGGCCAGCAAGGCTCTGTGTTCTGGTCCGGATGCTGTCTATCCAGTTGTGTGGTCTTAAAACGTTGCATAGTTGTATTACCTGTTATGTGTACTTCTCTCTAAATAAATCAGTAAAAAGGGTGAAAAGCATTTCCTGTTACTTGCAGCTAAAGGCATTTCTTGCAGAGGGTTCAGAAGCCCACCTGGGGCCCTGAGTTTAAGGCCTCAAGCTTTAGGAAGATAATCACACGACTGGACTACCAAAAATTCATGCCTCAGGCCTGAGGAGGTGGCTCATGCCTGTAATCCCAGCACTAGCACATTGTGGGACGAGGCAGGCGGATCACTTGGGGCCAGGAGTTCGAGACCAGCCTGGCCAACATAGGGAAACTCTGTCTCTACTAAAAATATAAAAAATTAGCTGAGAGTGGGGATGCATGCCTGTAATCCCAGCTACTCGGGAGGCTGAGACAGGAGAATCACTTGAACTCAGGAGGCAGAAGCTGCAGTGAGCCCAGATCACACCACTGCACTCCAGCCTGGGTGACAGAGTGAGACTCTGTCTCAATAAATAAATAAATAAATAAATAAAGTCATGACTCAGCTGATTAAGAATGAGCTATAAATCACAATCTTGATCTGAAATTAGGCTATATCATCATTCTTACACATTTAATGACTACTTATTCTGGGTAAGAGAATCCACACTAACTGCTGTATGACTAACAGACATACTGTGGATTAAACGCTTTAGAAATTCAACAGAGAACTGATTGTTGTGAGCCAGAGGCCTCTGAGCTGGCCGGAAGTGATAGGTGGCTGTGGGGATGAGGCAGGAATATCCACATAATGCACAAGTGGAATAACAAGTAAATAAAATATAACGAAATTTTACACAGGCACTGAGTTTTAACAGTGAGGAAGGGTAAACTGCAGAGACAAGGGTATTCAGGTATTTTTTTCTTTAGCCCATGGATAAATATTTGAGTTGAAAGGCATATGTACAGATTGATGATAATGAGCAAAAAAGTGGCAATGCATTCATTCATTCATCCATTGAATCATTCCATTAAGTACCTCTCTAAGCCAACCCCTAGTAATTCAATCGACAATATTCACTGTGCTTTACCAAGTGCCAGTACTATTCCAGGCACTAAGGCTACACAAATGAAGATAAAGCACTCAATTTCTTGGAATCTATCTATTAGTTGAGGAGGTGTAGTATGAGCAAGAAAAAAAAATTATGGAAAAGTACTATAGAGACAAGAAATGGGGCTAATTGCTAATGAATGACTATGATAGATGTGTGCTGGAGACGGGCAGCATTTCAAACAGGGTGGTCAAGAAAGGGCCCCACGGAAGAGTCATGTGAATTGAAAATGCTGAAGTCGGGCATGGCAAAACTAAGATGCCTGGATGGTTGAGGCAGAGGTAAGAGCAAGTGCAAAGGCCCAGGCATGAGGAAGAGCTTAGCATGTTCAGCAAAAACAACAACAAAGGGCCACTGAGCTTAGGGAGTAGCAGACGAGGGAGGAAGTATAAGATCTGGTGGTGGAGATGGACAGGCATAGTGTTACCCAGTAAGGTTATATTTCTTACAGCAACTGGAATGACTCAGTGAGATTTAAGTTGCAATGATGTCTCTGGCTGCTGGGCACAGAGTGGCCTCTAGGGAAAACATGAATGGAAGCTGGGAGGCTGGACACTGGGCCAGGAGCTAGGGATACACTGGAAAGCAAGGGTAGCTCACAAGGCAAGTAGCGAAAAGGCCAGACACTGCCCTCAGCACCTGTATACATGTAAAATTACTGCTCTGATAACAACTGCACATAGCTAGGAGACTCAAAAGAGTGAGCGCTAACCAGATTCCAGGTGTCCAGTGAGGCATGACTGAAATGTGACCCAAAGAAGGTCCAAAGTGAATGAAGTCCAGGGGCTAAAGATAGCTCTCCACCAGGCAGGGAGGGCAGAGCATGTGCAAAGGCCCGGTGACAGGAGGGAGGGAAACCTGAGCACCTGAAAGGGAATCAGCTGACAAGAACAAAAAGAGGGCTCCAAGAATGGCAAAATCAGCAGTGGCACGGAGCAGGTGTCGGCAAACTACAGCCTGCAACTTGTTCTTGTACATCCTGTGAGCTAAGAGTGGGCTTTGCATTTTTTAAAGGATTATAAAAATAAAAGGGGGTTAAAAATGACAGCAATATGTGACAGAGATTGTATGCGACCTGTAAAGCCTAAATATGGATTGTAAAAATGACCCTTTAAAGTCAAACCAACTTCTCTTAACGCATGCTCCTGTGAACCCTGCCCCGTTTATGTTGGTGAATTAGTGAATTTCTTAAAAAAAAATTACTGAAAGAAGAAAAGAGATCTGAGAAGCACTAAAGCCAAGCTTTTGTGTAAACTAGCAGTTCCTGGGTAGAACCTTTAAAAGACAATCTCTCTTTACTCCGCTATCTCAGTACACACTTAGGGTAAGATGAATATCCTACCAAGAGAGCAACAATCTAAACAATACCCCTAGGACATGATCTAAGACAAATCCAAGGAATGGACAGTTTATGGGAAAACTGGCACAGCTTCTTCAGCAAGTCAGTGTCAGGATATAAAAAGTGCTATTCTGGGGCTGGGCATGGTGGCTCATGCCTGTAATCCCAGCACTTTGGGAGGCCGAGGCAGGAGGATCACAAGGTCAGGAGATGGAGAACATCCTGGCCAAGATGGTGAAACCCCGTCTCTACTAAAAACACAAAAAAATTTAGCCGGGTGTGGTAGTGGGTGCCTGTAGTCCCAGCTACTCGGGAGGCTGAGGCAGGAGAATGGCATGAACCCGGGGGCAGAGGTTGCAGTGAGCCAAGATCGTGCCACTGCACTCCAGCCTGGGAGACAGTGAGACTCCGTCTCAAAAAAAAAAAAAAAAAAAAAAAAAAAAACAGTGCTATTCTCAATCCTACGAATTAAGGATATAAGATGCTGGCTCTGGTGCCGGATAGGATGTGATATGCAAAACCTGTGAAGGACCTTTCTGGAACTCAGAGAGAATCTGAATATGGACATGGTATCCAATGGTATTAAAAAAATTATGTTAATTTTGTGGGTGAGATGGTATCATCTGGACTCTTAGATTTTAGAGACATATACTGACATCTTAAATATTCTTCCTGTCTGAACTTTTCTTTAAAATACCTCGGCATCATAAAAAGTATGTTTAAAGGGGGAAAATGATATTCTGGCAAGAGTTAAATTTGGAATATAATTACAGTAAAAGGCTAAATTGCTTTTTTAAAGGTATCTTGGAGGCAAGAACAGCCATATATTATCAAAAGCAGATTACTCTCCTGACAGCTTTATGAACCAACTAGAATTAAGGAGAAGCACCTAAGGTCATAAAAAGTTTTGGAGTCATTTTAAATTCTTGATAAGTGAAAAAGTTTGGTTAATCAGATGCTAGGCCAGAAAACTGTGAATGAGCAAATTCCTCATGTCCAAAGGTCTAGCTGCTACTAAGGATGGGTGATCCATATATATTTTGGGTAGAGAGTTAGAAGTATATGACTTTTGGCTGTCTAACAAATATTTGAGTTCCAGGGCCTGCTCCGGAGTCTGGGGATGGTGCAGAGAATAAAGCAGACAAAATTCCCTCCCTTCCTGGCATTTACATTCTACAGGGAGAGAACGATGTAAGAAAACCAAAACAACAATGTTACACTAGAACATTACAAGGTGACAAGTGTTATGGAGAAAATGAAAGCAGCAAAGCTAGGGGGTGGGCTGGGGCTGGTAGTTGGCTGGGCTGTTGCAGTTTCTACAGAAGGCAGTAAGAGACAATGCCCTGAAAAGGTGTCAATGCAGCAAGAACTGTGTGCCTGGCATCCCCTTCCACTGGGTCCATACACATGAGAACTAATATACAGCTATAGGTGGTCTGTGTCCAAAATGGCTACAAAGCACTCTAGGAAAGCCACAGAGCAATAGAAAAGCCTGGTCCTTTTCTTTTGGGGGCACTTTGTGAAGACCTATTCCTTAGAAAAAAGAGAGAAGCTGCATGCTTCTGGGCGTCTCCCCCTCTCTTTTGTGAAAAAATAAGTGGTTCTGTTAAGGAAGGGTATCAGTCTGTTTTCACGCTGCTGATGGAGACATACCCAAGACTGGGGAGAAAAAGAGGTGTAATCGGAATCACAGTTCCAAATGGCTGGGGAGGCCTCAGAATCATGGCGGCAGGTGAAAGGCATTTCTTATATGGTGGCAGCAAGAGAAAAATGAGGAAGAAGCAAAAGCAGAAACCCCTGATAAACCCATGAGATCTCGTGAGACTTTTTCATTATCACGAGAACAGCACAGAAAAGATCAGCGCCATGATTCAATGACCTTCCCTTGGGTCCCTCCCACAATATGCGGGAATTCTGGGAGATACAATTCAAGCTGATATTTGAATGGAGACACAGCCAGTCCATATCAGGAAGCAAAACCAACAAACTCTGCTCCTCCTTCTAGCACACTCCCCAAAATGCAGCAATACCTTGTCCTGCCCCAGACTTGTAAGTGCAGCCCCATTCCTTGGAGAAAATAGACACATCCGCATCGCTGATCCTCAATGGCAGAATATGGCAGGTATCTGTCCAGGAGAAGAAGCCATATGGCTCAGGCTACAAGGTCTATAGCCCAAGGCCTTCCTTGCCTCTGGGCTCTGAGGGCTTGAAGTAAGTAGAAAAGTACTTTAAATTGTATTATAAAGGTAAAGGTGATGGAGCTTCTTGGGCTAGCCAGAACTTTAGGAAAAGCATGTTCTGGAGAGGTAAGACTTTTAGCTGAATTTTCCATTAGTAAGCTAACATTTTTCCTCTTCCAACAAGCCCACTTTCTTGCCTTGGTAAGTATTAAGTATCTTTTTTTAAAGTATCTGTGGTTGGTTGGCATCAGAGAAATGTGTAGGGTTAAATATCAAATAGACACTCCTAGTACAATGCCACAAATGTACAAGGGATGATGAGGCTATGAAATTTGTGAATTCTTTTCCTTTCTCAAGGAAAGACTACACTTAAATGTACTCCAGTTAACTGAATGTTCTGGTTATGTAGATCCTAGAGAGAAGGTCTAGTGTGGTGATTAATGGTGACTTTCCAGAGCTCAGCCATGTGGGTTTCATTCTCAGTGCTGCCACCTGCAAGTGCTGATGTGACTATGAACAAGTCACTTAGCCTGCTGTGACTTGGTTTCCTCATCTTTAACATGGGATGGAAACATTAACCACCTCAGAGGATGCTGTGAACAGCCAATGATGTAAATAATACACTTAGAACAGCATGTGATAAGAGCTAAATACTGTGCCTATTTGCTGTTTTTAACTACAGCTTAAATGTATATTTATGACATAATTTTTTCTTTTATTGCTATTAGGTTTTGAAAATGGTATAAATAAAAATATTATTTGTTTTTCAAATGTAATGTTTTTCTTGGGGTTTATTATTTTAGAAAAAAAGCTATCCGTTACTGGGCGCTATGCCTAGAAAGTTCCCAATTGCTGACCACAGGCTCAGAGCCCTGCAGAGATGGGATGTAAACAAGCATAAAACAGTGTTTTCAGTGATGTGCATATTAACAATAATGGGATGAACAAAGAATGTTCATTGGTGGAGTCTGGGAGGGACAGAGTAAAGAATAATCTGTTGAAGAGCTAACAGGTAAACTGGGAAATGATGAATAGAGATCTACAAAGGCAGAAAAAAGACATTGCAGAAATAGGGAATTGCACCTGTAACAGATCAAGAGAGAGATGGTTTGGCTGTGTCCCTATTCAAATCTCATCTTGAATTGTAATCCTCATAATCCCCATGTGTCTAGAGAGAGACCTGGTGGGACATAACTGGATCATGGGAGTGGTTTCCCCATGCTGTTCTCGTGACAGTGAAGGAGTTCTCAGGAGATCTGATGGTTTTATAAGGGGCTCTTCCCACTCTGCTCCTCACTCCTCTCTCTCCTGCCGCCTTGTGAAGAAGGATGTGTTTGCTTCCCCTTCTGCCATGATTGTAAGTTTCCTGAGGCCTCCTTAGCCATGCAGAACTGTGAGTCAATTAAACCTCTTTCCTTTATAAATTACCCAGTCTCGGTTATTTCTTTATAGCAGTGTGAAAATGGACTAATATAAAGAGTGGTACAGGAATTGCCAATTCTCAGTGTGGTGGAGGAGGGGGTGGACTGTGGGAAGGGAGCTGACTGTAGCTGCAGTTCTGCTCTTTTATGAAGGGCTTTGTTTCATAGGCTGAGGAGTTTAGACCATTATCTACTAGTGATGCAGAGCCTAGTAGAAAAGCTTAAAGCAGAAGAGTGGCAAGGTTAGTTGTATTACAACAAGCATGAGCTGGCAGAAGCATGGAGGACAGACAGGTGGAGGAGTGACAGGTGGGATGTGAAGGAGGTGCTTGTGAAGCCTTGGTTAAAACAACAGCACAGAACTGGTAACTCTGGGGATGAAGGGAGTGAGTAAGAGGAGGAATCTGATGCTTTGAGTTGGAGAATAGTTACTAATGGTAACAGAGGATACGGCAGGAATTAAGAAATGGAGCTAATGGGTTCGGCTTTGATCATGGTAGATTTGAGATTCTGTAAGACCCTGCTGGAGAGGCATACAGTAGACAGCTGAAAACAAAGAACAAAAAAGAACAAAAAATCTGAGCCACGAATACACAGGCACTGCTTTTCTATTTCCATTAAATAAATAGCACAGAGCTGCCATTCCTGAAAGACCACAGATAATAGACCAGATGCCCACTCACTTTCTGCATGGATAATATGTCCCATTGTGATACTATTATTTAAGCAGAAACAAAATCTAGCCTTCCAAAGTCTAATTACACCATTCCTCCTCCTTCCTTCCCCTCTCTCCCTACAAGCATAATTCGAGACTGCTTTCCAATTCAGAGATCTATGTGAGAATTTTAAAACATTGTTCCTGATTAGTCTCTCTAATCAATAAAAGAAATCTACTATTAATTAGATTTGATAAATCTATTATTGATTAGAGAGACTAATCAGGAACAAGGTTTAAAATTGTGTATGAAAAGCTATTCACTCAACAAATGCTAGTGGCTGCTAAGTGTCTGGCATTCTGCTGGATCCGAGGTTCCAAGAGGGAAAAAGATAAGCTCCCTGTTCTCAGAGAGCTTACATTCTATAGGGGGAGAGAATGACAATGAACCAATAAAACACTAAAATGTGACTCGTTTCAGAATGGAAGTAAATAGGCTGCTAAGATTGAGAATAATGAAGAAGGGGTGTTTTCTTCAGAAAAGAATGTTCAGGGCCAGGTATGGTGGCTCATGCCTATAATTCCAACACTTTAGGAGACTGAGGTGGGAGGACTGCTTGAGCTCTGGAGTTTCAGACAAGCCTGGGCAACAAAACAAAGTGAGACCTCGTCTATACTAAAAATTAAAAAAAAAAAAAATTAGCCAGGTGTGGCCTGTAGTCGCAGCTACTCAGGAGGATCTCTAGAGCCAGGGAGGTCGAGGCTACAGTGAGCCATGATCATGCCACTGCCCTCCAGCCTAGGTGACAGAGCAGGACCCTGTCTCCAGGAAACAGAATGATCAAGGGAATTCATTCTGGGAAGATGGCAACAAAACTGAGGCTGAAGGTGGGACCTTGGAAGATCCATTATAGACAATGAGATCGGTCAGTCTTGGGGTTGGAAAGCTGGGCGCATTGACTTGTGTGACAGTGAGCAGGGGAGAGTCGGGGGAAAGAGAGGCAGGGGGTGATACTGGAGAGGTAGGGAGGAGCTGGGTCAAATGCACTAATACCTATAAAGAATGTAGGAGGTCAAACGAGGGCCTGACACAGACACAAACTACGTGTGTGTTAGTTGTTACCCATTATCATTATCCTCAGCATATCCAAATAAGGCTTCGTTGTTTTCTCTCTGTGCACTTGGTTTTTAAGCGTATTGGAGAGCCACGAACGCAACTTAAATTGGGGGGTTCCAGGATCTGCTTTATGTAAATAAACACTCTACATCCTGGCTGCTGTACAGAGAATGGCTTAGTGTGGGAGAAGAAAGCGACAAGTGTGTTGGGGAGAGATAACGACAGCAGAGATTAGCAGGATACTGAGATAACTCCGGCAAGAAACAATGGGAGTTTACACTAGGACTGTACTGGAAAAGGCGGAGAGAGATGGATAAATTCAGAACTGACAGGATGTGCAGAAGCGACAATGATGAGTTCTAGGTTCTTAGCAATAATCTCTAAGAGGGGGCGTAGGATCATTACTGAGATAGAATAGCTTTGAGAACCACATTGAGGAGTGGGTAGCAGCGGAATTAAGAACTCTCACTTGGACATGTTAGGATTCATATGCCTATGAAACAACTAGGTAGAGTCTGGGCTAGAGAAATAAACCTTGGCCTAGGCTACTTACAACTGGTATTTAAAGTTAAGGGCATGGATTATAGCAATCAGGAAGAGCGAGCCAGAAAGAAAACTACTATAATAATTGAAAAGAGATAACCAGGGTCAGGAATTTAATGGATTAAATTTCAAAACAATACAACAGCCAAGACAGGATAGTCAAAACAACAAAGGTGGGGGTGGGGGGGATCTCCTAAAGCCTGCGTAAAGAATGTGTAGGAAAGACACACTTCAAATGACAGTGACACACAAGTTACATTAGACAAAGGGCTTCTGAGAAATGGCAAAGGTAGTCAATTCTAAGAACTTACTAATCTGAAGGTGATTTATAGAAAAAGTCCCGTCCTATAAATGTCTGGACTCTTGAGTCGAGATATCTGGGTCTGTCTGTACTGGTGTTCTGCTGGGCAGGTAAAGGGGTTATGAGGAGAAGTACTATTTTACTTGTCTGTCGACTAATACTGATGACAGCAAAAGCATCATGCACGTTAGGAGTCATGGTCATAGCCAAAGACTGCAGATGTCCTAGACACAGTATTTGCGACAGACAGATAGGACATACATAGCCAAGTTCCTAATAAGCATGCTGAGTAAGAAGATTCCCGAATGGAAGGAAGGTAGAAAAGCTCTGTTCTAGTACAACCATTTGAGGACAGTATGGAGGTTCCTCAAAAAACTAAAAATAAGAGCTACCATATGATCCAGCAATCCCACTACTGGGCATTTATCTAAAGGAAGGGAAATCAGTATAATAAAAGAGGTATCTGCACTCCCATATTTACTGCAGCACTATTCACAATAGCCAAGGTATGGAATAACCTAGGTGTCCAAAGAGACTAACGGATGAAGAAAATGTGGTGTGTGTGTGTGTGTGTGGTGCGCACGTTTAATGAAATACGATTAAGCCATACAAAAGAATAAAATCCTGTCATTTGAAGCAACATGGATGGAACTGGAGGACATATGTTAAGTGAAATAAGCCAAAAACAGAAAGTTAAACACCACATGCTCTCTCATATGCAGAAGCTAGAAAATGTTGATTTCATAGAAGTAAAAAGTAGAACAGAGGATGATGGAGGCTGGGAAGGGTAGGGGGAAACCGAGGATAGAGAAAGATTTGTTAAAGGATACCAAATTACAGCTAGATAAGAGGAGTAAGTTCTAGTGCTCTGCGGCACTGTAGTATGATTACAGTTAACAGTAATATATGACATAATCTCAAACAGCTAGAAGCAGGATATTGAATGTTCCCCACACAAAGAAATGATACATGCCTGAGATGAATATGCTAATTGGTCTGATCTGATAACTGTGTACCCTGTAAATGTGTACAATTATTACACGTCGATTTTTAAAAATAAAAATTTTTAAAAAGCTACCTTTTAATGAACGGTTTATGCTTAAATGTTGCTAGGCGTGTTTCAACACCAATGAGTTATATCTGAGGTTGGACCATAACTAGAGGAGGCACTTAGAGATGCTGTAATTGTGGTCTCAGCATCCTGTTCCACTGCAGTTAGTTACACCATCATTTTATTACATTAAATGCAATATTGCTATCCTGTGACTACCTTGTAAACATATTTTCATAAAACCAAAGTACTTCATTACCACTTCTAATATATGTATGAGTCCTTGGCTCCAGTTTTCCAATAATAGTAGCTATATAATTATCTTGCAAATCACTTGAGGCTAACCATTACCATTCAAATAATATACAACGGGAAACAAATGAATAGAATATTCTGGGAGATAAAAAATCAAATCTTTGATATATCTTCCCTTACTTTTTAGTAGTTAAGAGTTTAAGATACAATATTTCTTCTAAAACCATTTTGAAAATACAATTTAATATAAAATTGAAGGTCCTAAAAAGTACAGAAGTTTTAAAGTAAAACGACTTTGCTATTTGAATACCTATTTAAATTTCTATTTCCAAAAGAGCCCAAATCAATTCTACCTTCATTTTTATAGCAGTTTTCTAATCATGAGAAATCATACTTTCTAGTCCTTTTTGCTTCCCTAAAATAAAAAAAACTCCTACATATTTAAATTCATAAAATAAGAATGATCACTACTTGATTACTACCAAAACTAATTTTAATAATGTTCTCAACCTCATCTAGGCTAGAAAGTGCTTAAGAAGCCATTATGTATTATTATTGATTATGATTACGAGCCCTACAATAATTTTAAAATAACTAATTAAAAAGGGAACATGTTATAATAGCCATGATTATCAGACCAGAGGTGGGAGATTAGTCACTGAGCCCCAAGGAGAATCTCTGTGTTCAACAGTATGAGATGATGGGTAAAGAAGTGATTTGGCTAAGAAAAAAAATCACCCTGGTCGGGCGCAGTGTCTCATGCCTATAATCCCAGCACTTTGGGAGGCCAAGGCAGGCAGATCACCCGAGGTCAGGAATTCGAGACCAGTCTGGCCAACATGGTGATAGCCTGTCTCTATTAAAAATGAAAATCTAGCTGCGCGTGGTGGCAGGTACCTGTAATCCCAGCTACTTGGGAGGCTGAGGTAGAAGAATTGCTCGAACCCAGGATACAGAGGTTGCAGTGAGCCGAGATTGTGCCACTGCACTCCAGTCTGGGCGACAGAGTCTTAAACAAACAAAACAAAACAAAAAACACCCCATGCCGCTGACCTGCTCCCCCAACAATTCCAATCTACGCATTATAAACAAGTCCACTGTAAACTTTACCAGCTTGATAGGCATTCACACATCGACTAGTCGTTTTGGAAGCAAATACCGTGATACAGATTATTGCAATTTTCCCCACGTATGAGGTAAAGAAATAGGCTCAAAAAGATTATATATGAGGGTAAAGCACATTTTAAACCTCTGAAGATATTTTTGAAGCAAAGATCATCTTATTAACTTACAAGTCTTTTCTTTCCTTGACTACTTGGATGCATCTATTACACCTGGTTTCTGTTTCCACCCAATGTCTTTTTAGGCAGGTTAGTTCTATCATCATGAAATCACTGTAAGTGCAATACTGCCCTTTCCTTCATGATATCATTCATCTCTTTTCCAGTTTGTTAGCTAACACGTACTAACATTTTAGTATCCAACTACATTCATCTCATGACTACTAGCATTGAAAGAATTGATAAAAAGATAAAAGCAAACCCTTACTGCCTGGTTTGACAATAAGTAACAGCTCTTCACCTAGGCTGGCAATTAGGATGCTAAGCAGAAAATCTTGGAAGACCAAATTCGACCAATAGCAAACAGTGATCTCAAATGTAAAAGAAAACTTCAGTTATATGCTACAGAGATACTTACAATAGCAAATTATGTATACTGCTTGAATTACTGTTGATCTAAATAAAATGGTGCTATGCTATAAAGATTATTTTCAAATAATTTTCTAATACCAAACTATACTTTTGAATACCCTTGGCATATCTTTTCCAGAATTACACATTCCTAAAACAATGCGCCAATCCACAAGCACATGAGGCCTACTATACGCTCAACATCCACTTCTCTTTAAAACAATTTACATGACAAAACAAAGTACAACAGTGAACATCCATCAGTTGCACCTTCAAATGTCTGATAACACAATCAGATGATCTGTGTGTCCTTTACTTATTACACTGATAATGAATAGAAAATAAAATGTAGATCTGAAGGAATCACTTAAGTTTTAAAATTTGCTCAATTGCAAAAAATGTATTTATATAAATATATAAAACAAATTTCTATATTAAAAGAATAATACAAATTACAATACTATAAATAATAACTTGAATGCTTTACAAAATCAATTTGAGCTATGATATTTATAGATTGAGTAACCCTTATCCAAACTGCCTGGGACCAGAAGTGTTTCAGGTTTCAGACTTTTTTCAAATTTTGGGATATTTTCATATACATGAGACATGCTGGAGATGGGACCCAAGTCTAAACAAAAAATTCATTTATGTTTCACAAATACCTTATACACACAGTCTGAAGGCAATTTTATACAACATTTTAAATAATTTTTGTTACAGAAAGGAAGTCTGTATACGCTGAACACATAAGGTCACATAATTTTCTGTGTCTGTTGTCATGTCAGTGCTCAAAACATTTTGGATTTTAGGGCATTTCAGACTTTGGATTAGGGATGCTCAACTTGTATTTTATAGTAATAAATCGCATTTCTTTTTTTTTTTTTTTTTTTTTTTGAGACGGAGTCTTGCTCTGTCGCCCGGGCTAGAGTGCAGTGGCCGGATCTCAGCTCACTGCAAGCTCCGCCTCCCGGGTTTACGCCATTCTCCTCCCTCAGCCTCCCAAGTAGCTGGGACTACAGGCGCCCCGCCACCTCGCCCGGCTAGTTTTTTGTATTTTTTAGTAGAGACGGGGTTTCACCGTGTTAGCCAGGGTGGTCTCGATCTCCTGACCTCGTGATCCGCCCGTCTCGGCCTCCCAAAGTGCTGGGATTACAGGCTAAATCGCATTTCTTTAAAAATATTGTACATTCTTGGCTGGGCGTGGTGGCTCATGCCTGTAATCCTAGTACTTTGGGAGGTTGAGGCCAATGGATCACTTGAGGTCAGGAGTTCAAGACCAGCCTGACCAACATGGTAAAACCTCATCTCTACTAAAAATACAAAAATTAGCCGGGCATGCTGGTTGGCACCTGTAATCCCAGCTGCTTGGGAGGCGAAGGCAGGAGAATCGCTTGAACCTGGGAGGAGAGGTTGTGGTGAGCTGAGATCACACCATTGCACTACAGCCCGGGTGACAGAGCGAGACTCTGTCTCAAAATAAATAAATAAATAAATAAATAAACAAACAAACAAATAAGTAGTACATTCTAGAGTTGAAGCTAATGAAGACTGTTCTCCCAGAATCTCACTCCATACAAAAATACGTATTAAAAATTCATGCGATCATGGCTTCGGCTAAGTGGCATTAGTCCACCACCTACAATTTTACATGTAAACACTGGGGATACTGAAAATGTTACTTTGTAAACTAAAAGTGTTACTTTGTAAACAAGGAGGGCAAAAAAGGAAGCTAGTTAGCTCCCACTTGGGACAGATTTTTCAACCTCTACTCAAAGGAAATAGTTTTGAACATCTCTAAATTATTTTCTTAATTGCCTTCCTTCCAAAACAAACATGGACTTACAATTTTGCTGAGTTCCTTGTGGTAAGTTATTGTTACTAGTTTAAACCACATGGCTTCCAAGGAAAGCCAACAGGTTTTGGCTTGATATGCTAATATGTAGATTTTGAGACAGTAAAATTAACTAACTAATTAAAGGGTTACTTTTCCATGTCACAATGGAGAGTCCTATCTAAATTAGGGGTTTTACACTGAAGATACAAATATCCAGATGTTGTTTTCAACAAGAAATTAATGTTTCCGGGTACTACTGCCAGAAACCAGTTAAAATCCTAAGAATCTGTATTTTGTTCCTCTTTGCCTACTATTTTGTAAGCCAGGGAATTTGTACAGTTTAATTAAAAGATACTGGGGGGGAAGAAAAGAGTCCATGCATCAGTAGCTTAGAATCTTTAGCACTGAATAATCCAACCCTCCAAATAACTCTTACAAATGAATCATACAGTATTTCTCATTCAGCAATATCCTGTTAGCGGGGCAGCCTATGCCATTAGGTCTCAGTAAGCACAGTCTCATTGCCAGATGTAGCTCAGATGGCAGCAACTCAAGCCCTGCACTGCAGAGGCATCTCCTCTTCCAGCCATTACCTGCTTGGAAACAAAAACAAACCCCACTGGTTTGGCCACACATCTGTAATCCGCTTAAGGCTATAAAAGTGTTTTGCTTTTCTTCTTGACATACACGTAGTCCAAGTTTATCCAATACAGGAATCGAGCATTTCTAGTAAGACCTCAAAACTGGCAGCCAGTTCCCTCAAGAGAAAATGCAAGCTTCTGCTATTCTCCTGTTCGTCGTTCTCAAATGAGTTCTCCTATTTCAACATAACAGTCAGAAAGCCTCACACAGTCCTGGAAGCTGCCAACCCAGCATTATGACAGCTGCTCCTCAAAGCCATGAGCCATTTCATTAAATCCACTCTTACTTGACTCATCCACTGGCAAAGATTTAAAGCTTTAATTTATCTTTTGTATGATTCACTTCGCGGTCCTCTAAAGTTGTTAGGTTTTTTTTCCCCTTGAGCATTTAATATCATTTCTTAAAATGCAATGCAAAAAGGCAGCTGAAAGATTGTATTCAAAAATTTTTAACTCCAGAGATACAAATAAAAAGACATACAGTCAAATAGAGCCTCTCTTTCTCTCTCATCTAATTTTAAAGACAAAGTACTGACCTATGAATAGACATAAATTCTCATGACAGCCTGAGCTCATCAGGTAAGGCTATGAATGTTTCAACATCACTAGCTAAGTGGAAGACAGTATGTATATAATTTATTACATGATTGAATGACAAGTTTTCACTAACTACAAATCAGGTATTCGTGAAATGCACCATCTATAATACTATCTGGTTATTATTTTCTGAGAAAAGTTCTCAGAGCACAATGACTATAATTAAATTGGCTTTTGACTAAATGTAGCACTGTGCCACCTACAAATTGAGCCTGAGCAAGTCTTTTATGATGACTGCATTGATGATTGTCATCAAGATTTCACCCCTTGGTCTGGTGTGGTGGCTCATGGCTGTAATCCCAACACTTTGGGAGGCCCAGGCAGGAGGATCACTTGAGGCCAGGAGTTTGCAAACAGCCTAGGCAACATAGCAAGACCCCTGCCTCTACAAAAAAAATAAATAAATAAAAATAAATTCAGCAGGCAAGGTGGCAGATGCTTATAGTCTTAGCTATTTGGGAGGCTGAGGCAGGAGGATCACTTGAGTCCAGGAGTTCAAGGTTCACTGATCTATGATCACAACACTGCACTCCAGCATGTGTGACAGAGCAAGAACTTGTCTCTTAAAAAAAAAAAAAATCACTTCAATATAGTATCTGAAACATATCAAACGCTCAAGAGGTTTAGTGCCCTTCATTATACAGGAGGAAAAAGGTGACATTTTGTACCTCTGTATGCTCAGATAGTTTATTTTTGAGTTGGAAATATTTCATACTTCACCTTTTCTTTCTTATTGTTACAATTTTCCTTTATTTATAATGTAGCCATCCCTCTTCTGCCCATGGAAATAATGAAACATGGGGCCTATCACATTATGTTATTAGACTCCTAATGCAATTCTACTTAATTACTGCACGTCTAGAATGATAGTGGTGCGATCTCAGCTCATTGCAACCTCCACCTCCTGGGTTCAAGCGATTCTCTGGCAGTCTCGCCAGTAGCTGGGATTATAGGCGCACGCCACCATGTCTGGCTATTTTGTATTTTTGGTAGAGAGGGGGTTTCTCCATGTTGGCCAGGCTGGTCTTGAACTCCTGACATCAAGAGATCTACCAGCCTCGGCCTCCCAAAGTGCTGGGATTACAGGCGTGAGCCACCAAGCCTGGCCGAGTTTTTCTTTTTTAAAGACCAGTTAGTTTTGGTGACATATATTAACCTTAAGTTAACATGACTACGTAGGTGTGTTTGTGAATGCCAATGTGATTCAACTCAAATACTTGTTGAGTACCTAACTACCTAACTTACGGAAAATTATGTCAAGTATTTTTCTATATCAGGTTGTACAGGCCTCAGAATAAATGTAAACTCTTGGTAAGCAGGATAGTCTGTTAACCTTTAGAATACCATCAGGGTCCTTTGGACACAATTTTACCTTTTAGTTTCTGAGCACTTCTAACTACTTGTGGGGCTTGATATTTCTTACTTTTATCCATTCATAGAGACAAAGAAAATTTTAATTGAATAAAACTCATTCTAGCTTGTACTTAACCATGAGTCTGAGATATATTATGAATCTCGATGTTTTTCCTACATTTTGTTCCTACGTTACAAAATATTTATCATCCCAAGAATTATTTCATCATTAGCCATCAACTATTTAAAAACTGTGCTAAAGAAGACCAAGTAATATGAGTATGAAAGAATGATAGAATTGCCTAGAAAGGTGATGCAATAGGGAAATTACCACATTTTTATTGCTGTGTTCCCAAAGTATTGCATCATCTTTCAAGATGGTTTCAAAAACAGTCTGAATAGTCCCAGCTACTTGGGACGCTGAGGCATGAGGATCACCTGAGCCCAGAAGTTTGCAGCTGTAATGCACCATAATCACACCAGTGAACAGCCACTGCACTCAAGTCTGGGCAACAGAGTGAGGTCCCGTCTCTTTAAAAAGCACGATAAAAAGAAGTCTGGAGACCCGCTGAATAGAGTCAAAAATCATTTTCCACATATTGGCAAACAGGAAAAACTGACAGGAGGAGACATTTTGCCAATTAGATAAACCAGAAGAAGAATGAAATTGATCATGTAAGTAAAACCTTAGGCTATGAGCCTTCACATGATATCCTAGACGAATTTTCTCAAGCTCAAGAATTGACAAGTGAGCAATCTATTTCTTTTTTTTCTTTCTTTCTTTCTTTTTTTTTTTTTTTGAGGTGGAGCTTCGTTCTTATTGCCGAGGCTGGAGTGCAATGGTGCAATCTTGGCTCACTGCAACCTCTGCCTCCGAGGTTCAAGGGATTCTCCTGCCTCAGCCTCCCGAGTACCTGGGATTACAGGCATGTGCCACCACGCCTAGCTAATTTTGTATTTTTAGTAAAGACGGGCTTTCTCCAAGTTGGTCAGGCTGGTCTCAAACTCCCGACCTCAAGTGATCTGCCCGTCTCGGCCTCCCAAAGTGCTTGGATTACAGGCGTGAGCTACCGCGCCTGGCTGAGCAATGTATTTCTAAGAATAAAAAGAAAATATGGTATTCTCATCCACTTAGTCATTCAACAGGAAGGATATCATCACTCAATATTATGTGACAAAAACATTAACCATCATCGCTAAAATGATGTGACAGTATTCCTTCCTTTTTTACGATGCTTATGCAACAAATTTTATGTCTGTGCAACACATTTATTTGATACCATTAGGAAGCAGACATATGCCCAAGGCAGGAATCTCTCTAAGGTGATTAGAAGAGATAATGCAGAAAAAAAGGGGGGAAAAAGCCTGGCTAGATCATTTTAATAGCTGTTTACAAAACCAAACTTGAAAACATTTTATTCCTGAGGGAAGATGGCTATATTCTCTCTTCAGTAAAATTATGAGCTGTCAATGTTTTAAATATCTCAAATTTTTACAATAATTAAATGAAACTGCAACTATTAAAAAAAGACCAAGAAATATGATGAACCTAATAGAGATGTATTTGAAATGTAGAAGCAGGATTTGTAAGACGGATATATTTCAGGTTCGTGCATGGCAGGTGATTAGCAGCTAGCTGCATTTCAAAGGATAATGCTCATTTCAGAAATCCATACCTTCAAAACTGGGAAAATACAGAATAAAAAGGTGGGTTCACCATATTTAAATTCTTTGTAAAATTAAAATATGTACTATGTTAACTCTTATTGAAATTGCTAATAGTTATTTCGCACTATTCCTTTATTCTTAGTTCTGTAAATTGTTTGCCAAATAATCTAAAAATATAAAATAATAATAATATGGCCGGGCGCGGCGGCTCAAGCCTGTAATCCCAGCACTTTGGGAGGCCGAGACGGGCGGATCACGAGGTCAGGAGATCGAGACCATCCTGGCTAACCCGGTGAAACCCCGTCTCTACTAAAAAATACAAAAAAAATTAGCCGGGCGAGGTGGTGGGCGCCTGTAGTCCCAGCTACTTGGGAGGTTGAGGCAGGAGAATGGCGTAAACTCGGGAGGCGGAGCTTGCAGTGAGCTGAGATCCGGCCACTGCACTCCAGCCTGGGCGACAGAGCGAGACTGTGTCTCAAAAAAAAAAAAAAAATAAAAAAAAAAAATAAAAATAATAATAATATAAAGGGCCCACTGTATCTAGATAGTCAATGGTGCTGGCCTGGTTTTCTGGTGTAGTGAGGGGGCAAGGTGATGTCTTGCCATATGTGACACTCCAGCAATCACCAGAACTGATGAAGTTTAAATTGGGTTCCATACAGAATTGTGTATTCCAGTGCACGCATACCTGCATGCACGGCCATACGCACCCACACAAGCCACCCCAGCTGTATTAGTTCATTTGCACGTTGTTGATAAAGGCATACCCAAGCCTGGGCAATTTACAAAAGAAAGAGGTTTAATTGGACTTACAGTTCCACATGGCTGGGGAAGCCTCACAATCATGGTGAAAGGCAAGGGAGAGCAAGTCATGTCTTACGTGGATGGCAGCAGGCAAAGAGAGAGAACTTGTGCAGGTGAACTCCTCTTTTTAAAACCATCAGATCTCGTGAGACTTATTCACTTCACAGGAACAGCATGGGAAAGACTTGCCCCCATGATTCAAGGGTGGGAAAAAAGCCAAAACATACCACTGCCCCCAAAACCAGAGAGTAACATTAACTAACCTGGCCAACATGGTGAAACCCTGTCTCTACTAAAAATACAAAAATTAGCTGGGCATGGTGGTGAGCACCTGTAATCCCAATTACTCGGGAAGCCGAGTCAGGAGAATCATTTGAACCCAGCAGGCAGAGGTTGCAGTGAGCCAAGATGGCGCCACTGGACTCCAGCCTGGGCAACAAGAGCAAAAACTTCATCTTAAAAAAAGAAAAAGAAAAAGAAAAAAAGAAAACTCTTCTGAGTTACACAGTCTCAAAGAAGGTAAGATGCAGTCAAAAGGAATCACTCCGCCAGATCTTAAGCAGCTCTTTAAAAAAAAAAAAAAGTTTAAAGGAAATAGGAAAAAAAAATCATCTAATTATCCAGAAAGATACATCAGGTTACCTCTCAGCACACTCTCACTATTGTGTGCAAACCTAAACCTAAAAAAATACAGCAATAATTAAAAGATTCTGTTTCCTTAAAAAAAAAAAAAAAAAAGTGAGTACCTCCTCTGTAAGAGGAAAAGTGTGACTCTACAACAATTAGAGGATCTTCTAACATTTCATTTGCTTTACGAATTCAGCAACCCCCATGGAACACTGGGTTCAATCAGATTCTGCAGTTTCAGGTGAGGGGCAGCCCTGCCTCCAGGGCTAGGCTGCCTACCTGGCTAGTCTTACAAGTTAGCTTTCCAAATGAATTTTCCCATGGAAAAAATTCTTACCCATGGCAGCTGGAGTCTGCATATTATTAACATTATGTACATAATTATTAACATTATGCTACATAATATTAGTAACAGTCTGGATTATTTATACATTACAAACTGCATAAATAGGTATTTTGAGGTGATCTGAGAACATGACCATTACAACACTGGAGAAATACATACTTGGTAATTTACACATAAATTTCTGAAACACTACTTGTTTTGCCTATGTTAAAGACTTACCTCTTTTTCAATGAGGTCATAAAACAGAGCTCATCCCACTAGGAATGTTTCTCTACATGCCTCATCAGCAACAGAAAAACACTCACCTTCTATCAAAAGAAGTCTCATTAACTACCAAACAACAAAATACTGTGAATCAAATACTATTTCCAGGAAAATGGTAGCTTGTTTCTCCTTCTTCAAGAATTGTCACGTAGCATCCCCTGAAGATGTTTTAAGTCAGGTATGTTAAACTTCTATTCTGATTTTACATTTCAAGTGTCAAAAGGAGGGCTGGTTCCTAGGTTGCCAGTTGGCAGGAGCCCAGCTTGTGTGTGGATCAGTGATGCAATACCTTTCCGGCTTTGCCCACATGAGGAAGACGCCCTGTCTGCCTGCAGGGCTACAGGAAAAGAAGTTAAAAAAAAAAAAACCGTTGCAAATGACCTCATATCCTAATTATATTGAATCCAAACCCATTTTTAAAAATTTTAAAAACAAGAATAGTTAAAAATAATAATAAAAATTCAGGGACTCAACCTTAGGAAACATTACTAGGTTATATATACCGTTTGTCTTAATGGAAAAATAAAGAGTGATAAGAAATTTCAAGTCATCCAGGAATTACACTGTCCAAATATAGTAGTCACTAGCCACATGTAACTATCAAACACAGTATGTGGCTAGTTTGAATTGAGATGTGCTGTTAAATGTTTTTTTGTTGTTGTTTGTTGTTTTTTTTTTTTTTTTGAGACGGAGTCTCGCTCTGTCGCCCAGGCTGGAGTGTAGTGGCGCGATCTTGGCTCACTGCAAGCTCTGCCTCCCGGGTTTATGCCATTCTCCTGCCTCAGCCTCCCGAGTAGCTGGGACTACAGGCGCCGCCACCACGCCTGGCTAATTTTTTGTATTTTTAGTAGAGACGGGGTTAAATTCACCTGTTTCTTTTTACTATTTTTAAATTGTCTATTAGAATATGAAAAAGTAAGGCCAGTTGTGGTGGCTCAAGCCTGTAATCCTAGCACTTTGGAAGGCTAAGATGGGTGGATGAGGAGGTCAGGAGTTTGAGATCAGCCTGGCCACCATGGTGAAATGCCATCTCTACAAAAATTACAAAAAAAAAAAAAAAAAAAAAAATTAGCTGGGCACGCTGGCGCACACCTTTAATCCCAGCTACTTAGGAGGCTGAGGCAGGAGAATCACATGAACCCAGGAGGTGGAGGTTGCATTGAGCTGAGATCACGCCACTGCACTCCAGCCTGGGTGACAGAGTGAGACTCCATCTCAAAAAAGAAAGAAAGAAAGAAAAGAAAAAAGAAAACGAAAAAGAAAGTGGCTTACATTACATTTGTATTGGACAGTTCTTTCTAAAAGATGGGAGCCTCTATAACACGGGCTATAGAAAAAAAAGGCAAAAAAATTTCATAATGTTTTAAGAAAGTTTATGAATTTGTGTTGGTCTGCATTCAAAATCATCCTAGGCCATGAGTTGGACAAGCTTGCTATACCATCCAATTATGGACCACAAAGTCCTTACCAAAAGCTATGAAAAAAAATTTTAAATATACAATTCACTTTGTCTAATATTTATTGAGGACCTATGTGCAAGACATACCAGACACATAAACTATAGTTTGGATTCTAACAGATAAAAAGAGATAGGACTACAATTCACTGGAAGATACGTTATGGTCTTATAAGAAAAGGTAAAGCAAGGGTTGTATAGCAAAGCAAGGCACTTGTAAAGAACGCATCTTTTCAGGTGAACATTTATAAATATGTAGGATTTTGACAGGTCATAAGATGTGGCACTTTAGAGTTGACAAATATCTTTATCATACATTAACCCCACTGATGAAAAAGGAAAAATATTTCAGATGGGGCAGAATGGTGGGAACGAAAGCCTAGAGAAAGAAAAGGTCAATGGTTTTAGGGCGCCAGGAGACAGAGTGACATGCATGTACAAGGTTGAAAATGCAGGCTGAAGCCACGTAAGAGACTTCTGGATGCCGTGCAAGGGAATTTGGACTTTTCTACGGGTAGAATAAACTATCAAATATTTCCCACCAACTGCCAACAGGATTAAAAACACATAGTAGAAAGATAGTAATGCATGGGAAACAATTACCTGGGAGGAGAGTGGATGAAGCCTGGGGGTGTGGGGGAGAGGGAGACCGAAAATGCAAGAAAGGGAGAGATGATTGAGAGTCCAGTAGAACATAATTGTAAGAGGGAAGACAGGAAACAAAGGGATAGAAGAAGGTCCAAGGGATGCTGAGGGACAGGAGAAAATTCATTGGTTTATTCAATAAACAGGTACTGGGCACCTACCAAATGTCAGGTACCATGTTGCAGAAATTCATAATGGATGACTGTGGAGGGGTTATCTGTAGAGCATGAGAGAGAGTTAGGCTGGGAACCAAGGAGAATGAAGTTGGCCTGTATCAACTGCTATGGGGAAGACGACAGGTCGTCAAGACAGAGATAATTAGGGGCATCTAGTAACATTAAGATCCCAGCTGATGTTACAGCATGAATAAGAAATGGAATTAAGTGGTAAGGTTACATGACTTGATACTTTAGAAATCCCAGAAGCAACTAAAGAAAGAAATCAATTTTTTCTAGCTACGGAGAATTGACACAAATATGTTTAGAAAATGTGAAGGGTATCAGCCAAGTCAAGGATGTTCAATGGAATAGGTAAGAATGGTTATCCATTGATTCCATCCTGATTAGAAATGCAGGCAGGGAAAGAAAGGATAATGAACTAAAAGCCTGAACTGGGGAGGTGATTATGAGGGAAGATCATGGTCAGAGGGGAATGGAATATCAAAGCTAGAAACCTTATGGGTACAATATTTCTGAGCAATTTGAGAGTCTAAAGCATGACTGTGTTCAGGTACTGAAATGGAACACAAATGAAGGTAACTAGGAAGGAGCTGGCTAGCATGTCAACTGAGTATCAACCTGGACAGTGACGTCATCACTGAAGACTGTAACAGGTGGGGTAACCATATGACCCAGTTTGCCTGGGTCCTTCAGTTTATGACTGAGGTCCCAGTGTTCTAGCTGACATAGATAATAAACTCTATGGGGGCCCTAGTAGCACATTACACCGGAAATTAAAAGAAAAAAAACAAGCATCCTGTAGTTCGGTGATTACAAACTTACAACTCCTATTGAATGTGCTGTTTGGAAATCTGTAGCTCTAGGGAACATCTGAGAGAATACTGAAGGAAAAAGAGAAGTGATACAATCATCGCACCTTAGGGGATGAGACAGCATGAAATCAATGCCTGAACCAGATGGCAATTCCAACCCAAAGATTCTCATTTTATAATTTTATGATTTGATATAGATGTTCGCCTTCAATTAAGAATGAGGGCCGGGCACGGTGGCTTACACCTGTAATCCCAGCACTTTGGGAGGCCAAGGCAGGCGGATCACGAGGTCAGGAGGTCAAGACCATCCTGGCTAACACGGTGAAACCCCGTCTCTACTAAAAACACAAAAATTAGCTGGGCGAGGTGGCGGGCGCCTGTAGTCCCAGCTACTCGGGAGGCTGAGGCAGGAGAATGGCGTGAACCCGGGAGGTGGAGCTTGCAGTGAGCTGAGATTGCGCCACTGCGCTCCAGCCTGGGCGACAGAGCAAGACTCTGTCTCAAAAAAAGAAGAATGAGAATCAGGTAAGAAGTAATGGGATTAAGCTCCCCAAGAAAAAGAGGTGAAAACAGATTTCTTTACAATCATGAAATCAAAGGTAGTTAAAAAAAATTAACAAGCATCAAGCATTTATTAATGCCTTTGACTTCCACTATGAAGGAAAAGATAAAAGGCAAAAAAAAAAAAAAAAAAACCTTACACATCCACACACAAAACCCCCCAAATCTCAAACCAAACCTTTCTTAATAAAAATTCACCTTGAACTAATGACTCACAATCCCAGATAGCATTTTAAAAATATTCAAAAATTAATGACCAAAACAGAATGCCATTATTATTTCAACTCCCTGTTAGAACCACCAGTAACCTATGATAGCTACCAGTGGGATTCTGATCCCAAGTTTAACATTAAACAGTTAAAAATTAACTCTGTGATGGGTGATTGACATTATTATTAATTCAACAGGATGCCATAAAAAGTCATAGTTAAGATTTTTTGCATAACAGCAAACTTTGACGGGAGTGGGCAGAGACCTTTTTAATGATAAACAAAAAGATTCATTTACAGGATGCAAATACTCTATGCAAGATGTTTCAGCATCTCTGAGGCTGAACACAAAGGCCACCTTACCTCCCGTCTGCATAGTCTGTGTCTGCTCCGCCCCACCAGACATCTGAGTCATCCTCCTCCGCGTCAGCAGAATCCACATTGTCACTTTCCTCAGCCAATGGGCAACACACGAACTCTACCCCTCGGAACTTATCAATTCCGCAGGGCAGCAACATGCCGTAGTCATGCAAGTTGGTGCTCTTCTCACTGCACGTCTACAAAGTGTGGGGAGAAAACAGTGAGTGGTAGAGTAGATGTGTTTCATTGTAAGAAAACTCCACATAAAATAATCAACATGCAGACCCAATATATTAGGAACCAGTTTCACAACGGAAAAGATCATTTGCTTTTCGAGTGAATTCACAACAGGATTTGTTTTTAGCATGGGTGACACTTTGGTACTCTTTTTTTTCTTAAGATTATTATTTATTTAATAAGACCACGATGTTATATAATAGAGGTTTATACGAACAACTGGAATGAAAACTAATTGAGAAATAAGATGTAGAAGGCTCCACTGGTGAATACATACCAGAGAATTAATGCTTTCTAGCTTAATTCGTGTATCCAGAAATTGTGGGCGTTCCAGGTAGATCCCCAGCTCACTCCTACCTCCCTTACAGATGGAAGTTTCTCTCACATGGACCTGCCTTATCCTAGAAATTCTGACTCTTTTGGTTCACTTTGTTACTCTAAAACAATCCTGGGAAGAGAAGAAATTATCCCCTGCAGCCACTATGCATCAGAACTTACAGTCATTAGAGATTTCTCCTTGAATGTCTTTTTGCTTTTTTGGGATTTGCTAAATTTGCACAAATCTAGATTAGCATACAGCTCTGAGAGCATCCACTAGTGATAAACGAAGGATTAATAATTCAATACATAAAGGTAAACAATGAAAATACTACAGACTGTATTTTGACCTTACGGGAGTCATTTTTGTTTCTCAGAGACAAAGGATTTTTCTTATGAAAACACAGAAGGAATAAAAAATGAGGCTATCAAATAGGTAGCTGCACTTCAACTTATTTGGTTTGTTTTCTTAAACTCAGCAAGCTCTTAAACCTCCAAAACACATTTTTATATAATGAAAATTTTATTCTACAGTGTATCCAAATATATTATTTTATAAGTGGCAACAAATAATGCTAAATCTTTAGTGGCATTTTCTGCCTAACAGCTATAAAGCTATGATACAATGGTTAAGCTAAGCTAGATCAGATTTCTCAACCCCAGTACTACTGATGTCTTGGACTGGATAATTCTTGGGGGTGGAGGGTGGTTATCCTGTTGGCTGTAGGATGTTTAGCAGAATCTTTGGCCTCTGGACACTATCAGATGCCAGTAACACCACTCCCTCAAGCTGTGATAACCAAAAATGTCCCCACACACATGCCGGGGAGGGACAGGGGATCAAAATCGACCCAAGAGAAGCCCTAGGGAGCTTGATAAAGGTGCGTGATTCTAGTAGACTGATCTTACCACAAATAAACTATGAAATCATTAGAAAAACTATCAAAGGGATACAGCTAGCTGTGAAGGTGGTCACACTACACAGTGGCCTTTTCATGCTAAGTATCTTAGCATGAAAAGCAGAGGTTAACCAAGTGCTCGGTCAGACTCACCCTGTGGAAAACTCAAGATGGTAGGTGTGGCCTTATGTACATAAAATTGGACAGTATAACTTAGAAACTGAATTCTACCTGGAGCTTTCAGGCTGGTACAAACAAGCTACTTCACTGTTCTACCACTGTATTCACTAATAGATAACAGGGGAAAAGGTTGAATTATTTAAAAATTATATATGACAAAAGAAAAAGCAGGTGAATAAAAATAATCTGAAGGATAAACTTTAAGGTTGTGACTATTAAAGATTATATTTTTAAGTTATAAGGCATGGCACAGACCACTTATATTTTTAAGTTGCGAAACACGACACAGGCACATAATGAATCTAGTTCAACTGGCCCTATTTTTGACTTTTTAAAAATATTCACGGATGGGGAGGCTGTGCATGTGTGGGGACAGGGGGTGCACGGGAACTCTTACTTTCCATTCGGTGTTGCTGTGAACCTAAAACCACTCTAAAAACTAAAATCTGGTTTACGGATAGTAGCATTGGGTTTTTTTCTTAAATAACTTATTAACATAGCTGTTGCCTCAAAATACCCTCTAAAATGCTATCAGGTATGTCCCCAGGAAATCTTCACTTTGCAATAAGAAAGAATTTATGGGCTGGTACCTCTTTGGCGACGGTGTGCCAGTGAAGATGAGTTTCGCAAACATCCATCCTCTCCTGGTGTAAGAATTTGCACTTGTCAGGAACGAGAAGGGCATCGCTTACAAACTCACCAACTGAAAGAAAGGAAAACCACTTCCCGTCATTCCATCTGTATCACAGTGTTCTTACCGCAGAGAAGGCATCAAGGAAAGGGAGACTTCAAGACAAGTTAAAACAGCCTTTCAATGCCTAAGCAACCCAATCAAGACCCTACTACCTTTAGAATGTTATGTCTGGCCTCCTTAAGCAACTCAGTTTCTTGCCACACCAAGTTTGATGGTTAAAATAATTCCTAAATGCTGCAAGTGAAATTCTCCCTTAATTAATCTGAATCTCTTGCTTCAAAATTAATCCTAAAAAGCTGCTTAAGTAGAGAATCAATTACCATTCTACTATAACGGGGGGTAAAATACAAATATTGACATTGTCCAGGTGAGCATTTGAGCAAAATCAATAAAAATCCCTGTCTACTTCTCTTTCTCGGACATTTTAATCTGCTTTTAAATAAAACAGAAATTTTAGCATTTTTCTACTTCCTAGGCAAAAAACCCAAAATTGTATTTTATATATATGTTTACATAACATGCATAAGAGAGAAAGAGTTTAATTCATTTTAGTTCTGAAAACTGTTCCTCAGACTTTTGTTATATCTTTAAAGAAAATTTATATCATGAAAATTATTTCCAGGCATTTCTGGTACTGAATATGTAAAGATATTACATAAAGTCCTACATGAACTCAGTCTAATAAAGGTAAAAGATGGATAATTACCACATTATATGTAAGCTGTAAACTTAATTTTCGTTTTGTTCAGGGCAATATTCCCAGTTTTTAGCAAAGATTCTTGCACTTAGTAGGCAATAAATATCGGTTGATGAATGAACAAGTTAAATTCTGTAATAGAGATGAGGAAAGTGCCAGGCCAATATCTTGGGTGCAGTGGGAAAAACCTCAAAGAAGAAATAACATTCGAGATGAATCTGAATGGTGAGAAGTAGTATGCCACATGGGAAATGAATTGAACTTTCATGATATAAGGATAGAATCTGTCTTGCTTGGCCAGGCGCCGTGGCTCACGCCTGTAATCCCAGCACTTTGGGAGGCTGAGGCGGGTGGATCACAAGGTCAGGAGATCGAGACCGTCCTGGCTAACA
>NW_012120598.1:4550042-4565141 GCF_000951035.1 Colobus angolensis palliatus | reverse complement strand
CCACTTCCACTGGTCACACTGATTCAATTTAACAACAGGAGCTCTGTCAAGATCTTTTGATGAGGCCGCATTACTTCTTTTCCATGATGATACTTACTGGCCGGGCACGGTGGCTCACGCCTATAATCCCAGCACTTTGGGAGGCTGAGGCGGGTGGATCACAAGGTCAGGAGATCGAGACCGTCCTGGCTAACATGATTAAACTCAGTCTCTGCTAAAACTACAAAAAAAATTAGTCGGGAGTGGTGGCGGGCGCCTGTCGTCCCAGCTACTCGGGAGGCTGAGGCAGGAGAACGGCATGAACCCGGGAGGCGGAGCTTGCAGTGAGCTGAGATCGCGCCACTGCACTCCAGCCTGGACCACAGAGCGAGACACCGTCTCAGAAAAAAAAAAAAAGAATCTGTCTTGCTTGCCATTATACCCCCACAATGGCCTAGTTCTGGCAAACATGAAGAGCTCTATTATAGAATCCAAATGGATGGATGGATGGGTAGCAAAAGACCCTCCAAAATGAGGGAGCCTCCTGTGCAAAGAGAAAAGAACCAGCAAGGCATACTTGCAGCCCATCATGGCTGGAGCACAAAGGAAGTGGCAAAGGGAGTCCAGAAGGAAGTAGCACGGGGAAGCATGTTGGACTCCAATTTTAAAGAGGCTTAGGTTTTGGATGCCATTTTGGAAGAAGCAACATAGGCCAAAAGTTTTTTTTTCCCCCCAGATAAATTCTATAATTAAGTGAAGGATAGACCAGCATAGTGAAACCATGAAAGCAGGGAGGCCACCACGTAGGTCACTGTGGTCCTTCCAGCAAAACATGCAAGAATAGACATAAACCCACAATTCCCACGGAGCAAGGAATACAGATTGTCCAGACACCAGCAACGACAGGAACCAATGTCTTTCCTTCATAGTAAGCTACAGGACACTTTCTGAAATGCAACATAAAGAGGGATGAAAAGCCCTAAGAAGGGGAAGGAAGTAACTTTGCATTCTCATAAAGGTGTTTAAACTTTAGTCTGTTTCTAGCTCAAACACATAAGATGTATCGTGATACTGAGGTATGTATTTCAACAAGTACTATTTAGATAAAAATCTAAGCAAATCATAGGGGAGAATAAGCACTGTATCTTGTCATTCCTTAAATCTTTAAAATGATCATTGACGCCCATAGCAGTATAGTGTGTGTTGCAGGGAATGCAAAAATTATGAGACATGATACCCCAAAGGCTGCAGGTGTCACTTTGCAGGGAAGAAATCAGTGAGTACTGAGCACCCACCCCATGCGGCTCCACAGGGCCACACCACAGGTTCTTTTATAACCCTCACTTCCCAGGGGAGGAATCTCTGCCAAGAAACCTAAGGCCACCTACCTCGGGAGATTAAAACCTACCCCAGAGATAAGCATTAAGATATAAATTACAAGGAAAGAAATAACAAGATAATGCAAATGATATCACATTTCTCTTTTATATAGGATGATATAAAAGAAAACACAAACAAAAACACAAGAAGAGTTGGAGAACGGAAAGTAAAGGTAATCTCATCCAAAACAAATACACCATTCCCAGGTGGCTTTCTCAGGGTTTCTGAGGTCAGGGACCAACCCTAGCTGCTTGGAAGAACACCTGATATCTGAGGCATCCCAATTTTCTAGGTTACAGGAGGCCAGAAGTGACTTATGACCTGAAGATGCCCACCTCATCTGTCAGCTCTGCTCAGCTGTATTTGCAAATGTCTAAACTAAGAAGTGATGCTTTTCTATTTAACGAGTAATTATTGGAAAGATTAAATGCCTGTCATGTACAAACAGGTCAAAGAGTTTTAAAAAAATTAATGCTGGCCCAAAGCTACTAAATCAGTTCGTGAGAAGAGCCAGAGCAGGGATCAGATACACTTGACCTTGGCCTGCCAGAGTTCTTGGGGGCATAAACCAGAGAGTAGGTGCCAAACAACAAAACCAAATCAACTTGTTTTATCTGCCCTTAGTCAATCTGCTGAGGACTAGATCATAATGCAAAGCTGAAGTTACCAAAACATATTTACTTCTTCACCAAAAGGACATGTACTGCATTAATCTTTTTGTGTATTTTGAGACAAGGTCTCACTCTGTCACGCTGGCTGGAATGTAGTGGCTGGATCAAGGGCTCACTGCAGCCCCGACCTCCTGGGATGATGCAATCCTCCCACCTCAGCCTCTTGAGTAGCTGCGACTACAGGTGTGCACCATCATGCCCAGCTAATTATTTTACTTTTTGCAGAGACAGGGTCTAGATATGTCGCCTGGCTGGTCATGAACTCCTAGGGTCAAGCGATCTGCCAGTCTCAGCCTCCCAAAGTGTGGGATTACAGACATGAGCCACCATGACCAGCCAGTCTGAGCATTTTTAATGAGGAGTTGGTAGACAAGCTTTTCTTAAAAGCCTGTATCCAATAAAAGTTGCCTTGGATATTAGGAGTTCATTAGCTAAGGATGTTATTCTTACTTTCATCTAGCAGAAAATCTATCCAAGAGAACCATATTCTTGAACTTGTGTTTAGGACAGAGGTTGGCAAACTACTACTTGTGGACCAAGTCTGCTCACCCACCTACCCTGCCCCCAACACCTGTATTTCTGCATTAGTCTGACTATAACAATTGTTCATTACGTTTATAAGTGGCTACTGAACTTTCTAACTTGCAAAACATTTCATTTGATACTGCCAAGATGTCTTAGTTTCTTATATTGCACAGAGCTAAGAAATATGTGTTCCTCAAAATGACAATGGTTTTTTAAAGGATTAAAACTGGTTATTTAATAAGCTCTCAGGACTAATGGCAAAATAAAAACCTCACTGTATTCTAACATGAAAATAAAATTTAGCAGTGGACAGCACTGCTTACATTACTTTTAAAATTTGATGAAACATTAGAATGTTACACATCAGAAATTGTAAGCGATTCAACCACAAAAATCTGTTTAAAAAAATTTTTAATACGAGTTAAGAGTGCTAAAATATAATGAAGCCTTTTTCACCAACTGGCTTCACATGGTTTACGTTTTCTTTTTTTAATTAAAAAATATGTACTTAAAAATCTTTGCTAGGACAACAGGTATATGGAAACTGTATTGTCTACTCAAATTTGCTGTGAACTGACACTACTTTGTTTTTAAAAACAAAGTTTGTTAATTTTAAAAAGCCTATGATCGTATATACCTGGAGTTTCTCTCCACAGCCACGTATACCTTATTTTTACAAATGCTTCTGTTTATTTGCTTTGATCTTTCAGGTAAAAAAAGTTTGTAACAGAATTCTGGTATAAGAGATCAAAGACCAAAACAAATTAAGCATCATAATGAGAAATCATGTTCCTGTTTACGGCAAACTTTAGGAAATTTGGCACCATTTATTTCCAGTGGATAAATTCATCAATATACACTATGCATGCTTACTGCTAAACATACAACCTGGTTTCTTGCTTAAACAATTCACAATTTATATTCAAAACACATGTCACACACCACACACACACACACACACACACACACACACACCCCACAACTGAAAAGGAGTTTTCAAAGCTAATAAACAAAATCTGGGTCTGTCTTCTTGGCTATGAAGTCTTGGCAAGGTGAACAAGGATGGCAAATTCAATAGGAGTCTGCAGGCCTCAATCTGCTAGCTCCTTGGTGGTCTTCGAGAGGACTGTCTAGCTCAAATTACCTCATTTTGCAGATGGGAGGAAAAGAGCCCAGGTCAAGTGACTTGCCCACAGAGCCAACTGGCAGTAGAACTAGACTGAAAATCCAGGTCTCCAGTTCTCCATCCAAGAGTGGTAACTCAACTCACTCATTTCAACTCTGTTCAAAATGGTTCATTTGGCCCATTTCCTTTGGCTTTTACAAAAGTAGTTCACTTTTAGACTGTGAAGTACTTTAATATTATAATCCACAATGTGGTCAATTTGACAATAAAACTCGACTTAAATTAGCTAGCAAGCCATACAGAACAGCTGGGAATACGTTCGGCGGCAGAGAACAGACTACATGTCAAACCGTGGCTTAAACACACGGTAGGATTATGTATCTCACCTAAGAAGTGACATTGAAGCTAGGGCCACTGCAGACATTCCATGATGCCATCAGGGACCAGGGCATTCCTATCTTTCTGTATTGCCATCCTTAGCACATTGGTTTTATCCTCGTGTTTTGTGGTCACAAAATGGTCACAGAAATTCAAGACTGTGTCCAAGTTCCAGGCAGAAGGCAGGGGAAACAAGACAAAGGTGAAAGGTTTTCTGTTGTTTTTTTTCCTCTAATAAAGCTTTGCTCTGTTACTTGGGAGGGACAAACTCCACAGCAAATCCCACTGAGGCCATATGTGCCATTACTATGATCTGGCCACACACCTGCAAGGGAATCTGTGAAAGTATTTTCAGCAGAGGGCATTGTCACCCTGAACAAAAAGAAATCTGGAATTCTTTTAGAAAGGAAAAAATGGGAATGAATATCAGACAGGCGAGTAGCAGAGGCTCCCACACTATGGAATTTCAAGTATATTTTTCGATTTCTTTATGTTGTCTTTTCTTTTTTTTTTTTTTTTTTTTGAGACGGAGTCTCGCTCTGTCGCCCAGGCTGGAGTGCAGTGGCCGGATCTCAGCTCACTGCAAGCTCTGCCTCCCGGGTTTACGCCATTCTCCTGCCTCAGCCTCCCGAGTAGCTGGGACTACAGGCGCCGCCACCTCGCCTGGCTAGTTTTTGTATTTTTTAGTAGAGACGGGGTTTCACCGTGTTCATCAGGATGGTCTCGGCCTCCCAAAGTGCTGGGATTACAGGCTTGAGCCACCGCACCCGGCCTATGTTGTCTTTTCAAAAGACAGACAGAATTCCAGGAAGAAGACAGAATTCAGAGTAAAAAGTACTGCAACTAAAACCACAGTAACTCCCCAGTCCAAGACACTTGGAGAAATGAGAAGGGAAAGATGTCTCAAAACCGACACTGCTGCCAGGATGGCGGCACCTAGGGGTGTCATCCCAGCTATTTGAGAGGCTGTGCTGGGAGGATCACTTGAGCCCAGGAATTTGAGGCCAGCCTGCATAACTTAGAGAGACCCTATCTCTAAAAATAAATGTTTAAAATCAAGACATTAAAATAATTAAAACAAAACAAAACAAAAAAAACAGACTGCTAAAGTTTTGAGCGTCAGAGTGGGACTGAGTAGATGAATGTAAAAGATTCCAGAGCCATATGCAGGTTCTTCAAGACACAGATTATTCAAATATCAGATTAAAAGACAATATTTCTATGAACTGCTGGGGACTAAAATGATATTGGCCAGAATCATGGGAATGAAGGGCCAAAAATGCCTGAGGTCTTTGGACTTCTGCCCAAGGTGTGCCCTCTCTTCCTCATCTCTCAAGAGGTAAAGATGATTCAAGAAAGCGGGAGAAATGTTCTGGCAATGGATTTACTGTAAAATGCCAAAGTCTCGGTTTTCTTGTGCTATGGGCCCAGATCCGCCTCGTGAAAATAAAACATCAGTAGTGTCAGTAACTCTCAACCATGTGCCTGCCACTACCCTCAATACTTCATGTATGTGCATCTTCTCTCACCGTCCTCAGAACCACACCAAAGCAACTACAATGATCTCACTTTATAAGACAAGGTGAGGGCCGGGCGCGGTGGCTGAAGCCTGTAATCCCAGCACATTGGGAGACCGAGACAGGCGGATAACAAGGTCAGGAGTTCGAGACCAGCCTGGTCAATATGGTGAAACTCCGTCTCTACTAAAAAGACAAAAAAATTAGCCAGGCGTGGTGGTGCATGCCTGTAATCCCAGCTACTCAGGAGGCTAAGGCAGGAGAATCGCTTGAACCCGGGAGGTGGAGGTTGCAGTGAGCCGGTACTGTGCCACTGCACTCCAGCCTGGGTGACAGAGCAAGACTGTGTTTTTGGAAAAAAAAAAAAAAAAAGAGAGAGAGAGAAGGTGAGACTGAGAGGTTATGTAACAGTCCAGGTCACACACAGAGTAAATGGCAGAACTAAATGAATTAATATCCATAAAGCACTCAACTCAGTGCCCAGAACAAAGTTGCTCAATAAATTATATATTAATAGTATCCTTCTCCCCAGTATCTCATCAACCACCATAGTTTCTCATAACAATAATCATAATAATCAAAAGAGCAACAGCTACTCTTCATCATTTACTAATCACCCATTTGGCACCTACTGAAGACATTGGGGTTTTATTTTCATCACACCACCACTACCTAGTTGTGGCCCTGCAGAGACGACATGGGACTGTCTGACACGTGAGTACTGCTTATGATGAGGTGAATACATGACAGCAATCAACACAGTGGGATGCAGGCCCTATGAGTGGAGAAGCAGAGAATCAGAGCGATCGCCTCTTTCAACTCTTGCATTGAGTGACGGTCCTGGCTGTGAGGGGGTGTTTCCTGAGTCCCCTCTGGCAGTCACAGTCCTTTATCCACTAACTCTTCACTGCATACTTACAACTATGTCTCAGTGCTAAGAATACAGCAGTGAACAAAACCAGTAAAATGATATATGATCCTGGGGGGGAAGCGATAAAAAAGCATAAAATATAGTGTCTGTTAGATGGCAATAAATGTTACATAGATAAAGCAGAGAAAGGGGATGCATTTTTTTTTTGTTTGTTTTTTCTGAGGGGTGAAATTTTAAATAGGGTGGTCAGGGAATGCCTACTTGAAAATATGACATTTCAGTGAAGACTTGAGGAAGTGAGGGAACAAAATACTCAGAATCAAAGGGAAGAACATTCTAGCCAGAGGAAGCAATAAATATCACACAAAGTCTTGAGGCTGATGCATGCCTGGTGAGCTCACAGAAGTGCAAGGTGATCAGTGCTGTCGTGGAGGAATGATGTGGAGGAGATCAATGGGCAAGTGAGTGAGTGAGAGCCAGGACAGGACAGGCACAGCTGACTGCACGGGGCCTTAAACATTGTCCAACTCTGAACAGTCCAACTGTCCAACTTAAACGGGCCTCAAACATTGTCCAACTCGGAGTAACGCTGGAAGGCTCTGGGGTGGTTTTCTAAGCTAATCATTCTTGCCCTAGGGGTCAAGACTAGAAGTGAGAAGGCCAGGAAGCAGGCTCTGGCATTAATCCAGGTGGGAGATGACAATGACTTGGACCAGGATGACAGCAGTAGAGATGGTGAGTAGTTCTCAGATTCTGGATGTCGTCTCAAGGTCAGATCTAAAGAACCAAATAGAGCAGGGCGTGGTGGGTCACGCCTGTAACCCCAGCACTTTGGGAGGCCGAGGTGGGCAGATCACGAGGTCAGGAGATTGAAACCATCCTGGCTAACACAGTGAAATCCCGTCTCTACTAAAAATACAAAAAAATTAGCCAGGTGTGGTGGTGGGCACCTGTAGTCCCAGCTACTCGGGAGGCTGAGGCAGGAGAACGGCGTGAACCTGGGAGGCGAGGTTGCAGTGAGCCGAGATCACGAGATCGCGCCACTGCACTCCAGCCTGGGAGACAAAAAAAAAAAGAACCAAATAGAAAGGAGTCAAGAATCTAGCTTGTTTCTATTCCAACAGCTAGAAGATGCTTTATACTGAAGATGATGGAAAAGTCTGGACAAGACTTTCCTAATTTTTCTGTGTAGATGTGTAGACAGGTAGAACTTTCCAGAATTATGTACTTACTAACTTATATACACTAGATATGTGTATATGAAAATGATAGCTACAGATAAATGTTTTCTTAAGTGATTTTTTATTTTACCATTTCAGACTCTTCACAATTTTTTTCTTTTCTTGAATGTGTTCATTATATACTGATCTTTTATAACTTTTGCATTAACAAACAGGCTGGAAAAATTTTCCTGGGAGGCATCTGTACTCAAGAGACGGGACAATTACTTCACAGAAGCAGGCAAACATTTCTCAACAAAATTTCCATGTGATAAAACTGTTATGATTTTAGCTTCAGAGTGTGGGCAGTTACTGGGTTCTCAAAGAGGACATGAGGGTGAATTACACATCCTTTTAAAAAGTGGCTGCTGCCGTCACCAGCATTTCACTGTAACTATTACCGGATAATAGTGAGAACTGACAGATGGGATTCTTCAGATGAGAACTATTTGCCAGATGGCAGAAACTAAATGGATCAGGATAAGCAAAAAGGCAAAAGAAGTAAAAACTAAAAGTTTTACCTAAATCACCTCTCCAACTTTTCCAAGTACTCAGATCCAGCCTCATATACATCCAATATATATACATAGATGGCAGAGCGAGTATAGGACAGAATAGTGCTGGCCGGGAGTGGTGGCTCATGCCTGTAGTCCCAGCACTTGGGGGGCCCAGGTGGGTGGATCACGAGGTTAGGAGTTGGAGACCAGCCTGGCCAATATGGTGACACTCCGTCTCTACCAAAAATACAAAAATTAGCTGGGCATGGTGGTGCATGCCTATAGTCCCAGCTACTCGGGAGGCTGAGGCAGAAGAATCTCTTGAACCAGGGAGGCAGAGTTTGCAGTGAGCCAAGATCATCGTACCACTGCACTCCAGCCTGGGTGACAGACCGAGACTCTGTCTCAAAAAAAAAAAAAAAAAAAAAAAGAATAGTGTTTAACCCAGGCTCTGAATAACACTGGTCTTAAAATAATAAAAATAGTGCAAAGGATTTACTTAAAAAAAAAAAAATGGGAACAAAACAAGTATTTATGGCCAGGCATGGTGTCTCATGTCTATAATCCCAGCACTTTGGGAGGCCGAGGTAAGCGGATCACCTGAGGCCAGGAGTTCAAGACTAGCCTGGCCAACATGGTGAAATGTTGAAACACCGTCTCTACTAAAAATACAAAATTAGCTGGGCATGGTGGCAGGTGCCTGTAATCTTAGCTACTTGGGAGGCTGGGGCAGGAGAATCACCTGAGCCTGGGAAGCAGAGGTTACAGTGGGCTGAGATTGTGTCATTACACTCCAGCCTGGGTGACAGAGTGAGACTCTGCCTCAAAAATAAATAAATAAATGAATGAATGAATAAATGTTAGCAGTCTTGCAGCTTTTAAAAAGACATATTTTAACTTTTTTTTTTTTTTTTTTAAGAAAGAGTCTTACTCTGTCTCCCAGGCTAGAGTGCAATGGCACGATCACAGTTCACTGCAGCCTTGACTTCTGGGCTCAGGTGATCCTCCCACCTCAGCCTCTCCGGTAGCTGGGACTATAGGCACATGTTACCACAACCAGCGCTTTTTTTGTATTTTTAGTAGACACGGGGTTATGCCATGTTGCCCAGGCTGGTCTCAAATTCCTGGCCTCAAGCAATCCACCTGCCTCAGCCTCCCAAAGTATTGGGATTACAGGCATGAGCCACCATACCCAGGCTGGGTAACAATTCTGATACTGCTATGCACATATACTGAAATTGAACAATGAAGTACATAGATGGTGGATGGAGTGAGAATTTACAGATAACCAAGGAGGAGAGATAAAGTGTCCGTGTGGTAATATGTTAAGAGTAGGAAACATCTGGATGAACTTTTATTTAGCTTAATATAGACTAGATATTAGAGCTTAATATAAATATAGTTAGCTATAGAAATATTTATACATCTGCACAACACAAGGGTGAACATAGACAAATACATTGCCTTGTTCTATCAACTGAGAAGTCTTAAAAGCAAAGAAACTCCAGTGGCAATGAGCATCCTTAACATCCAGATTTTAATACTATTCTCCAATAACATTACTCTCCAATAAAAGGAACAAGGGCTCCTTGGACAAACAGCTGATTCTAGGATTATGGCCAAAAATATGCAAGATGAGACTGGAGCATCTTGTAAGAAAAAAAAAATGGCTATGTCAAATGGGCATAGGAACCAACTGAAAGGGCTTCTAATAGCTAAAGCTGGAATAATCTGAGCAATAAAAATTATAAAGTAGTACTGGATTATAAATCAAAGTACAATGTAAATATCCATGAGTCTCAATTTAGACTGACTGAATGAATACATAAATAGGAAAAAAGAGACAAATCTCCTGTGCAGAAGAATTCCAAATAATTTATGTAGACACTCTGCCCTCAAGAAAATGAAGCATAATTCTCTGCTCCTTAATTGTGGGTTGTGCAAATTGACTTCCTTCCAAAGAGTAGAGCACACAAAGTGGGAAAAAGAAAAACTTTCAAGTGGAGAAACTCGACAAACACCACCTGAGCCAGGTGATCAAGGTCAATGGCAACAGGGCTGTATCATGTTGATAAATATGTATTCTTGATATGATGTGATGAAATGGGCATTTTACCTCTGTGGTCTTCCTTCTTAAAACCAATAACCCCAGGCAAAGCATGACACAATTCCTACAAATTATCTGACCAGTACTTTTCAAAATCAGTAAAGTCGTTAAAAAACAAGGAAAGTTTAAGAAACTGTCACAGCCAAAAGGAAAGGAGGCTAAGGTGACCTGACAACTAAAGGTAATGTGCCTTCCTGGATGGCACCCTGGAACACGGAAAGGACATTAGACAAAAAGGACATCTGAATAAGTAACAATGTATCAAAATTGTTTACTGACTGCAACAAATGGACCTTATTAATATAAGATGTTAACAATAGGGAAAACCGGATGCAAAGCATGTGGAAACTCTCTGGACTATCCTCTCAATTTTTCTTTAAATTTAAAACTGTTGTAAAATATAAAGTCTATTTGAAAGAAAATTTTATGGCTTCATATAAAATTTCATATAATAAGGTATCATGCCAAACTCCTATTGACTCCAATGTGAATGGCGCCAGGTTCCAGAGCCCCAGAGCTAGTGAACCCTGTCTCAGAGGGTTTTATTGGGGGCTTGCATACAGGGGAGAGAGTCCAGTGGTGGTGGGTTGGACAGAAGAACCACAGCCGCTTGCAAAAGTCATGTGGTCTCTATAGCATTTTCACTTAACACCCTCCCCCTAAAACAATCTCCACCTGGCAACTTTCACTTAACTCATAACAAAGGGTCTCAATCCCCGGCGTGGCCCATGTTCCATGGAAGGAGATGAGGGCTCAGATGTTCCTTACAGATAAGGAATGGCTCTCTGGGTTGGCCACTCCTGGATTTCTTTGTTGTTTTTTTGTTTTGGGTTTTTGTTGTTGTTGTTGTTTCTGAAACAGAGTCTCATTCTGTCACCCAGGCTGGAGTGCACTGGCGCGATCTTGGCTCACTGCAACTTCCACCTCCCGGGTTCAAGCAATTCTCCTGCCTCAGCCTCCCAAGTAGCTGGGACTACAGGCCTGCGCCACCATGCCCAGCTAATTTTTCTATTTTTAGTAGAGACGGGGTTTTGCCATGTTGGCCAGGCTGGTCTTGGACTTCTGACCTCAAATGATTCGCCCCACTTCGGCCTCTCGAAGTGCTGGGATTACAGGCACCGGCCACCCGGCCCAGCCCACTCCCGATTTCTTAACTCAGAACTTGGATGCAGGTGAGCCTGCCACACAGGATCATTGTTAGGGCATGTTCAAGTCAAGTGATCCCTGTCAGATGCATCTACCATACATACAGGCATACCTATTTGATTCCACATCAACTTTCTAGCCTTCAAAAAAAGTCTATAAAATTATTGTAGTTGAAAAGAACTGGGTTAAAAAGAGCTTACTGGCCGGGCGCAGTGGCTCACGCCTGTAATCCCAGCACTTTGGGAGGCCGAGGCGGGTTGATCACGAGGTCAGGAGATCGAGACCATCCTGGCTAACACGGTGAAACCCCGTGTCTACTAAAAATACAAAAAAGTAGCCGGGCGTGGTGGCGGGTGCCTGTAGTCCCAGCTACTCGGGAGGCTGAGGCAGGAGAATGGCGTGAACCCGGGAGGCAGAGCTTGCAGTGAGCCGAGATTGCGCCACTGCACTCCAGCCTGGGTGACAGAGTGAGACTCTGTCTCAAAAAAAAAAAAAAAGAAAGAGCTTACCAACTCAGGCATCTCATCCGCAGTATCTATTAATAACTAGACAGGTAGACAGGGCTTGGTTTGACTATTTCTTTAGAAAAAAATTTAAGTAATGCGGCATTTAAGTTCTTTTTTAAAAATTCAAGAATTTCAAAATTATCACATATATACTAAAAACTCTTTGCTTTCCAAATTTAACCTTGTCTCAGGAATGTAAACTAACTGGTCAGAGAATTCACTCCCCTTTACAAGCGAGGACTCTTGAGCCTGATGAGGTTTGCACAAAGCTAATGACAGAAACAGGCTCAACTCTGAATCCCGACTCTGATTCCAATGTTCAGGACTCCAAGAAGTGTTACAATAGTCTACTAATTTTGAATGACAGCTTCCTCATTAACCAACCCAAGACAAGTTACAGGTGCTTTTTCTGTTGCCTCTTTTTTACTGCATTATTAGCCATATTCTTGATTTTATCAATAACAGGACTTCTTGTTATAAGTATTTAATAATTCCAACATCTGTTAAAAGATGGAATTGTAAGAGTAATAGTTGTTAAAGCTTTCCAGATCAGGGGCTCTCAAACTCAAACCATGCTTCAAAATCATCTAGGATCTTGATCAGTCTGCAAGATTCATCTTCTGTGTAGCTCCACAGCCTAGATCTGATTTATGGGTTCTGGGACACGCCTGAAAACAGAACTCCCCAGAGTGGCTCTGACTCAGGCGGCTCATGGATCACACTTTGAGAAATGATACTAGGAGCAGGGCTTCTCAAGTTTTAAAGTGCCTATGAATCACCTGGGGGCCTTGTTAAAATGCAGGTTTTGATTGGACAAGTCTAGGGTGGGACCGAGTCTGCTTTTCTAACACGCTCTCAAGCGATGTGATCCAGCTGTTCCTTCCGGCAGTAAGGGTCTACTTAAGATCACCCATTACAACTAATCTCATTCAGGTTTTTAAAATTTTTAAGTTACAAGTTATTGCTCTGTAAGACACTCTTTGCTTACCCACTTTTAATTATACAGTTTAGTGTTAAGTAGATTCATATCATTATACAACCATCGCTACCCTCCATCTCCAGAACCGTTTTCATCTTGCTAAACTAAAACCTTGCACACCGTTAAACAACTCCCCATTCCTCCACCTCCAGTATCTGGAAACCACCATTCTGTTTTCCATCTTTTTGAATTTGACTCTTCAAATTCAAAAAGGTACCGCATATAAGTAGAATCAAGTATCTGTCTTTTGGTGACTAGCTTGTTTGCCCTTTTAAAAAATAAAAATTTTCATGCTTCTCTTCCATAAACCTGCATGTCATCCCATAGATCTGTCACTTTTGGCACCATCTTAAAGACTGAGCGCCTTTTCACACATCCCTAAGAGCCAAGCTGCTCTTGGTTCGCCTTTTGTTTAATTATAGAAGTTACAAAATATGGTGGAAAGAGTTCTAGATTTGAAAACAACACAGTGACTCAAGCAGATCAAGTGATTTCCAAATATTAAAAGGTGGTATTATAAATGCCTCCTGGCCAGAGAGGTGCACACAGGATGAGAGGCAAGAATAAAAATTAAAACTTAACACAATTTGATAATCTTAAGAGATCATCTCTGCTACTGCTGAGTATTACTAAATACCACTCTATGCAGGTCCATGAAAGATACAAAAGAACCGAGACATAGTTCTGGACCAAAACAGCTTGGAGCAGCTTTGTCTCACAGAAATATAATAGAGGCCACATATCTAATTTAAAATTTCTTGTAGCCACATTAACATAAAGAGGTAAAAAAAAAACAGGTAAAATTAATTTTATTAATATACTTCAACCCAGTACATCCTAAATTTCGTCATTTCAACATGCAATTAATGTAAATAATCATCATTAAGACATTCTACATTCATTTTTTTTTTTTTCTACCAGACTAACTTTTTAATATCTGGTGGGTTTTTAATACTCACAGCATAGTTTGGACTAGCCAGGTTTCAAATACTCAATGTCCATGGGTGGCTAGAGGCCACCGTTGGGCAAGACAGACTTAGCATCAGATTTGAGAGATCAAGAATATATTTCCAGGAGTGGCGACTTGAACGTGGGCAGGTTGGGGTTATGGGAGAAAATCTAAAGCCAAAGATACAAACCCAAGCAGAGAAACCATAAGCTTGAATACACGAATACACTGAGACTGCAGTACACTGTTTTATGTGCCATGCTACCTTAACACACACATTTTAGTCAATGGGAGGCATAGCAGTAGGATTCTATGTTACTGTCATTAACAGTCAATGGGAGGCATAGCAGTAGGATTCTGTGTTACTGTCATTAACAGTCAATGGGAGGCATACCACTAGGATTCTACGTTACCGTCATTAACCCTATTGGTCAGCAAACTGGTCATCTCCCCCCATTTGTCTTATTGCAGTTCTCATATTATAAATTGTATTTATAATTATAATTCTAATACAGAAATGAATTTAAGGTTTCCTTTAGACTTGAACCTACTTTAGCTGAGTTCAGTCCTCTGTATCCCGAGAGAGGAGCGGAAAAAGCGGATACGGTAGAGATAATTCTAAATTCCCTACTTTGTTTCTTCAAAATGCAGGTATTCTCATTGGTTGTTTTCACATAACACCTTCCTTTCTTTCTGCCTTATTAAAAACAAAACAAAATGAAACAAACAACAAAAACAACAACAAAACAAAACTAAACTCAAAGCCCGATAGATTTTAGAGATGCAATTAATTAAGGTTATACACAGGGCTTTTTAAAAAACCACATAATTGCTGACAAAATACCAACCAGGCTGGTGTACGGTGAGGCAAAAGAACCACCAGTCATTACCAAAACCTTAAATCATATGGGAAGGTGAAGATATACAGCATGCTATTTTCACATACCATACTCAGAAAGCCATGTGTGAGGAAGGCTGTAATCAAGACAGGAAGAGGCATTTTCACAGATAACTTCTTAATGGAGTTGCGGGCTGCCACTCTCATGCCCCTCACTTGTTCTTTCCAACCTATTACCATCTTGCCTTGCTCCAACAATCTGCAACTTTCTTTCAAGATCAAGAGCAACAAATGCCATCAGTCTCTTCTTAGCCCTCAAGTTCTCTGACTCCTCTGCCACATCACGTTCTTCCTTTTTTTTTTTTTTTTTTTTTTTTTTTAAGAGAGCTGGGGATACCCTCTGTCGCCCA
>NW_012120598.1:4532356-4549992 GCF_000951035.1 Colobus angolensis palliatus | reverse complement strand
ATGCCCCTCACTTGTTCTTTCCAACCTATTACCATCTTGCCTTGCTCCAACAATCTGCAACTTTCTTTCAAGATCAAGAGCAACAAATGCCATCACTCTCTTCTTACCCCCCAAGTTCTCTGACTCCTCGGCCACATCACCTTCTCCCGTTTTTTTTTTTTTTTTTTTGTTTTTTAAGAGAGCTGGGGATACCCTCTGTCGCCCAGGCTGGAGTGCAGTGGTGTGATCATAGCTCACTGCAGCTTCCTGGGCTCACACAACCTTCCTGTCTTAGCCTCCCAAGTAGCTGCGACTACCGACACACGCCAACATGGCGGGCTTTTTTTAAAATTATTTTTTGTAGAGACAGGGGTCTTGCCACGTTGCCCAAGCTGATCTCAAACTCCTGGCCTCAAGCAACTCTCCTAGCTTCAGCCTCCCAAGTTGCTGGGATTCTAGGCATGGGCCACTGAACTCAGCCCACTTTTCTTCTTTAAGTTCAATCTTCTCCAGTTTCCACCAATCTCCCTCAAGCTAATCATTCTTTCCCTCTCACCGACTCCTCTTTTCATAATTCTGATTATAAAGTAAGACTCCTGTCTTCTACTCTTCTTGCTTTCTCACTCAGACATATCATCCATACCTAAAGGTCAACAGCCTCCTCCACTCTTTCAATTCTGACCTTTCACTTGGCATTCCCAGGCGCTAGCTGCATGCTTCCATTTGCACGGTATTAATGACTTTCAGCAAATGCACTAGAATCCAGTGCCCAACTGACTATCAAATCCCAGAAGTGTACCCAAAGGACAATGACTAATTCCCCAGTGGGTCAAAGTCTTTCCTATGTGGAAGCCAGAGAAGGGAACAGAACTAACATTGAACACTGTGAGGAGCTCAAAACATGGCTCCTGCTGAATACATTCTATGTGGTTGTAGAACCCAGGCCTCCTTTCCCATAATGCCAGGCTTCCACTTTCTCAATAGATACTTATCGCTGATGAATGTCTGTGAATCAGAAGACCATGGGACTATACCTCTACCCCACTCACTCTCCATACTCCCAAAGCTGGGCCTCATGGACCTCAGATCATATAATACTCTGACACAGCACTCCAGTAAACCACTTTTTGGTCAGAAACTCATCCTTCCCATCCTTCCTCTCCCTTTCATCCACTACAGCTTATTCATCATGATCCTGAGGTCCTGGATGCTGCAGCACTCTCTGCGGTTATCAAGGGAGGCTTCAGTGCCTTCATTTCATTTCCCTGCCAGCCTGGTCTAGGACCCTCAGCACACACACTCATCACTGCGCGTATCACCAATGACCATCCACGTGCTCTTGATGCCCAGGCTCATTTGGTCCAGCTTATTTCTCTCCTAAGTGTGAGACTCAATAAATATACAACCACCCCACTGTGCTCTTCAAGAGCTTATTAGCTGCCTCCTAGATTCGCCTGGGTATAGTCCAGACTTAAAATCTCTCACTTTGGGAGACAATGTAATTTAACCATCGGAGGAACAAATGTTGCTCTATATATTTCAGGCATTTTCTAACTAAAAACCTCCAAGAAAAAACAAACGTGTATCTTAAAAAGATGCAGAACTATTTAGGGCAAAAAGTACACAGAAAATGAGAATGAAAAAAAGATGTCATTGAATTTAACAAAAAGGGTTAACAATAACAAAAGAGTTAGCCATGAAGTAATTAGGATATAGTACTTGAAACTGGCACCCCCTTTTACCAAGCATTACAACATTGCTATGTGTTTACAAAGCTCTGTTAGAGCAGAGGAAAAAGAAGGATTTGAATTCTGTCACTGTACTGGCAGCACTACCTAGGGATGAGGAAGACAATATCTAATAGAATAACAAAGTAAGTATATGTGATTCATCAAGCTTTTCAATGAAAATCAACATCCTTTTTGAATCACGTTTCAAAAATCGCACAATCTGTTCAAACACGGATAGACCCCTAGATAAATTAGAATCTCTCTTTCTGTTACCACTCCTCTGTCGACTTAGAAATTGCCACTTAGATTTGCAAACAAGGCTTAGTTTCACTATTGTAAATCAATTCGGCAGGACTCATCACTCCACAGAGAGCTGAAATAATTGAATTTCTGGACTTCTAAGGAAGAGGGTTTAACTAACATTTAGGCTTCCAAAAGGAAGATCATCACCAACTCTTCTTTAGCAGAAAACGTCCCTGGAGAATTCTGATCCATTTCTTGATCTAGTGGCAACTGAATGTTATCAGTGGCAACTAAGGTATCTGTCTACACCTGCTGAGGCTCATAAGTAAAAACCAGAAAGTACGGTGAATCTCTGTGATAATGGAGCAAAAAGCTACCACTTAAGTCTTTATTACTAATAAGTAATGGATTTTAAGGAAAAAAAGAAATACTCAAATCTATCTATAGATAACCAAAAAACTCAAATCTATCTATAGATAACCAAAAAACTCAAATCTACCTATAGATAACCAGAAAAATTTACGGTTGAAGAACACGTATAATTTGAGACTTCTGATCAGAGCCTTCCTCAATAACGTAAGTTTAAAAACTGTTACCAAAGTGACAAGATCCCATGTCAGATAGCAGAACGAGAACAAGTCTGTTCTTCAACTTAGTCATCTTCTTTTATCACTACAACTTCAATCATAGATGTAAATGGAAATTTCTGCTCCCTTTGCTACTTTTCTGCTTGACTGAATTTCATAATGAAAAACGTCTGTTCCTTCCAGACAGAGCACGAGTGTCATTCAAATTGTACACACCAGGCAAAGAGTGAATGCATTTGTTTAGATGCAAAAATCATTTAAATATGCGTCATTATGGGCTGCAGCACGTTTGCGGATGCAGCAGTTTAAAATTCGCTTAAGCAATAAAGCAAGGCATCAAATGAAAGTGCATTCAAGCTTCAAACATCTTCAGACTATGTTTTCCTGCTTGCACACAGCAAGCCCCGCCTTCCTTTCCTGACCCTACTCAAACAGAAAGCAGTGGAACCATGCCCTAGTCCATCCTATTGCCCCACACGTCTTCCAGGTCAACAATCCAAAGTCATGTGAAAACTCCATCTTCCGTTTCCCTCTCCAGGGAGCAAATATTTTGAAGAGCAAGCATTCCAAGCAAGCAGAAACTCAGCCTTTAAATCAAACTAAGCTTTAAATAGTCTTTCAAAGTAAGGTCCTGCCGCACACAGAAGGCAACAGAAAGTGTTTGAAGAAGAGATAGCTCCCATTTTATATTTAACATTTAGAAATGAGAAAACTGTGTGTGATTAATGCTTATAAGTAGAGGGGGTTAACCCTTATTTCAAATAATGTAGTTCCTATCTTTGATTTAAAATTATAAAGATGACTAAAATGTACATGAAAGGAAAATTATAGTTAGGATCTGAGGTGTTTTAACCCAGAACTGTGGTTTTTGAAGAACATGCTGAGAAAAGATTCTGATTTGGTAAGAATATCTGGATATGAGAATCTTCTAAGAAAGGTGATTTACCATTTTGGGGCCAAAGGCAGAGAGTTTCTGACAACGATACAATTAACAGGCCGTAGGATCTTCATTCTCTAAGCTTAAGGTGACCCATTTAATGACTAAATAAAGTGTGTACTCAAGGTCACCCACAAGGAAGAAAAAGGTCAGTTCCCTCTCTTGATGGACCCCCTCCCCACTCATGCTATCACACGGCAATTCTAGAGATTCACTTCATTTTTGGTTTATGTTCAAACTGTCTGGGTATTTCAGGGCCTTCGCTTTTAAGTTTCCATAACAGGGTAGTTGGTTATTCACATAAGTCCCTGGAAAATGTGTATTTTTAAAGCCATCTAGAGTAGGCCACCTCCGGGGGAAAACAGAGCTGATGGGTTAAAAAGCCAACTGCTGTACCAAGAAGTACAAAAGACATCTTTGATCACAGCTGTCACGTGCAAAAGAACATTCATGAACTATAACAATCAATAACAGGCAATATGTGCGTTTTTCCAGATGCTAAGCATTTGATAAAGCCATATTGTCGTTTTACACTCATTTTTAGTAGCTGTTTAATTGGTATTCTTATATAGGACAGTTTTCTAGGTTTCCGGATTATTTCACATTCTCTTCTTCCCAGTTATAAATTGTGGTACAACTGTAAGCTCTCCTCACACTGTAAGATGATAATTACACCGCTGAGACCACATCTGTTTTTTCTAAAAAAGGCATTTTGCAAAAAACATATTTAAGTTGAAATATTTGAAATACTTTTCAACGTCAAACTTTGAGAGGATTATACTTAATTATATATCTTCACATCTTTAAATCGTTAAAAATGAATACATAAATATTCCCTAGGGATTTATGCTTGTTTCATTTGATTCTTACATACTAGTTGTTATTTACCAGCAGAGAAAGCAAAAGCAAAAAAACAGAAAGCAACAACAACAAAAATACTTGATTCTGGTGATAGTCCAGAATCAGGTTGATTTCTGCATCGATAGCAGGGTTTCCACATTAAACTCATTCAAATTTAATTAGTTCTCTGCATAAAATCAAGGGTCTAGGAGAATTTAATAAAACAATCCTATCCTTTGCCCAAAACAGATTTTTATCCCAAATGGTACTCAGCAATAAGCCAACAGAGAAAAATGGAATAATAGACCTATGCCATGTTCAAGAGTTCTCTGTTTTACCTAAGAAGCCTGACTTTGCCGTTTTTTGATAAGGAACTGGTGTACATCTTAGATGAAGTATCCCATTGCATCTGAACTCTTGGTGGAGCACCCGCGGAAAGAGGACCAGTAAATCGTATGTATGAGGCCTGGCCTGGACATAGTGACTCAGCAATCATTAGTGCAGGCCTCTGAAAAACCACTGCACTCATGAGATCTCCTAGCAAGCATGTATTATGTGAGAAAACGGACAACCCCAGGGGACTCCTAATAAACACTGATACTTAGAATTTCTGAATTCTGATTCTAAATGTTTTGCCATATTTGGAATTTCTGAATCCTAAATATTGCAAAAGGTGGGTGGGTGGGAAGGGAGCCTGAAAGGAAAATGGAGGACAGCAGAAAGACAACCAGAAGCAGCAGAATGACATCAGTGTGGAGAGAACACACCCATCAACAGGGCCCGATGCCACTGAGAGACCGTGGAGGACACAACAGTGCCCAGAGAGTCCGACAACCAGAAAGACAGCAAAGAGCTCATTCCCTGGAGCTCAAGGAACAGATGCCTGATAACAGCTGACTGTGGAGGGAACTGGAGGTTACGAAGATCACACAGGAACTTCTGACTACCATATAAAGAAGCATGGCCGTGAAGAGACAGAGCAAGGGTGGAAGTTAAAGGAACACACAGAGTTGAATGACTGGAGTGAGACCAGGGAGCTCTAAAGAAGAGGAAAAATATGAGAAGGCTAAATACCACTGATCTTGTGAAATTAAATATAGGGGTCAGTAGGCCAAGGGTCTTTATGAAGTCAAAGATCAGATACAATGAGGTTAAAGAACCTACTGAAGAAACCAAGTGCACAGATGCCCAGGAATTTAGACTCACCTAAAAATTTAGAACAAACGTGGAAAAAGAAAACTAAGCTCAAATTATTTAAATAGTAAAACAGGGCAACTTCTTGACATACTGAACATGAGCCTATTCATCTTAAATATGTTTAGAGAATATCATTAGTCCACGGCTCACAATCAATTCTAAGCTTTCAAGAAAGCAAGAGCTACAGGACCTATTCATAAAAACATAGCAACATTGGGAAACCAATTATCTTCCCAGTTGATAAAGATACCATCCAATAAATAAGGGGATCTTCAGTGACATCCAAACCTTCAAAAAATATATTTTAAAAATGTTATACCATATTCTCGCAAGGTAGTTACCACTAGAAGAAAATATTTGAGGGAACTAAAGCTGGGTAATATTCTTGAAAATACAGGTACCTAATCAACAAATAAAGAAAATGCCCCCCAAATATTTCATGGCATAAATATACTTAAAGATTTAGGAGGGGAGTACCTACATCTATTAATACATCACCTACTGAAATACCACATTCATATAATCATTTAATAAAGACATTTAAATCGGATGACAGGAGTTCATGTTTAGCATTCATAAATAGTATCCTAACCTTTAAGGTACAATGTAAGAATCTGAAATTTCTAAAATCTATTACCACGAAATAATACTCAGAAGCAGATTTCTGTTAAAAATAATTCTTTAGGCCAGGTGTGGTGGCTCACGCCTGTAATTCCAGCACTAGGCCGAGGCGGACGGATCTGCTGAGGTCAGGTGATGGAGACCATTGTGGCCAACATGGTGAAACCCCCACTCTACTAAAAATACAAAAATTAGCCGGGCATGGTGACGGGCACCTGTAGTCCTGGCTACTTGTAGCTTGAACCCAGGAGGTGAAGGTTGCAGTGAGCAGAGATTGCGTCACTGTACTCCAGCTTTGCAATAGAGCGAGACTGCGTCAAAAAAAAAAAAAAAAAGTCTTTATAATTAGCCTTAAAAACTAAGGACAATGAAACTATTATAAACGAATCTAATGGTATGTTTTATCTCTAAACACAGATGCCTCCAATATACTGGCTTTTTACTAGACATGTGTAGGATAGGTTTAACCCTATTTCTGGAGTTTAATGTTCTTTTTATCAAGATCCAAAGACACTTGGTTTCTTCTCATCTGAGATCCCTATGTTACTTCTTGGTTGTTAAATAAAACCTGCTCCTCCTTTGTTGATCAGTAAGGAGTAAGTAAAGTAAATGATTTTGCCGTCATCTCAGAAATTCTTTTAGGCATGTGAAACTGCTGTTCCACATCTTCTGTCTTTCTAATCTTTGGGCTATTCTTTCTTTTCCCTTTCCTGTTCCAGTATTCAGCTACATCCTCCATTCATTTTATATGTGTATATATATAATTATATATATAATTTATATGTAATATATAATTTATGATATATAATATATAATAAATAATATATAATTACATATAATATATAATAAATAATATATTTATTAAGTATGTACTATGTGCCAGACATGTTCAAGCTCTGGGAATACTTCAGTGAATTAACAAAAGCCTCAATTATCGAAGAGTTTACATTTTGAACAAAAAACAATTACTTCCAAATGTCTAGGCACCGCAGGAAAGGGTTAACTATCAGCATCATTCACTACTTATTCACAATATAGTTGTATAATTATTGTTTCCTCTCATCAGGCCCTCAAAGCCACTGATTATAATACTTTCTCCCAACCTATCACCCTACACGTTTGCAAGTAAAATTCAAAGATGACCAGGAGCTATTTGCAGGATACTACAGGCTCTGAAAGTATTACACCAGAATATAATCAGGGTTTTCTCCAATCATCTATTAAAAGAGCTAACATAATAAAAAGTTGTATCCTGATGCCCAGAATTTACAGCGTAACAAAGACTAAGAAAGCAGGTATCTTAGAGGTAACTTAGCATATTAATGACATGTGCAGTACAAATAAAACCACATTGAATGTACAGAAATTTTTCTGGACATCAAATAAGAGAAATAATCAAATGAATTAATGTCTTTCCAAATTCAAAATCTCTACAAGTGTTCCAACTTTAAGGAACTACCTTCGTTCTATTCTAATTTTCTATTGTTATTTCTCAATGCTCCCAACACAAACTATTTTCCCTGGAACATCCTATCTATCTATCTATCTATCTATCTATCTATTTATTTATTTATTTAGAAGGTGGAGTTTCGCTCTTGTCGCCCAGGCTGGAGTACAGTGGCTCAATCTTGGCTCACTGCAACCTCCGCTTCCTGGGTTCAAGTGATTCTCCTGCCTCAGACTCCTGAGTAGCTGGTATTACAGGTGCCCGCCACCACACCTGGCTAATTTTTGTATTTTTAGTAGAGATGGGGTTTCACCATGTTGGCCAGGCTGGTCTTGCACTCCTGACCTCAGGTGATCCACCCGCCTGGGCCTCCCAAAGTGCTGGGATTAACAGGTGTGAGCTACCACCCCCAGGCCCCATAGACATTTTTAAATCTACACCTCTTCATTTTCTTTACATATCCCTCAGGATCCACATCACGGCTCTACTTTCTTTCAAACAACTTTTACCATATGCTCCAGCTCACACTACCATCTCCCTACCTCCTATGCTTACAGCAACCCCCCTCCATATGACTTACATAAAAAGTTTGTGATTATTAATTAGGATTGGAAGTTTCCAACAGATTTGTGGTCAGGGGAGACTATTTAGGGAGCATGAGTCTAGTTTTGATCACGATGAGTTTGAAGTTCCTAAACAAACACCGATCACTAAAGAAGTGAAGATCAACATGTTTCTAGAGTAAAAACAATCACAAGTACAACCTCTACAACATCTTACACAGGGAAATTCCGCCCTAAAGTCTGTCAAATGGGCATAAAGGTAATTTTACATATGTATAATCGTAAGTTATACCCAAGAAAAAGCAAACATCTTGTAAAGTTGGGATATAGCATAAAACAAACTCAGCTCAGTTAAATCACAGTTTAGCTTTATCTAATTCCAAGTTAGACAACTAAATTAGGACGCCTTTAAGAGTAACTTGACTAGCAACTTCTAAGCTTAAAAGAAATTTTCCAGATAAAAAAATAAATGTCTGGAAACCTTAAACTCAACTTCTTCCTGCAATCAATATAGGCCTCCTTGATCGATTTCCCCATAACAAGAGGAGGTCATAAAAACCATTCATGGCCATCTCATTTAGTTGTCTCTTCAACTTACACCCTAAATTCTGTGCTTAAATAGCTATTCTCCTGATTTTTCCACTGTACGTCTTCCCACTATGGAACATGAGCCCACTCCTTTCCCTTCCCACCATCCTACTGGTATAGTTTTACCCCGTATATGGCATTTATTTATTTTTTTTTTTGAGACGGAGTCTGGCTCTGTCGCCCGGGCTGGAGTGCAGTGGCCGGATCTCAGCTCACTGCAAACTCCGCCTCCCGGGTTTACGCCATTCTCCCGCCTCAGCCTCCCCAGTAGCTGGGACTACAGACGCCCGCCACCTCGCCCGGCTAGTTTTTTGTATTTTTTTTTTAGTAGAGACGGGGTTTCACCGGGTTAGCCAGGATGGTCTCGATCTCCTGACCTCGTGATCCGCCCGTCTCGGCCTCCCAAAGTGCTGGGATTACAGGCTTGAGCCACCGCGCCCGGCCTGGCATTTGTATTGTGAGTGCCAGAACGCTCATACTTGGGCGTATTTTTATCTTTGTATGTTACAACTCTGTTATTTTGTACTTTTGTTTTTTCTTTGTCTACAGTTAATATTTGCCCCATTTTAAAAGCTGCCTCATTTTCTACGCACCCATCAATACTATATCTTTCCCAAACTCTCCAGTAGAATCCTAAAAAGCATGCTAAGTACAGGAAAATCCCTTAACGAAGGCAATGCATCAATGCCATTTTTTCCTGGAGGCCTCTCTCCTGGGACCAGCCCTGTTCGTCTCCTCCAATCTGGACTAGCTGCTCTCCAGACGGTTGCACAGCTGTTGCCTGAGATTTCCCTTCACTGTAGGGTTTCAAAGCCAAAGCCTAAGACTCACTGACAGGAGAAGGAAAAAAAAAACCAGACAGACACTCCTGGGATGCATCACCAAACTGATATTTATCAGGGGATATGGAAGAGGGAATGTTTAATGAAGCCACTCAGTGACTAATATGATAAAAGAGAAAGACCACAGAATTTATCCCTTGACTGAACACTAAAACAAATATCGAGAGTCTTCTCAAGTACTAAAATCTGAATATTTCCTAACAGCCTTTGACACTGAAATTAAAATACATCTTAACCCAGACTGTAGATTCATCTTTACGTCATTTCTTACATCCATAATGCTTTTGTGTACCCGAAAAAAAGCATATTTTTTTCCTCAATGCTAAATGAGAATTGGCTTTAAAAAAATCATTCTTTAAGTACAAACATCAAATAACTTTTTAAAAATATAATATGTGAGAAAAAAATTTCCTTAATTTCATTTCAGTATTCCCTTCATAATAAGTAAATAACCAGTTCTGCTTTAATGGGTATTATTTGGAATTATTATAAAGATATGCTGTACCTAATTCACAATAGTAAAACTGAAAAACTTTAAGTCCACAAAAAAGCATTTCTTTAGTTCTTTTCATAGGGAAGAAATACATCAAAAGTTCCCTATAATTATGAGAAGTCTGTGTCTAATACATTTTACATATTTATATACTATTTTTAATGTAGTTCATTATTTAAAACATAATGAGAGCTTGATTTCATGTCAAAGGCTGAAGTTAATTCAGTTAATGCCATTTTTTTTTATGTTGGATGTAAGCTACTCTTCTACCCCAAGAATCATAATAATAGCTGTCTGTACCACTCTAAAACACTTCCTTAAATTTCATATTCTTCATCTGGCTACAATTATCACATGGCATAAACCACAGGGCTCTCAATCCCAAAATCTTCCATCACTTCTGTCACACACAAATTCTCTTTTCTACTACAGCTGTCTGGAAAGTTATTTACTGGCTTGAATGATTAAAAAAGAAAATCAAACTCGGCAGGGCGTGGTGACTCACGCCTGTAATCCCAGCTCTTTGGGAGGCTGAGGTGGGCAGATCACCTGAGGTCGGGAGTTCGAGACCAGCCTGACCAACATGGAGAAACCCCGTCTCTACTAAAAATACAAAATTAGCTGAGCGTGGTGGCACATGCCAGTAATCCCAACTACTAGGGAGGCTGAGGCAGGAGAATTGCTTGACCCCGGAGGCGGAGGTTGGGGTGAGCCGAGATCACGCCACTGCACTCCAGCCTGGGCAACAAAAAGGAAAACCCAACCCCCCAAAAAAAAAAAAAAAAAAAAAAAATCAAGACAGTATCTCAAGATTTTTATTTGTTTTGGGAAATGACATGATGAAAAGGGGGTTCTAAAGACAAAAGGGAAAATTGTTTCCTTTCTCTGCTTGCGGTAGGGACTGATGGAAACACAGTGCTTGAGAAAGATGAAGTGGCTCCAGTAGCAAGAGAGCTTTGATGAAAGTCCACTTTTTCCTCTGATTCTTCATCATAACCATTTGCAATCATTTACCTCAGAATAAAACAGAAAATTCCACGACAATAAACACAGTTTGAGGTTAGCTAAAAATATTGTTCATATTAAATTTATGTTAAAACAGCAAGCTGAAATGGTGTGGGAATTATCTAATAATTTCCAAGACTGAATTACCCAGCTATAAAACAGAAGCAGCTGTTTGCTGGTTGGCACAGAAAAGTTCACGTTTCAGACCACCAGATATGACGTAACAGTACTAATTCCCAATATAGGGAGAAATTTTTGAAGACTCAATGTAACAGAAAACCACAATGTTCAGCTGATACGTTACTAAATCTGATGGCATTTTTTAATGGCATTTTTAAACTATGACACAGCTTCAGGAAGTCCTGAAAACTTGTGCCTCTAAAGGCATTTTTGTCTTTTTTATATAACATAGGTGCAAAAAGCTGAAAAATGTGACCATGACCGTGTGAAATTTAAATTATACCTCACTTTATTTTTTTTACTTCTGTGGATACCAGTGTCTGTCTTAGTCTGTTTCTCCCTATATACACTGTACATGGAAACCAACTAAAAGCCTATCTAGGCCAGGCATGGTGGCTCACGCCTGTAATCCCAACACTTTGGGAGATCAAAGCGGGTGGATCACCTGAGGTCGGAAGTTCGAAACCAGCCTGGCCAACACAGTGAAACCCTGCCTCTATTAAAAATACAAAAATCTGCTAGGCGTGGTGGTGTGCTTCTGTAATCCCAGCTACTTGGGAGGTTGCGGGAGGAGAGTCACTTGAACCCAGGAGGCGGATGTTGCACTGAGCGGAGATCTCGCCATTGCACTTCAGCCTGGGCAACAAGCGAAATTCCATCTCAATAAACAAACAAACAAACAAACAAACAAAGCAGTATCCATAAGAAATCAACACAAAATATGTCTAGCTGTTCATTTGAAAGCAAATGACAGGGGTTATACTTCACTTGTAACACTTAATAATCTCAAAGTTTTGATTTGTGAATTCCATTATCTCTTGGAGAAAGCTACAACACACATATATAATCAGTGATCTAACTCAAATAGTGCTGGAATTTCCTACAGAAATGGCTAAGCATGAATAACCAAAGTCACAGGTGATTCCTAATATTCTGCTCATTTTTTTAAAGTTTTTTGCTTCTTTCTGCTCATTTTTTTTTTTTTAATGACTTAATTAAAATAGCTTTTAAAAAATTTCCTGCTTTCTGCCGGGTTGTGGTGGCTCATGCCTGTAATCCCAGTACTTTGGGAGGCCAAGGCAGGTGGATCCTGAGGTTAGGAGATCAAGACCAGACTGGCCAAGGTGGTGAAACTCCGTCTCTACTAAAAATATGAAAAAAATTAGCCGGGCGTGGTGGTGGGCGCCTGTAATCCCAGCTACTCGGCAGGTTGAGGCAGAGAATGGCTTGAACCCCAGAGGCAGAGCTTGCAGTGAGCCAAGATTGCACCACTGCACTCCAGCCTGGGCGACAGAGTGAGACTCCGTCTCAAAAAAAAAAAGAAGGAAAACAAAAAATTCCTACTTTCCAAAGATTACTGATGTCTTTTACTGGAAAATGGTTTCTAAAGACCATAATCTAGGTGCAGTACTGTTGTTTACTGCTACTGAGTTGGTCTTTTAGGCCTTTTCATTATTTTTAGGCCTGCAGTGGACAGTATTTATGGGGAAAAACGTTATCTGAAATCTACAACGACATGTTATACTGAGAAATGATACCTAGAAGTCAAACTCATGACTACAGGGTATCTTCTTAATAGATTGTATGTTACATGTGAATCTTCTTTTTCCACATCAAAAATTCTGATTCTCAAATACATGGGATGACTGAATTAAAATATCACACAACTATTCACTTATGTTATGCCACATTACTTATGCACCAGGCTCAGAATTACACACTAATACTACTACCATTAACATAAAAACAGTTAACGTTTCTTTATGCACATCTTCTTCTCATTTTTCCCCATTAAAGTTACTTTCACTCGTGTCCCTGTGAAGAGACCACCAAACAGGCTTTGTGTGAGCAACAGGGCTATTTATTTCACCTGGGTACAGGCGGGCTGAGTCCAAAAAGAGAGTCAAAGAAGGGAGATAGGGGTGGGGCCATTTTATAAGATTTGGGTAGGTAAAGGAAAATTACAGTCAAAGGGGGTTGGGTTGTTCTCTGGTGGGCAGGGGTGGGGGTCATGAGGTGCTCAGTGGGGGAGCTTTTAAGCCAGGATGAGCCAGAAAAAGGAATTTTACAAGGTCATGTCATCAGTTAAGGCAAGGACCAGCCATTTTCACTTCTTTTGTAGTGGAATATCATCAGTTAAGGCAGGAACAGGCCATTTTCACTTCTTTTGTGATTCTTCACTTGCTTTGGGCCATCTGGGTGTATATGTGCAGGTCACAAGGGACAGGATGGCTTAGCTTGGGCTCAGAGGCCTGACAGTTACAGAATCTCTTTATTGTCACAGCATATAGCTGTGGAATACTGTATTATCCTACTTTTTACCATCACTGAGTCTTAGTTTTTATGTTTCTACTTAATGCTCATTACCCATCCTTGTATCAGTTTTTCTCTAGGTATTTTGGTTATCTGAAACTTGTTCTCTAGGAGACTCTACAGGAAAATAATGTGAAAATATGCCCTGAGTTATTGTATGTTGATATTTATTTCATGTGATCATATCTGCATGTCAATTTGATGTAATATACAATCCTTGTTTTGGCTGGGCACAGTGGCTCATGCCTGTAATCCCAGCATTTTAGGAGGCTGAGACAGGTGGATCACCTGAGGTCAGGAGTTCAAGACCAACCTGGCCAACATGATGAAACCCCATCTCTACTAAAAAGACAAAAAATTAGCTGGGCATGGTGGCAGGTGCCTGTAATCCCAGCTACTCAGGAGGCTGAGGCAGGAGAATAGCTTGAACCCAAGAGGTGGAGGTTACAGTGAGCAGAGATCATGCCATTGCACTCCAGCCTTGGCAACAAGAGTGAAACTCCGTCTCAAAAATAAATAAATAAATAAAGAATCTTTGTTTTGCATTTGCTTTCTTTGGTATCTTAAATGTTGCTTTATTTTCCTTTGGCATAAAGCACTGCTGTCAAAAACTCTTGTTAAAATAATAATTTCTTTGTAAGTGAAAAACAAAAATATTCTCTGCCCTCAAAAATTATAAACTTAGTTACCAAAAAGCAAAAAGTATTATGTGTATACATAAAAGCAGTATACATTCATTATCATCTTGAAAACAATTATTTGGATATAAACTTTAAAATTATAACATAATAGTATTTATTATAAATGAATTAAAATAGTAATGATTTTTAAAAACTACTACTCTTATCATGACCAATTACCTCTTCTTTCTGAAAAGTGTGAACCATGTTCTTCTACACATATCCTTTCAGTTCCTACCTTAAAGACTTTGTTGACCCTCTGTCTGAGTACCTAAAATACATCTCCTTTCTTGCCTTGAAATCTTATCCTTGAGATCTTGGCTCACAATGCTACTTCCTGTCAAGTCTGCCTTAAATTCCTGAGCTGAAATTCCATCCCCCTTCATGCCCACTATCTACTCGGTAAGAGGAAGGCCCACATTTCAGCCACCTCTAGGGACTCTCACACGGTGGGTGATCAATAAAACATACACAATGAATACATAAGTTTGACCTTTTATTGGTCAATTTTGTAGGACTTATTTCTCTGAGAATATTCAATTAACTGTTTCCTAAGGTGGAAATTTGGAAAAGGAGAATTTAAAATTGTTTAAATAGATTTAAATAGTAATTATTTTAAATGGTTTTAAGTAGAAATTACAGGTGCTTTCACTCTATCAATAAAAAAAAATCATAGCTAAATGTAGGGCTATCTACGCTTAAGTTAAACTCAGGATCATAAATCAGTATTAAAATTTTCCTCCATATTTTCATATACAATTATGTGACACATATATTTTATTACACCAACGATTAGATTTGCAAGGCATTCCGCCAATAACTGTTATATAAAAATCAACTAAACACAAATTTATCTACCAGGATGTTTATCACAGCATCACTTATAACAACTATTACACCACCACAAAATAAAGAAAACTACCTAAACAACCATAAATAAAGAGTAAACACATTATGGTGTCTGGTGTGATGCTACATTAAAAATTATGCTCTCCAAGAATATTTAATTTCACAGATAGGGTATTCTAAAAATGTCAGGTGAAAAAAGCAAGTCACAAAACAGGAAACAATTATATAACACTAAAAACAAAAGCAAAATATATATGAAAAGAATGTAGACTGCAAGGAAGCCAAATGGTTTTGATTATTTTTAGCTAGTGGTTACATTTTCACAACTTTGTACACTGAATATACATTACTTTTGTAATCAGAGAAATTTCTTTTGAGCACATATTTGCAATTCATAGCATGTACTACAAATGAGATGTCCATTAGCCTTGCTATTCATTTTTCAAAGCAATTACTAACAAGCCTTGGGACAATATCACGCCAAATAAGCTGGGTTTCTTTTTCTCACCTGTCATCTAGGACCTACACAGATAGATAAATTCTGTGCTTCAAGAAAATATCAGCAAAGCCCACTCATAAGCCATAACAGCAGTTTTTCAAAAGTTATTGTTTCTTTTCAATGCCTCCTGTTACTTAATGACACCTGAATACAACTCCAGTAAAGAAGACAAAACTGAAGATGTAATGAAGTATAAATCACCCATACTATTATAGCTCTTATCAATCAAAACATTAGTTGTTAAAAGTCCCAGAAAGAGGACACGATACCAGGTACAATAATTAAAATGAAAAGCAACAAAATTGGAAACGGAGCCAAGAAACACCACTACGCTTCTTTCTTTTCAAAATGTGACTCTTAAAAAAGTCAGTCTTCTCAACTCATCCCCCTGTCCTGAGTTTTAGAAAGTAAATCAAGCAGGAGCCAATGCAATTGAGGCCACTGTGGAACTTGGGACAGGGCCAAGGAAGTGCGGCAGTGAGTCACGGAGGATGACCTATCTAGAAGGACACCATTTTTATGGAAGTTCTTGCTTAACCAAATGGAAGAGGGCTTCACTTTCTAAGTCTTCCTCACCCAGAAGGAATCTATGAGATAAATGTAAGCTCTTCCCATTCTTCCTTCTGGCCTATGTGGCTGCCATATGCAATTTTGGAGGGAAAAAAAATTAAGGAAGATCACGAATTTTCCTGAAGAATTAGTGATGATTAACGCTGCTTAAATACTGCTGAAGATTGTATGAACAAACATATTTTCTTTTAATTTGGCAGCGTGGTGTTTTTAAAACTAAAGTGTATTTTCCTATACTGTATGTATAAAGCTCATAAAGTACAACTACTAAGAGATAAAACAAATTAATCATCATTCTGTGTTGACTTTCAAGTCTTTCTACTTTTCTCTATTACCATCTGATGGTACTACATACAGATGCAAAATTATATGTACTGATTTCATAGTCTATCTTTTGCTGATGATAAAATCTACTCATTTATTATACAAATTCATAGAAAAGGGCTTAAATAAAATCAAAATCACCTGTAATCCCACGGTTTGGAGATAAATACTGGTAAGATTTCTTTTTTGGACATGTTTTCTTTTACTTAGTTGAGAATCAGGCTGCATATACTGGTTTTGAAGCATGATTAACGTGGACCATTCACAAGTCCCATGGGAAGGCCACATATAAAGGAGTCTGATGTCTCTCCAAGGATGGCTGATTAGCCTTCCCTGATGAAGAAATACCCAGCAACTCTGGTCATTCCTTATGAGACCATGATGTAAACAATCAAGAACATTCAAGAATTTGCATCCTTCTTGTGTACAGAGGCCGGGCTCATTAAATAATGAGAATGATGAAGTACCATTCTCATCACAGTGCATGTATAGCCACCGCACATGCATCTCCCACGACTTCAGAATTAGTAGGATTTACACAGTGCAGGTCGGTGGGGACAGGAGGCGCCATGGGCACCAATTCTCTAGCACACTGGATTACATGCAGGGATTTACAAGATCCTTAAAGTCTACAATAAAAATGTTTTTCCATCCTCACCTCCATTTTTAAAGTTTGGTGAACTCTCATATGACATTTCTAACTATTGCGTTGTATTGATGTGTCTCAAGAAAATTGTTGTTTACATAAATTCAAAGAACTACCCTGGTATGTCAGAGTATTCAAATACATCCTTTCCATGCGAAAGAAGACAGCTGTACATAACTGATAAAAGGCAGCCAAGAAACCTAGAAAACAAGGCATGCTTTTCCTAAAATTATATTAAAACAATAAAATTCAAAATTAACATGAACTGAATATCTTTCTCATTTGACCATATCTGATTAGATTTCTGGTCACTACTACTTACATATCTGCAAAGTCTTAATTACAAAATGAAATAGAAGGGCCGGGCGCGGGGGCTCAAGCCTGTAATCCCAGCACTTTGGGAGGCGAGACAGGCGGATCACGAGGTCAGGAGATCGAGACCATCCTGGCTAACACGGTGAAACCCCATCTCTACTAAAAATACAAAAAAACTAGCCGGGCGA
>NW_012120598.1:4528133-4532264 GCF_000951035.1 Colobus angolensis palliatus | reverse complement strand
AGAGCGAGACACCGTCTCAAAAAAAAAAAAAAAAAAAAAAATGAAATAGAATGACATTTAAGGTAAAATTCTGTAACTTGTAATTCTTCTTTTGGATTAAGCTATTAATACCTGACTTTGCCCCAATACTTCAACAGTAATTTATTTTACGCAATGTTCCTTGCCTTTGCTGGTGAGAGACAAGCACAGAAAAGTGCCAATTTCAACAGTACAATTTCAACAGTGGATCTATTACACCACGAAGAGAAGTTATTCAAATGGAAAGGGTTGAAAGCTTTGCAAAGAAAATATTCTCCTTGAGTAACAGTAATGATGTGCTTGAATCACACGAGATAATTAATAAAATGTTCACATGATTAAGATGAATCTTACCCTCTGGTTGCAGAGGTACTAACAAAAGCAAAGGGTGAGATGAGAAAGCCAACTTATTCTCAAGGGAAATTAGCCACTCCATGGGAAGAAAGTGGCAACAGCAACCTGACATACTTTCCCCATGCAGACAAGAAATGTTGAGCACATATGTCCAAGCAAAATATTACAGAAAAATAATCCAGTGCCACACTGGATCCTTCATCTGATAAAGAGGTTAGGAAGGTTGCATGCAAGACATAACAAGCATTTTTTTCCCTTCAAGCTTTGTTTTGAATTTTAATACGCTTAATGTTTAAGACAATCTTATTTTGTTTGCTAGGTCAGTAAAAAAAAAAAAAAAAAAAATACAGTCCAGAGATTTTGGAGCATACTTATGTTAATGCTGAACAGTAATTCTTTGTTAAGCAGCAATAATATGTAAGAATGTTACCTACCACTATAAAGTAGAAAACATATCACTCATGCTTGTCTCCTTTATCAACACAACGATAGCTGTGAGTTTCTTTTTAAGTGTTATTTATTGTCTGTAATTCATAGTGAATATTTGCTTTAATACAAATTCTTGTTTATACTGTAAAAAATACTGGACCAATAATGAAGAGATCTTGGACTGTAGTGCTGACTGCAGTACTGACTCTCCCATTTATTGGCTATGAGTTATAGCAAGAGATCCAACCTCTCTGGATCTTGGTAGCTGTATAGCCTGTGAAGAGAGACTAAAAACCAACACTGCCTGCCTATTAAGTGCAGGTAAAACGTACATGAGTTACACCTACGTACCTATGTTACCTATGTTACCCCTATTGAAAAGCCTGTTTTTCAATTCCTTTTCCAGAAAGACAAGGCATGGTCTGCCTACTCTACCAGGTTATTTTATAAACTCTGTATAAAACTCTGGATTTGAGACCTTTGGAAAATTTGCCACTACCTAAGAAAAAAGCAGTGCCTATATTCCTTAATTCTAATCTAAGGTTAATAACAAAGTAAGAGACAACATATGCTCTACTTGTCACATTAGGGTCTAATTTCAGGTCCAAAGGAAAAGGACCAGTGATTCATAAAATGAGAAAATACGGTAAAATGATTCAAACAGGCCAAGTACCTACAGGAAATAGCTAATGATTATCTAGTCCCATGGTAGTCAAGAACAGTTAGTGTCAACATGCTCATTTCACATCAGACACTACACCAGAACCAGGAAATTTGCTTAACATGTCGCAAGTGACCTATCTTCTTGAATTATGTACCTCCACATCAAAGGAGCCCAGAATCTGTTCATAGGATGAAAGAGAAATCTGATAATGACTGATGGCAAAGCCTTGGCAGGAATAAACTCCTTCCCAGAGACAGAATTATTTTATGGGCTTCTCTCCATTTCTCCTTGCCAGTCTCCAGCCTGTGCATCACAGCTCTGTAATTATTTGTTAGTGGAATGATACATTTTCAAGTGGTTCTCTTTCCATAATGGTTAAAAACATAAGGTGAAGACAGGTCATTAACTTTACTGTCAAATAGGTGCTTGTTAGATGAGATTAATTATTTAAAACCACATTTCTTAGGCTGTTGTTTCCTTAAATGGTACATAATACAGTGTATCACAACAAATACGAATATTTGGACAGTCTCTGTGTAATTATAATATTATAAAATCTTCTGACTTGATATTGAGATCTGAGGACACTTTTTATATTTTTATTACTTGTACTGTTCGTTCACTTGGAGGTTTTTTGTTTGTTTTTGTTTTTTAAGGAAACTCTTGATTTATCAAATGTTTAAGAATCTAGTTTTCTACACTCTCTTCATCAATCACATTGTGAATAAATTACATTGTAAGTAAATTCACCAGGTGAAATCTTCATTCTAACGCCCAGTGTTTTCATTTTATGTCCCAAATTATGCACATGAATGAACAGCAATCAATATGCTCTTATGACATTCATTTTTGACGACGTATTACGAAGATCTCTAGAATCTTCAGTAATTATCCTTACTTTCTAGGTTTGCTGTTGGATTTTCTTTGAAATATTCCTTTTAACCTTTATAAGAAGTCATCAGAATGCACATCAATATTGGTCCACAATCTCCACAATCTCTATATCCTTATTTACAACCTGCCTACTGACGAATACACTTGTGGAAAACATCTAGATGTAAGATATCGGAGCAAAGAACTTGATTTCTCCAATGACTGGTCACACAAAAACAACAATTAGGAACAGACTAATAACCAAGTTAGATTAAATATGGAGAATGACAGTTTCCAGAGGAAAAGAGCATGATACCACATAAAACTACTCAATTTTTTAAAATAAAAGGTTGAAGTAAATTTGAGGTTTGGGACAAAACATTAAACATTAGTGATCAAACTGTTTCCTCCAGTTTGATGTAAGCAGAAAAAAAGCCTTCCCAATTCCAATTCCTCTGCTATCACCAAATAAGAGGAGTAGTTATTGTAAAAAAGTTTTTTTTTTTTTTTTTTTTAGAAATTAGCAAAATGTTGCAGCTTCACATTAGATTCTTTCTCCTAGAAAGTCTATGTGAAGAAACACACAAGGCCCCAGTTCATGAGAATCATCTATGGGATATGGTAAAATAAGAATTCACGGATCCACTACTATAGGCATTTTTCATTCAGGAGTCCTGGGACTGGCTCAGGAATTTGTAATTTCAATAAACACCCTGGGTAAATTCATTCTGAGGCAGAGAACTCAAAAATACTGCTCTTGGAGTGTCAGTGTACAGAATGGAACTGCAAGAGTCCAAAACACAGTACAACACAGAGTGGCAACGTGCTGAAGAACAAGTCTGTGTATATGAGCTAACAGGAACATCCTCTTTTTCTTCCCTAAAGACCAGGCCCCCAGTCAACACCAGCTCCACGGCCAGCCGGCTCACCTAAGCAGCGGTAGGGAATCACAAAGTGGGGATGGGTCTTGCACTGCTTGCGGCCCCGCTTGCACCAGTTCTGGATGGTCACTGGTTGGTTGGCTTCTACCACATTGGTGATCTGCAGTTCAGGGTAGACCTGGGAGAGCACACAAAAAGAATCAATTGTTATTAGAGGCAGGGGCTGGCATGTACAAGCATCTAATGAGCCTCCACTGTAAGATACAGGTGGAGTGTCCCTTATCCAAAATGATTGGGACCAGAAGTGCTTTCAAGGTCTCTGACTTTTTCTGATTTTGGAACATTTGCATTATACACTTACTGGTTGAGCATCTCAAATCTGAAAAGTCCAAAATCCAAAATACTCCAATGAGCATTTCCTTTAAGCATCATGTTGGCACTCAAAAAGTTTTGGATTTTTGAGCATTTCAGACTCTGGATTTTTAAATTCGGGATACTCAACTTGTACTGCTATTCCCTAACAGTCAAGCCTGCTCTACTTCTGACCAAGCTAAAAAAAAACCCAGTAGAAAGAAAAAGATGTAAATAACAAATATCTAGCCATTCCATTCAAAATGTTTATCAATGCAACTTTTAATTTATTGCATTCATTTAGACTGAAAATATTTTCCCAGGGGAGCTCAAATAGAAACAAGAGGGGGAAAGGAGGATTCTTACAAGCATGGGGTGACTTTCGGTGTGGGGAAAAAGAGAGGTCAGCCTGTTACTGTGTTATTATAGATAGAAGTAAGTTTAAGAGACTCCATTTGGCTCTGTATTTGAGATGCTGTTAATCTGTGACTCTACCCCCAATCTTGTCCTTGCTAGAAACATCGCTGTGCTAATCAAGGTTGAAAGGATTTTGGGCTGTAA
>NW_012120598.1:4519567-4519878 GCF_000951035.1 Colobus angolensis palliatus | reverse complement strand
TGTATAAAAGTACAATGATTTTACATTGTTTAGGGCCAGATAATCAAGAAAGTACTGTTCAGCCAATGATTACTTCAATTCCTGTTAATCTATGGAGATTTGTTACAACAATGGGGTACAGAAATTATTATGCCTGCTCCATTGTTGTTTAAGCCACAAAAAATAGAAATAAGAAAAGACACATTAAAAACATTAAATGACTTTCAAAAATTGTTGGGTGATATTAATTGGATTCGGCCAACTCTAGGCATTCCTACTTATGCCATGTCAAATTTGTTCTCAATCCTAAGAGGAGATCCAGACTTAAATAG
>NW_012120598.1:4512965-4514075 GCF_000951035.1 Colobus angolensis palliatus | reverse complement strand
AGGGAACTCAGAGACCGGTGCCAGTGTGGGTCCTCTGGAAGCACAGCACTGGCCCCCTGGGGCCTCGCTTTTCTTTCTCTATACTTTGTCTCTGTGTCTTTATTTCTTTTCTCAAGTCTCTCGTTCCACCTAGCGACAAGCACCCACAGGTGTGGAGGGGCAGGCCACCCCTTCATTTCGGTGTGAAATAAATTGGTGTGGGATAATAGTCTGTAATGTTCTAAATAAATGTTACAGTAGATATGGCTGGGGATATTATGTTTACTTAAATTCAACCTCCCCCTAGATCTCACTAATCAGACAAACATTTCACAGGATATGACACATAGAAAGCTTTCTATATAAAAATCCTGCTCTTATTCCAAGTAACTTACATGAAAATAATTTATCAAAAATTTATCAAGGATGTCATTTAGATAAAAAAACTCATGAATTCTCTTTGCTCCTATAACTAACTACAGTGCCTTGCTTTGATTACTGTTGTGAATAAATCATGGTGTTTACTGAGCACTTAGAATGAAATGTGAAACTCGATCAATTAAATCACATTTGTGAAATATCAAACCACTTCTATTTATTAATGAGATTTGAAAGAAGAACATAAACACAAACATCTAGTTTTACAATGTGCATTCCCTTACATAAATCTTGCATTTCACCAGGGTGGCTGTTTTGCCAGGTAAGTAACAATGAATACAGAGATCTGATAGTACAAGCAAGGGAATGATTAGAATGCTGGGCCATGCAATCTGAAGTGGCAAAAGTGGGAATATGGGGGGAATTAGACACAGGTAAAAGGTGGTAGGATCAATGGAGACAGTTCACTGATCACACTCCAGGGGCTAAAGAATGTGTGGCGTACATGACTGGAGAAAGTAAGGTGGTAATAAGTAGGACTTGCAGAGTCAGATAATTGAAATTAAAATTTTGGAGGAATTGCAGTTATTGGTCATTGCAAGGAGTATAATATGACCATTGTAAGCAACAGGTGATGGAGAATGATGAAAACAAGGTCACCAGGCCGGGCGCGGTGGCTCAAGCCTGTAATCCCAGCACTTTGGGAGGCCGAGACGGGCGGATCACGAGGTCAGGAGTTCAAGACCATCCTGG
>NW_012120598.1:4496157-4512870 GCF_000951035.1 Colobus angolensis palliatus | reverse complement strand
ACAGAGCGAGGCTCTGTTTCAAAAAAAAAAAGAAAACAAGGTCACTGGAGGGATGAGAATCATGAACTGACAAACTGGAATATTGGGAGGATCACTGAGATCAATATTAGGATCACTTAAGAATCCGCAAATGAGCTTTTCAGTCGGGCGCTGAGTGGTTTTTCGGATCATGTCTGGTGGCTCCGCGGATTATAACAGAGAACATGGCGGCCCAGAGGGAATGGACCCCGATGGTGTCATCGAGAGCAACTGGAATGAGATTGTTGATAACTTTGATGATATGAATTTAAAGGAGTCTCTTCTTCGTGGCATCTATGCTTACGGTTTTGAGAAGCCTTCCGCTATTCAGCAGAGAGCTATTACTCCCTGTATTAAAGATCCAAAAGGTAATTCTGGCACTTGGAGACTATATGGGAGCAACTTGTCATGCCTGCATTGGTGGAACAAATGTTCGAAATGAAATGCAAAAACTGCAGGCCGAAGCACCACATATTGTTGTTGGTACACCTGGGAGAGTTTTTGATATGTTAAACAGAAGATATCTTTCTCCAAAATGGATCAAAATGTTTGTTTTGGATGAAGCAGATGAAATGTTGAGCCGTGGGTTTAAGGATCAAATCTATGAGATTTTCCAAAAACTAAACACAAGTATTCAGGTTGTGTTGCTTTCTGCCACAATGCCAACTGATGCGTTGGAAGTGACCAAAAAATTCATGAGAGATCCAATTCGAATTCTGGTGAAAAAGGAAGAACTGACCCTTGAAGGAATCAAACAGTTTTATATTAATGTTGAGAGAGAGGAATGGAAGTTGGATACACTTTGTGACTTGTACGAGACACTGACCATTACGCAAGCCGTTATTTTTCTCAATACAAGGCGCAAGGTGGACTGGTTGACTGAGAAAATGCATGCCAGAGACTTCACAGTTTCTGCTCTGCATGGTGACATGGACCAGAAGGAGAGAGATGTTATCATGAGGGAATTCCGGTCAGGGTCAAGTCGTGTTCTGATCACTACTGACTTGTGGGCTCGCGGGATTGATGTGCAACAAGTGTCTTTGGTTATAAATTATGATCTACCTACCAATAGTTAAAACTATATTCACAGAACTGGCAGAGGGGGTCGATTTGGGAGGAAAGGTGTGGCTATAAACTTTGTTACTGAAGAAGACAAGAGGATTCTTCGTGACATTGAGACTTTCTACAATACTACAGTGGAGGAGATGCCCATGAATGTGGCTGACCTTATTTAATTCCTGGGATGAGAGTTTTGGATGCAGTGCTCGCTGTTGCTGAATAGGCGATCACAACATGCATTGTGCTTCTTTCTTTGGGAATATTTGAATCTTGTCTCAATGCTCATAACGGATCAGAAATACAGATTTTGATAGCAAAGCGACATTAGTCGTGAGCTCTTGTGAGGAAAGTCATTGGCTTTATCCTCTTTAGAGTTAGACTGTTGGGGTGGGTACAAAAGATGGGGTCTGTAAAGTCTTTCTTTCTTAGGAATTTATTTCCTAGTTCTGTAGAAATGGTTGTATTAGATGTTCTCTATCATTTAATAATATACTTGTGGACTAAAAGATGTAAGTGCTGTATAAAATCAGCCAATTATGTTAAACTAGCATATCTGCCTTTATTGTGTTTGTCATTAGCCTGAGTAGAAAGGCCTTTAAAATTTTTTTAGAAAGCATTTGAATGCATTTTGTTTGGTATTGTATTTATTCAATAAAGTATTTAATTAGTGCTAAGTGTGAACTGGACCCTGTTGCTAAGCCCCAGCAAGCAATCATCCTAGGTAGGGTTTAATCCCCAGTAAAACTGCCATATCGCACATGTCTGAATGAAGTTTGAATGTTAAATAAATTGTATATTCACTTAAAAAAAAAAAAAAGAATCAGCAAATGAGTGGCTACGCTGGATGACAGCAAGGAAGGAGCTAAAATCTTCAAAATCTGAGTGGTGAACGTCGATGAGGTAGAAAGAGGTCTGGAGATGACCAACAGGTGGAGGAGCAAAACGATCTAGTCTGAAAGCATGTACTTCACAGATGAGGTGGGGGAGGCTTTTAGGGAAGAGAAAGGAAGAGTGGTTTGAAAACAAAAATGAAGAGGAAAAGAGGACATTCCCACCTGTAGGGGCAATGCTGTGAGGATTTTGAGAAAGGAACTTTGACCCGAGAAGGCTACAGGAGAAGTAGTGCGTGCCTTCCTTGGAGGGAGAACGAGGTCTCTGAGCAAGATAATGTCCACAGAGAGTTAGACAATACACGGAATTTTGCTTATGATTGTGCATGACATTCAGAGGGCTCGGCGTGACTCAATCTTTGTTTAAAAAGTTGCTATTTTGTTCATCATAGAGTTTTTTTGCAGTAATTTTGATTTTTAAAAATATCACATTAAAAATTCTTAATCTCAATTCCTGAGTGCCTTGTTTACCTTACCTTAGTCCCAGACCCCAAAAAAATCAATGAAAAAATAAGGCACTGTGAATGGATAAATAATACGACGGGGTACACACCTAGACAATGGAATGTTATTCAGCACTGAAAGGAAATGGCCTATGAACCCATGAAAAGACACGGAGGAACTTCACTAACATTGCTAAGTGAAAGAAGCCCATCTGAAAAGGCTCCATACTATATGACATTCTTCCCACTCTATGACATTCTGGAAAAGGCAAAACTCCGGAGACTAAAAAAGATCAGTGGTTGCCTGGGGTTTGGGCAGTTGGGGGCAGGGGGAGGATGAAGAGATAGAGCACAGAGGATTTTTAGGGCAGTGAAACTACTCTGTATGATACCACAATGATGGATATATATCATTATGCATTTGTCCAAACCCAAAAAATGTATACCACCAAGACTGAACCCTCAGGGAAACTATGGCCTCTGGGTGCTAATGATGTATCAATGTTGGTTCATCGATTGTAACAAATGTACCACTCTGTGGGGGATGTTGATAACAGGAGAGGCTAAGCATGTGTGGAGGTAGCAAGTATATGGGAAGCCTTTGTACCTTCTTCTCAATTTTTCTGTGAACCTAAAACTGCTCTAAAAAAACCCACCTATTTTAAAAACAAAATTTAAAAATAAGGTATCAATCAGTGTAGCAGGGGACAAATTCAGGGGTAGAGGTATATGCTATGAGAACACATAAAAAAATCTCTAAATCAGAATCCGGGGGTGGGTGTTGAGAGAGTTATTCTTGAAACCAGTGCTACAGTAGCCTAGCTCCAGAGGGATCCAGCTATTATGACTTCTCTTTATTTTACTTTGTTAAGTGTCTTAATATCTCAATGCAGGCACTTTAGATCACAGAAAATGCTCAACTGAAAAACGCCACTAAAAATTTAATATTTCCATGGCTTTTTTTTCTATATAATGAAAGGTGAAGTGGCTTTTTGTACTGGAATATAATTCTCCCACCATCTTTACTTGTTTATTAGATCACAAAGCTACAGCACTCATGAGTCATAAACTCTATGACACTTGAGAGTCCACCCTGAGGGACACGACTTTATGTGCAGTAAAGTGTGAGTTACTGCAGTTTTCTAAAGGGGTTCTAGCTGCCACTTCACTGAAATACAACCCTGCTGAGAATTTCCTCAGGAGTCGCTGGTTTTCTATAAACCCAGTAGCAGGCATATTCATTCACGTCATGGTTCCCTCCATACAGTTTAAAACCAACAAATTGTTTGTAGGGTACAAATTGATGACCAGGAGAAAAGAATCTGTTTCTCATGTTGGTTGCATACCATCTTCAGGTTCCTGTGGTAATAGCTGGTGCAACAGGGCAGTAACTGATTAGGTTGACTATTTCCAAGCAGGTAGAATTGCAAATTGATAAATTAAAACCCATGAAGATGGGGCTTTTCCCTAAAGAGTAGTTCTAGAACTTTATACAGTGATGAGCCAAACACAGAATTTACTTCCAGTTTCCGCCATGAAATCTAGGACATACGTGTTATTTTCTGCACTTCAGCTTCTCTCTCTGTAACACCGACAATGACAATTGTTAATATGCAGATGGGTGTGGAGATTATAAAATCTGAACCAGGCCGGGCACAGTGGTGTGCGCACCTGTAATCTCAGCACTCTGGGAGGCTGAGGCGGGCAGATCATGAGGTCAAGAGATAAAGACCATCCCGGCCAACATGGTGAAATCCTGTCTCTACTAAAAATACAAAAATTAGCTGGACGTGGTGGCGCACACCTGTTAATTGCCAGCTAGTCAGGAGGCTGAGGCAGGAGAATATCTTGAACCCAGGAGGTGGATGCTGCAGTGAGCTGAGATCACACCACTGCACTCCAGCCTGGTGACAGAGTGAGACTCGGTCTCAAAAAAAAAAAAAACAACACATAAAGCCCATGCACAGTTTTCCTTCTGTACTAACTATTAAAATGGAAGCAGTAAGCCAGGCACAGTGGCTCACACCTGTAATCCCAGCACTTTGGGAGGCTGAGGTGGGCAGATCACAAGCTCAGGAGATTTTAATATTTTCTTTGCGGCATCTCGAATCTTACATAGGAAATAAAGATAGAAGTTCCTTAAGCTGTTTAATTTGCATGTGTTTTTCAAAACATACATGTATTGCTAATATGACAAGCAGTGCAAACAATTTGCTAATACAGCACACATTAGCAAATCGTAATTCTCATACTCCCCTTCTTTTCTAAAATGTTTCTTATGTGAAACCCAATTCCGACTATTTTCTTCATTTTCCTTTTTTAAAAAGGACTCGAGATACTTATACCTAAAGCAGAAGCAAACCCAGGTCTCTGTCAGCTAGTAGAAAAATAAGCTGTCCTCAATTCCTACAAATTTTCCTAAATTATAGCCACACAGAACATTTGCTGTATAAATACATACACTGTGTTCCAAACACACTCTTACCTAAGATCCCTTAGACTACACTTCAAATGCCTAAGCCCATTAGGGTCCCCCCACATGGACAAACCTCCTCTGCTCAGGGTGAAATAATGCTAACCCCTTTTAGGGAATGTTTTCTGGTATTTATCAGTGTACCCCACATCGCTATTAAGTACGTATCTGTACTGCCCACCTGGTGAAAAGCTTTCCTCAAGGGCAGGAAACATAACGTGGCATGCTATAGCCTCCCCGTGGAGCTCCACATCCATCATCTTTGGCTTTCAGACTATCAGGGGGCTGCTGACCCCCAACTCCTTTTATGTGGTGCTCCCACCCTCAGCTGTCTGAAGGAGGACTCATTAGTGACTGTATTTCAGCTCTGCAGCGCCATCCCTATACCTCGTTACAGCCCAAGAAAACCAAACTGTACATAGCATTCTCTCCCTCAAGGGCTTTCATGAACACACAAAGGCTGCCGCTAGATAAGGAAGAAATTTGGAGGTGAGGATAAGTCTGAGCCACAGGTGGCATGTCAACACCCAAGGGTGCATGGTGGCTTGCGCCTATAGTCCCAGCTACTCGGGAGGCTGAGGTGGGAGGATAGCTTGAGCGAGGAAGTCGAGGCTGCAGTGAACCATGATCACATCGCTGCACTCCAGTATGGGCAACAGGGTGAGACCCTGACTCAAAAAAAAAAAACAAAAACAAAACTTAACAAAAAAACAAAGAAAACCCCCCAAAAAACCATGGGTGGACTCAAACTAGGCATCTGGAAGAAGCAGTTAGTCCAGGAAAGGAAAACAGGGAAACACCCAGAGAGACAAGGGAAGATGAGAAACTGACAAGACTGGATCTAGCAGAGACAGGATCTGACAGGGCCTGCCTGTGCCCTCTAACTCTTGTGAGTCTTGGGATGTGCATTTGGATTCTAGGAGATGCCTTGTCCCCTTCAATAAGCCCTATTTCTAAACATAAGCTACTTTAGTAGTTTTATGCTCCTTCCAACTGAACAAAAGCCAAGGAAAAGGCCTGACTTGCATGCTGGTTCACTAATTCCCACCATGTGATCCCCTCAATCTCTGTGTGCAGAGCATTCTATCTTACCACTGCATCCTCCACTTTCCTTGATCACGTTATCTGATCCCTGACCACTTTCGACCTCCTATTCTGCTGATGGGCTGTCTGTCCTATTAGAATATACAGTGCTTGAAGGCAGGGACGATATGATTCATCTGGTGTTCCCTCAACAGTGGCCAACCCTTGGATAGCACAGTAAGTGTCTGATAAGCACGTAATTAATATTTCTGGTTAAGGTCAGAATCCATTCAATCAGGGACTTTCAGTATATATTAAGTTCCCTTTGGGTATTATAAACCTATCTCTTAAATAAGATATTCTAAATAGTTGTTGGATTATGGGCTTTTGAGGAAAATAAGTATCTCAATGCCTTTCAATATTGTTCTTCCAAGTAGATATGACAGCTTATACAAATCACAGCATCTGCTATAAGCAGCAGTAGATTACTGTAAATAAGCACTCAGCTGAGGAAGACATTTAGGAAGAGTGACAAGTTAAGCTCTCACTTGGGCTAATGGGGCCCATTCAGTTAGTACAGGAATCTGAAAAGCAGCCTACCTACCTGGTCATACAGTCATGTTTTATCATTGAAAGTGAATATATCAGTACATAATAATTTTAAGAGTGCATAAGAAATTCCAAAGACTAACAACCAGGAAAGAGGGAGAACACAGACAATCTTAGATCCATATTAAAAGTTTATCATTGGTAGCCTAAGTAGTTTTGTCTACTGAAGAAATAGCTTAAAACCTGGTCACCATCAGAATGTGTTGTTCCGCATTTTAAAAATCTGAAGTCTCTCTTCTCACTCTCTCTCCAAGCTGGAAATGTATTGATCTCAGACAAGATGACATTTAAGTTGCTAAATACGTAAAGCAAGAAAAGACATTGATGATATTTAAGAAAGCCAAGAAGATAAATATATATATTAAAAAAAACTTCGTAAAGCCGTATGTTGTCAGAGTCCTACAGAAACTCTGTCTCTATTCCCAATATTAAGGGCAAATGGAGAACCTAAAAGTCCCTTTTGTAAACAGGCCACCTAAGACAGGTGATTAATGCTGAAAGTCTGAATTATGATCAAAGGTATTTCAAAAACACAAAATCAAATGTGGCTAACAAAAGACAGAAAACAAAGTTAATGAACAGAGTAAATGGAATTGGTAATTGCTACTAATTCTCAAAACAGTTTGTCCACGTTTTTATTTAGTCATTCAATTATTAAATTCACCTTTGACCAAATTCTCAAAGATATTTCTTTTTGAAAACACTAAAAATTATGTGGTACTAATAAGATGTTTTAAATATATTAGCAAAACATCAATTAGTAACATGTGATGCTTTAGCACATCTTAATTTACAGACTTTACAGGTCACTAGAAGAGATAAGCAACAAACCCGCATGTGTTTTGCCAGGATTGCTGGAGAACCTGAACAGTTCAGATAAAAACCTTGCATTCCAGACTGACTCAGGAACAAGAGTAACTAGATTTGATCATTACTGCAGTTGAGTGACAGGTGGATGGGAGGGTTCATTTTACTATTCTTTCTACTTGTACACATGCTTGCAATTTTGCATTTAAAGCACTAAAAATTTAAAAAAATAAACTTAGTCCAGAGGAAACAGCCAGTTTTCTAAAGTTATAACTGCATGTGTAAAAGGAAAAAAAAAAACAACCCAGGATCCAAATTGTGTCTGCATGACTGCAGCTAGCATATATGAATATATACATGAAACAGAGAAATCAAATGCTCTATAGAAAAATGTTTCAGAGATAGCCTATCTTGTATATTTATTTCCATCTTCTCAAAGCTTTTCCATACCAGTCCCTTTTTCAAAGAACATATCCAAGAAGAAAGTAAGAAAAATGTCATAATTGAGGGTTTCCTAAGTGCCAGACGTCATTGCAAATGTTTTATGTGTAGCACATCATAATCCCGAGTTAGTAATTGCTCCATTTTATGTAAGATGAAACTAGAACAACTAAAATAGACGCCATTTCTAAGCATTCAAGGAGTATATTAATTATAAATTTTAAACTACTCGAACTTAGGCATATAAACTAAGACAAAGCAAGTCCTAGATAATATATACTTCCGTTTCTGGATTTCAATGACATTCTTTAAATTTTCCTGGAATACAAAGAAATATCACATCTTAAACTGTTCTCAACAAAAATTATTTTATTAATGAGGAATACTGAAAACAGAATCTCTAATTTAATTGAGAACGAGAATTGGAAAATGAAAACGTTCTCTGCTTGCAACTTAATGAGGCGCTGAGAGACAGCGTGCAGCTGATGAAAACGCTACTGCAATAACGGGAGGTATCAGCGTGCTATGTTTCCAAATGATGGCCTTATGTGAAAGCAAAGGCGGTAAAATGCTGCAGGGCGTTAGCCTATTTCCCAGTAATTTGGCCAAACTCTGCTTCTGACATTCTCAATAAATATATTGCTATATCCACACTTTCATACTCAGAGTTGGAAAATACTGTCAAAGAACCTTGTTTGATAGATAAGCTATTCTAATTTCAAAGTGTTGAATGAAAAACAGACTGGGGTTGGGGGGAAGAGATGGGAGAGAAATCAAAATAAATAGGACAGGACACAAAAGTGAAAACACGAGCAGATGTGTACACATAGCCTAGATTCTCCTATTCTCTCTCTTTCAACATAGAGCTAATTTTCTTATTTTAAAATATCCAACTGGCTTCAACTTTTTTAGCCCTAGAAGAAATCCTATGGTCAGTAAAGCAATCCTTATATTTATGCAGACCAGAAGTGCATAAAATACATCCACACTCACGTATAAACAGCCTGATCCCTCTATTCAAAAACCGTCTCATTTAATATGAATTTGAGATCTTTCCAATTCCAAAACCACAATGTATACGTGCCTCTGATTTGTCAATTTTCAGCCTACAAGGGTGAAGGGTGCCCATAGCAAAGTAATAACAGTCAAGAACGTACCAGGCCTTCTACCATAGGATAATGTATACAGTATGCCTTCCAACTCGGTAAGATTAAAAAGACCACCTGTGTTGTTTGCTTTTTATCTAATTTTAATTTCATACAACTGTAGAATGGAAAAAGAAAGGTTGAGAAACAATTCTTGTCTGGGAATCCCATGTTCAGTTATGTATTTTAGAGGACAAAGTTGGGCAAAGGAAATGGTTTTGCTCAACTCATCTAACAGGTGGTTTTCGCTCTGTGCAGGCACCGCTGTGCTTGTTTGCTGATCCTGTTAGTCTACAGACAAAGTAACTGTTCATTTAAAGCCAGAAGGTTAAAGAGGCAGAGAACAGATAATGTTAAATGGTGGAAAAGAAAACAGGAAAAAGAGAATATACCCATAAACCAATAAAAGAGATGAAAAACAAAGCCATGTTCACCTAATGGTCCCAATTGGAAATTTCTGCCTGTATTTGAGGCTTAACCTGTTCAAAGTTACCTCCAGAGACCTGCTGCGCAGTGTAAGTTACCAGAAACATCAACACTTTCAGGAAGCCCCTAGCCCCTAGCTCCAAGAAGTGCTCTGCATGTTATTAATAGGAATACAGAGGCTGGAAGAGCCGTTTTAATTTCTCTCTCTTTTCTTTTCTTTTTTTTTTTGAGATAGAGTCTCACTCTGTCTCCAGGTTGGAGGGCAGTGGTGTGATCTTGGCCCACTGCAACCTCGGCCTCCAAGTTGAAGCATTTCTCCTGCCTCAGCCTCCCGAGTACCTGGGACTATAGGCGTGCACCACCATGCCCAGCTAATTTTTGTATTTTTAGTAGAGACAGGGTTTCACCATGTTGGCCAGGATGGTCTCGATCTCTTGATCCACCAGACTCATCCTTCCAAAGTGCTAGGATTACAGGTGTGAGCCACTGCACCCAGCCCAAGTTCTCTCTTTAAAAGAGGAAGAACAGTATGGGGACTCATCTAATTTCTTGCTTAACTGACAATACGTAACTTTTACAACACTTGCCTGTGTGTTTCTATCACAAAGTGAGGATATGGTTTAAGACTGAGGACACAGTCTGAAAACTGAACAGGCAGCCTTCCTGGACAGCTCGGGTGACAAAGAGCAGTGATGCCCTTAATATAGCACCTCTGGGTATCATGAATGAGGGGATGGACAGGATGATCTCCCACAACGCTTTTCACCTATTATTCTGTAATTTGAATTCCTTCTCTCCCCAATCTAACCTACTCTTGGAAACTAGCTAATTTTTCTAAAAGTGTCTTGACCAGAAAGCATTCACGCTAAAAATCTGCCAATGCTTCCACTTATCTCCAGAATAAGACCCTCTAATTTACAACCTCATTGTCCCTTTGCAATTTTCTAAATTGTCTTCACAATTTAATTGTATTAATAGATTTATAAGGTCCTTATGGGCCAAGAATGGTATCCCGCCACTCAACAACACCTGACACAAAAACCTAACCGTGCCCAATAAATATAGACTAAATTTGCCTGTATTAAAGTTGGGAAGAAATAGATTCTTGGGATGTAGAATTGAAGTATACTTCCATTATTCTTCTTGAATCCCAAAGCCTTTGGTTTAAATAAAACTATGTTTTTTAAAAACTTCATTTCATCCCAAGGAAACAGGACAATAAAATCTAACAATTCTAATTTTTAGCCCCTGGTTTTAGAATATGTTTCAAGGGGGATATTATTTTTGTTTTGTTCTATTTATATTTATAAATTCCTCAGGCCAAAATTTTGGTACTGTAAGAGTTTATTAAAGCAAGTGGCCACTTTATGCTGTTAAATGATGAGTAACTGCCAGGCACGGTAGTTCGCATCTGTAATTCCAGCACTTTGGGAGGCCAAGGCAGGTGGATCACTTGAGGTCAGGAGTTCAAGACCAGCATGGCCAACATGGTGAAACTCCATCTCTAGTAAAAATACAAAAATTAGCTGAGAATGGTGGTAGGCGCCTGTAATCTCAGCTACTTGGGAGGCTGAGGCACGAGAATCGCTTGAGCCCAGGAGACAAAATTTGCAGTGAGCCAAGATTGGGCCACTGCACTCCAGCTTGGTTGATGGAGTGGGACTCTGTCTCAAAAAATAAAAATAAAAAAAAGATAAATAATTGACATAGTCGTATTTGAGTTGTTTCCATAATGCTACAAGAGACACTTTTTGCTTCTATTATAGAACAGAGGAAAAGCACTGTTTTCTATCAAAGAATGCCAAAAGAAAATAACTCGACACTCTGCTGTGGTCATCTATGATTCACACAAACTACCCTAAACACTAAAGAAAAAGAACAATATAAGGATCTTGCATGCTTAATTGCTTAATGTGTTCGGAAGCATACTTTGTAATATTATAACCAAATATTTTAAGTCATACTATGGATTTATGACTTTACTATTGAGTTATCACGGCCTTTGCATTTGAAGTGGATACAAATAAACTGAAGGCAAATCTGGACTATGGGCCAACATTCCGCTAACTCTTGCCTAAACATGTCTTTAGAATTCCGGCAACAGAAGGCTGGGTGCAGTGGCTCATGCCTGTAATCCCAGCACTTTGGGAGGCTGAGGCAGGTAAATCACTAGAGTTCAAGACCAGCGTAGCCAACATGGTGAAACCCCATCTCTACCAAAATACAAAAATTAGCCACATGTGGTGGTGTGCACCTGTAATCCCAGTAGTACTCAGGAGGCTGAGGCATGAGAATCACTGGAACCCAGGAGGCACAGGTTGCAGTGGGCTGAGATCATGCCACTGCACTCCAGCCTGGGCAACGGAGTGAGATCCTGTCAAAAAAAGAAAGAAAGAAAAAGAAGAAAAAAAGAATTCTATCAATGGAAAGAAATGGTCTCTGCAAAAGGAAAGTACAGGCTCCATTTTATGGGAGGCTCTCTCAGCATAAGCTGGATACAGAATTTCTACCCATACCGCTCCAATTTCTGTGCCAGAAACCGACCACCCACAAGCATTTACCTAATGATGACTAGTATGCTCTCGGTCAGAGCTAAGTGTTGGAAAAAACCCATTGTAAGGCATGAGCCCTAGAAATGTTAATTCTCACAACACTTTGGGTCTGTAGGGCTTTTGCCTACAGAAGTCACAGTACGTCTCAGTCTTAGCTCAAAATGCTGCCTTACTGTGAATGGCTTAAAACAACAAAAATGTCTTTTGTCACAGCCCTGGAAGCTGGAAGTCCAAAACCAAGGTGCCAGCATGACCAAGTTCTGGTGAGGCCACTCTTCCTTGCTTGCAGATAGTCACCTCCTCGCTGTGTCCTTGTGTGACTTCTTCTTTGTTTGAGCAGGGAGAAAAAGGCAAGCTCTTTGGTATCTTTTCTTATAAGGGCAATAGTTCCATCACCAGGGCACATATGACCTCATCTAACAATTATCACCTCCAAAAAGGTATCATCTCCAAATACCATCATGCCTGGGGTTAGGGTTTCAATACCCAAATTTTGGGGGAACACAAACATTCATCCCATAACATACTTGAAAAAAAAAGAGGGAAAAAATCTCAAATGGTGCTAACACAAAATATTTTTTAAAAGCATTGAAAGGCAGGTACTTGAATGATGACTAGGCAGAAGCGAAACTATTATGATTGGGAAAGAGGAAAGAATACACTTGCACAAAGAATTTGGAAGACTTGGGATTAAACAAAGACTCAGTTTAAACCATAAGATCCAAGTTATCTTCTCAATCAAACTTTACAAGGTTTTATAACCAAGAGCAAAGATAAAAGACTGTGTTTTTACTTTTTCTCTTGAATCTTGCTCTTGAACAAAAATTGGATCAAATAAATCAAGGGCAAAAAAACCCACCATGAATAACAACAAAACAACCCAGTAACACAAAATACAAATTCAGAGAAGCATGAGATTATGAAAGGAGCAGAGTAGATAATTCACAGTCAAAAAATGTATTTATCATCATGTTAAGCTAAGCACCAACATGTATAATGCAAAACAATCCTTTGGAAAAACTAATTAAACAAGTGAGTTAAACTGGTGAGCAGAAAGTCAAAATGACGTGATAATGATGAGTTCTATTGGTTTTGTTCTATCCTAGGACCAGACTGCTAACAGCCACCTCAGACTTAGCCAGCTAGCTATCTCTAAAATATTTTGGTCACGAGAGACACAAAGTGAGAAACACAAAGTAAAAAATTCATCCACCACTACTGGGAGAAAAAAAATCGTTAAATGAGTAGCTCTGTCAATGGAACTAATGGTTTCCACGCAGTTTTTTCAAAAAAAAAAGGAAGAATTTGCCCAGTGACAGATACCAGAATACCGTGAATTTTCATGGTGCTGAATCAAACACCCATCAATCAGGAATTCTATACCTAATGAAGCAATTTTCAATAATAAAACATTGCTCAACAATAAGAATGATTAAGATGAACGTCATCCAACAAAAGGGCATCAAAATATTAATAAAATACAGGGTTTGAGATGATCTGATGAAAAGACTAGCTGTAAACAATTAGTCCAGTTACAGACAGACCCTATGAATGAGAATTATGGCAACAGAGGAGACGGTAAGATTATAACTTCGAAAATATAAAAATAATACAACTTATAAAACCTGTGAGAAAGAAACATGGTAACATTGTGAGAGTATTCTTTTCCTTGCCGTTCCTAGCAATTAATCCATCAATACTGTTTAAAAAATAAAAACATGAAGTTAAAAAAAGAAAGGCAAAATGAACACACGAAACACACACGAAAATCCAAGCGTACAAATGAGAACTATTCATTATTTCTAATTATAAAAGAAAAACACCAGAATAGCTACAATGTGGAAAGTGGCAGGAAGATCGTGAAATATCTATAAAGAATGTTCTAGAGAATTCAAGATGCACAATTTGATAGAAAATGTCAACACTGTCTAAAACTTGAGTGAACTTCTCTCCCTGATGCCTGCTCAATACTCCCCAAAAAGCCACTTAAAATACTAATGCATGATGCACTCTCTCACCTCGCCCTGTCCAGCCTACAAGCCTTTTCTAATCCATACCCACCGTGTTGCAGCACTGGGGTCATTCTTCTATTTTGCCCATGCCATTCTTCATCACTCTTCTGGTAACAGCTCCTCTCCCCACATCACATGGCCACACCCACAAGGCCAAGATGGGCCAGTCCTGATACTGAGTCCCTGCAGATATGGTGGCGGCTCCAAGGGCGGATGCGTAACTCAAAGCAGTGCCAACCAGAAGCGCTCCCTGATAATGCCCATGGGCAAAACAAAGCTGGGATGCCAAACTGGGACTAACAGTATCAGAGGGAGTGGCTACCAACGTCCCTGGTCTCCTGGAGGACGCCCATCTTAGCAGAAGAAAAGGAGCAAACACACAGCAGGAAGGTAAGCAGAAACAAAAGAGACCCTAATGGGGAAATTCTAGGCAGTACTGACTCTCGGTTCCAGCACCTGCGGATCTCATTTCTGTGTGCATTTTTAAGAAATTGTGTAAGCATCCCCTGCACTACGATCCTTCCCATCAATGGGAGAAAATAGTCTCCATATATAAAATACAAATTGTTTAGGGGGTTTTTATCACCTGGCAAAAGAAACTGCCTATTTAACCCACCCTTACTATCTCCCCAGTCTTTCTCAGAAAAGGAGAAGTTCCCTCCCCTTTCCACAACCCAGCCAATCACATATCCACTGGATCTCCTTTCTCCCTAGTTCTTACAGAACTGAGTACTACCGTTATAGCTTACTGTGACCTTGTACTCCTGGGCCCAAGTGATCCTCTCACTCAAAGCGCTGGGACTACAGGTTTGAGCCACAGAGCTCGGCCAAAACCTAGTTCTTAGAGATACCTGCGGCTAGTGCTTAGGATGGATATCAGTCCTTCCCACAGTTTAGTTTAAGCTTCCTTTGGCCCAAATTCCTTCCATTTAAAAAGCAAAATCGGCCGGGCGCGGTGGCTCAAGCCTGTAATCCCAGCACTTTGGGAGGCCGAGACGGGCGGATCACGAGGTCAGGAGATCGAGACCATCCTGGCTAACCAGTGAAACCCCATCTCTACTAAAAAATACAAAAAAAACTAGCCGGGCGAGGCGGCGGGCGCCTGTAGTCCCAGCTACTCGGGAGGCTGAGGCAGGAGAATGGCGTAAACCCGGGAGGCGGAGCTTGCAGTGAGCTGAGATCCGGCCACAGCACTCCAGCGCGGGCGACAGAGCGAGACTCTGTCTCAAAAAAAAAAAAAAAAAAAAAAAAAAAAAAAAAAAGTCAAAATCACAAAGTCTTTCCTTTCGTCTTGAATGACCTCAAGCTTTTTGCCTCTAGGTCTTTCCTCCAGGAGTCCACAGCTGACTTCACCACGGACTCACGTTGTTTTTCCTGCAAGGGACTGTAATTTAACTTCTCCCCATGCTATTCCACAGAGTCAACAATGACCTTTTATTTGCCAGATCCTAACAATGTTTTGTCACACACACACACAAATGCCCAAAAACAAGATATGAGCAAAAGAGATTCCTGGGTGTCCTAGCAGTGAAATGCAGGTGTTGTCTTTCAGACCCTGAGGGTGGTGGGGAAAGGATTATCTGATTCTACAGCATGCTCCTCCGGTTGACTTGCTACTAAAGAAGCTATTTTACGACTTACACCCTTAAAACTCTTACACCCTTATTACTTACATACTTACAAGCTATTTTGCACCCTTACAGTTTTGTAAAGATGCATACTGCAGACCCTCACAGCAATGCAAGTGTTTCTGTATCATGCAAATAATTTGACGATATTCCAGATAATTCCAGATGATTCCTGTTCATAGCCATGCAAATCAAGTATGCTGGGGAAGGAATTTTAAATCTCTCCAAGTCAAAATGAACAAGTTTTCACATCTTACAGTTCATCTCATTAATGAATTGAATAAAATATTTGACATGTGTTCAGTCTGCATGACAGACATGATTTTACCTTGTCAAAAACTACACTTCAACTGCTTTCTGTTTGCATCATGCTTGCACTCTTACCTTTCCCCTCATTTAGAAATTTATATAGCTTGACTTTCAGCATGTTACACCTCCTACTTCCTACCCTATCTCTCTGGTCGCTGCTCATCTCCGTCATGGGGAATCTTTGCCTTCAATGTTGCAATTCCCCAAGGTGCTTTCCTTGGGTTCTTGTCCACAGGTGTCACTGAGTGGGTAAAATGAGTGCAAGTCTAGGCCGGGTGCAGTGGCTCACGCCCGTAATCCCAGTACTCTGGGAGGCCGAGGAGGGTGGATCATAAGGTCAGGAGTTCAAGACCAGCCTGGCCAACATGGCAAAACCTTGCCTCTACTAAAAATAAAAAAAAATCCCAGGCGTGGTGGCAGGTGTCTATAATCTCAGCTGCTTGGGAGGCTGAGGCAGGAGAATCGTTTGAACCCAGGAGGCGAAGGTTGCAGTGAACTGAGATTGTGCCACTGTACTACAGCCTGGGCAACAAGAGCAAGACTCCATCTCAAAAATAAAATAAAATAAAAAATAAATAAATAAAGTCTAGTGACTTCCTGTTGCTACAAAATAAAGCCCAAATCCATTAAAATGACTCACAAAATATGATGCTTTGGACCTTTCTTACTTACGGCGCCTAATGTTGAAGAATCTGGCTGGTGTATAACATCCGACAAGACTTCCGTGGGTGGGTGGTAGGCAGAGGACAGATAATACCAGAATTGCAAGAGGAAGGCGACAGCGAAGGGCTAATTCTCTTCACTCACGGTGGCCACCAACAATCTGGTAAACTCCAGAACTGGGAAGAACCACTCTGTGCTTAACCCTTTGATACAGT
>NW_012120598.1:4464962-4495192 GCF_000951035.1 Colobus angolensis palliatus | reverse complement strand
AAAAAAAAAAAAAAAAAAGTTCATTTAACACTCAGAATATATAATCTATATGCATATATCCAAAAAAATAAAATGGTATCAAAAACATATAAGTATGCACAGAGTTCCGATTTATAACATTTATAACTTATCTACATAATTGTACTACAAGAACTCTTCAGGAGAATGTGAATATTATTTCTCAAATTGATACTTTATAAAAGTCATACCCAGGCAAAGGTTGATTTATTATCAATCCATACTTAGTAAATCAGCACACAGAATGTTCTTGTAAAAGTAGATATCATGGGCCATATGTGGTAGCTCATGCCTGTAATCCCAGCACTTTGGGAGGCCGAGGTGGGTGGATCACAATGTCAGTAGTTCGAGACCAGCCTGGCCAATATGGTGAAACCCTGTCTCTACTAAAAATACAAAAAAATTTAGCTGGGCATGGTGGCTGGTGCCTACAGTCCCAGCTACTCAGGAGGCTGAGGCAGGAGAATCACTTATACCCGGGAGATGGAGGGTGTAGTGAGCTGAGATTGCACCACTGCACTGCAGCCTGGGCGACAGAGCAAGACATCATCTCAAAAACAAAACAAAACATATAATGAACTTAAGCATTAGGGATTTCCACTATCCATCATTTCACATCATGGTTCATACGCCTTTCAAGATAAAAATTACTTAATATGTAATATATTGTGATAATGCAGATGATTTTTGCTTCTCAAAACACCTATTAGTAATTAGAGATTGTCTTTCTTAAACAGAGTGCTATCAAAACAAATTAAACCTTTTAATAATAATAATTTTAGTATTTATAATTTAAAATAAAAGGATCTCAATAGAATAGTAATATTAATGAAACAACAAACATTCATTATCCAAGTAAGCTAAAGAAAAATTTCTAGTACAAAAAGGATTACAACAAAATAAAATGTTGCCAGGCTATCTGCTATTTATAATGAGTGTCAAGAATTTTGCTTTGCCAACAAGCATAAGAGTAATTACTTCCAGTGTTCTTAAGATGCAGACACATGTCCTAGAAGAGATAACTATCTAAGAAGTGTGAGATAAAATGCCTGGAACTCCAGCTATTTTAAATTGAATAAGAAAGGAGCACCCTGTACAGTAACAGCAAAAAGACTACAAAGAATTAAACAAAAATGAAGATCTCCACAAAATGAGGAGGCATGATTTCCAGGATATAAGGTTAAGTTAAAAAAAAAAAGTGCAGAACAGTGCACTTTGTATTTTTTTTTTGTACAAGAAGGAAAAACATGTATTTTCTTTTGCGAAAAAAAAAAATCAGGAACAATGAAAATGTTTATCAATAGAGAATGAGTAAAAAGTGAGCTTTCCGAGTATATTTTATAGAACTACCACAACAGTCAAAAAGTAAAATTAGTAAGGGAGGAAAAACCTAAAATAGAATACAAACATATATAAACAAACTAAAATATATATCAAGCTGGTAACAGAAAAAAATTGATTCTAGCACTTTTAACCAAAAGACCATGACTGTAGAGCCATGGTGAGATATATAATAAAGACGAAAGAAGTGCGGAGGGCTGAGCATGGTGGCTCATGCCTGTTATCTGAGCACTTTGGGATGTCCAGCCAGAGGATGGCTTGAGCCCAGGAGTTTCAGACAGCCTGGCCAACACAAGGAGACCACATCTCTACTAAAACAAATCGGCTGGGCGCGGTGGCTCACACCTGTTAATCCCAGCACTTTGGGAGGCCAAGGCGAGCGGATCATGAGGTCAGGAGATCGAGACCATCCTGGCTAACACGGTGAAACCCCGTCTCTACTAAAAGTACAAAAAAATTAGCCGGGCATGGTGGCGGGCGCCTGTAGTCCCAGCTACTTGGGAGGCTGAGGCAGGAGAATGGCGGGAACCTGGGAGGCAGAGCTTGCAGTGAGCCGAGATTGCACCACTGCACTCCAGCCTGGGTGACAGAGTGAAACTCTGTCTCAAAAAAAAAAAAATTTAAAAAATCAGTCAGGCCTGGTGGCATGTGCCTATAGTCCAGCTACTCGGAGGCTGAGATGGGAGGACTGCTTGAGCCCAGGAGGTCAAGCAAGGCTGCAGTGAGCCATAATCATGCCACTGCACTCCAACCCGGGCGACAGAGTGAGGAAAAAAAAAAAGTGCTGAGACATCTTAAACTTTACCGCTTAGTGATGGTCATAATATGACATCATAATTTTAAAAACATTTATATGTATATCATAGGGTAATGCAAATAAATATATGAATGGTATGGCGAATCATTAGGAACCAAGATTTTTACTGGAGTGTTAAAACACTGATGCAAAACATACGAAGTTAAATTTTCTGAAAACAAGTGCATGTGATCCAACGTGAACTGCCAGCCACCAGACAGGACTTACTTCTTGGCAATACTGCAGGATGCCTTCCTTGGTATCAATGCAGGTTTTGGTCCCTGATGGATCTGAATCCCACTTCCCATTCTGGACATTCATGTGCATGTTCAGTCTGCCACAGAACATGGCGATCTGGGGTTCAGCCAGCAGGCCAGCATTGCCATCAGTGGGTACCTGAAAGAAGAAGCTTCAGTTAGTTATAGAATCCATACCTCCAAGGCAGAAGCTGGGGGGAAGAACAGGGATCAAAAAGAGCTCATTCTTGTTTATTCTTAATTAGGAATCAGTCCGGTCTTCAACACTCCTTTAGATTAAGTGTTATGTATGCTACAGACATTTCTAGCCGCCTATAAGATAGTGCTTTCTTTTACACTGAAACAGAGAAGGAAATTACCAATACCGAAAGGAATTTATTCATGAAAAATTCAAACATTTTCCCATATGAGATTTTGTGGTACCTGCTGAAAGGTTCTGACAAAAAAATAACATGTTTTTCTATAATAAATATAATCACTGTGGAGGCTACCGCATTCTCATAATAAACTCCACTGACTCACACAGAGCACAATGCCTGCCAGGCCCTGCCTGATGACCAAGCCTGAAAGTAATATTGTGTGCCACCTCTCAGCACTGAGAGCAAGCATGGCATTGGTAGTTAACAAGTGACTGCATTATGATTTTGAACAGAAAAATTCACTGTAGAAATCACCATCCACAAAAATAACTGAGTACGTTGGCGATCCCACCTGATTTTCCCCAGAATATTCTCTGGTTATCACTCTCTCAGCTCTTAAAAAGTCTGTTAAGGGTGCTGGTGTCTCCACTCCCAACCATCTGCAAGGAGCCAACATTTTCTCATTCAGAGCTCTGCATAGTGCCTGCTGGGTAGTAAGTAAGCAGTCCTATTACCATTGCAAGCAACAGACCACTTCAGAAACCTCATGAAAAAGGGTGCCTTCTGCATTTTCAAACCCTTCTGTGTACAGGCATTACCTTTACAAAACTATTTTTAAAAGAAAAAATGGAAGTCCTGAAATATCTGTATTATGTCACTTAACAGGTTCTGGTATCTCAAAAAGAAAAAAAAAATTCAGCAAGAAATGAAAAATGTATCCACAGGAGTAAAGGTGTTACTTAAACCAATTAGAAGGCATATTAATCATGATAGGCCCTTCTTTGTTAAATGGGGAAATATGAGACATCAATGCCAAGAAGAATTAGCTTCCAGCAGAAGCCATTCGTTCACACACTCAAGAACTGGGTGATTCCACGATAACTTGTATCATTCCTAAAAACGGTCCACAGGAGGAAAAACACCAACTAAAATTGCACTGAGAAATTTTTGGTTAAAGATGTGAAATAGTTTCCAAACATTTCTTCCCACCTAAATGTAAAATAGGATACATCTGGCCATTTTAGTCATTTATACACATATTTCATCAAAACCCAACAGAGGACTTAAGTCCTCACAACAAAGAAACAAAACAGGTCTTAGACTGAACCAAGTCATGAGTGCAAAAGCTGCTGGCAAAATCTCTAGAACCATGTTTTCAAGTAACTTTTCCAATATTTAACGAAATTCTGCCTTGACATTGCCAGATGGTTAAGTAAAAGCAGCCGATGCCAAAATATCCAGATCAATTGCAGAAATAGCTAGGACCCCTCAACTCCTCCATCTGAGCCCCTTGCCACTTCCTGTGACTTCCACGAAACTGAGGGTCTCATTCCCCGACAGATGCAGAGCAGCAAGCTAAGTAGAATGCTCTATACATTTAAATTTCACAGCTTTCCTGAGGGATTAAGAGGAAATTCATTGTCTTGATCTTAGAAATCAAAATGCAAATGTTGCCAATCTTACCGAAATAAGTAGTACACATAATAACACTGCAAACACGTTAATGAAAGTCAAATAATAATCAGGTACCTGTGGATAAGGCCCTATATTAGATGCCATGGAGGGCCCTGACCTTAAGGAACATACAATCCACTAATGGAATTGCCATTGTTCCTCCAGTACTTTATTCTGTTCACCTTCTGAATTCATTCCTGTCCTGAAGATTTCCAGTCTTTGCAGCACGTTGGTAACTGTACAGAGACATTAATGAGCCTTTACCATAGCTGGTAAATATGCTGTTGAATCAATCTCCTCCTCTCTGCCTCAAACTCTCTCTGTACTTTTGTTTATCCACAATCTGTTCATTACAATGTCTAAGGAAAGCGTTCTACCTTCTTGTCAATACAAATGCCCTTGATTCCATTTCCTTCCCACAAGGAGCATTTAATTGACAATTTCTCTCCCCAGGGTAGCCAGCCTCCAAGAAGGCCCCCAGTAGTCCCGGCCTCCTGCTACTCATGGACCTTGGGCAATCCCACAATGTATCAGGGTCTGTCTGTGCAACAAATGGAGTACGGCAGAAATGATGACGGTGTAACTTCTGAACATGTACATATCAGACTTAAAGATGCTGCAACTCTTAAAAACAAACCCTTTGCTACCAGAAAGGTCATGAAGGGCATGATGATGTGTAACATCCAAAACAAGGTCATGAAAGGCGTCACAATTCTTCACTGCTCTCTGGGATCACTCACTGTGAGGGAGGTCAGCTGCCATGTTCTGAGACATCTGGTACTAAAACCAGGAAAGTTTTTGGCAAAATACAATGTGTCACCCTACCTGACAAACCAAGTAAATGCTTCTTCATTTTTGTTCTCCTCCTCTGATTTAACTTCCTTTGATTTCTTCTATTCTTCATTTTGTCATCCTCCTGGCTTCTTCACTTTACAGATATTTTAATGTCATCTGTTGGCATATGTGTGTATGCTATCAAAAAGTGGCAATTTTTTCAACATTTTTTTCAAATAAATTGATTATGACCCTATAATTGTCTCACGTTCTCATCACTTTTTAATGCCATCTGTTGGCATATGTGTGTATGCTGACTACCAAAAAGTGGTAATTTTTAAAACTGTTTTTCAAATAACTTGATTATTTGTCTCATGTTGTCTTCATTTTAATATTTAATAATGAGAGTTTAGACTAGAAAATACATGCTTCAGTTCCTTTCAGGTTTTCCACCAAATGAGATTTAATATTAACTTTAAAAATAAATGTTTGGAGAATCGTGATGATTAACATGTTCTATTTTCTTCAAGTGGAGATTGTTTAATAATTTAAACTGTGAATCCTCAATAATTAGGGTAAGCTGTTGAATTAGAAATTGTAAAATTGGTTGTACGTATAGATCTTTTTACATCTGACATTACAAGAGCCCTTCACAAATAAATATCAACTCACAAAAGCCATGTTTCTCAAGCACGATTTTTTCCCGAACCAACACCAGGTGTGTATATGAAATCAGAGCAATTAGCTTGGAGATACAAATTGAACCAGACGCCTTCCTATTCTTACTGAAGCCCATCTGCAAACAATTCCATGCTTTCACTACATCTTCCTGTCCCCCTTCATTAAAACAAGACAAACAACCCACGCGTCCTCACTTGCATCAAATAACCCATTTATGAAACAAAGCCTGGTTGCTAAGCGCAGCCACTCCCTGGCATTCAGCCAGAAGGAAATATGGCCATATTAAACCATTGCCATCCAAGGGTTAGCTACCTTTTCCTGAATGAAGCCTCAAAGAAATGACTTAATAAATCATACACAGGGTCCTATTCAGAATCTGTTAATAAGGACACACTTAAAATTGAAATCTTTGAGTAAGATATTTGCTGCCAGTAATCCTAAAGATAATTATTCCTAATGTTTTTAAACATCTTTCTTTTCTAAAAGAAAAGAAATATAAATACCTTAGTAGATGGGAACTATAACCACTTAACTATTACCTTTTAGTTCTATTTATGTCTTAACACTATTCTAAGGTGAGTTAAGGTTACTTTGCAAAAATCTAAGACAACATCTAAAAGATGAGAATTGTGATATGACTGGCCATTGGTGGTCTATGCATTTCTCATTCGTGGTCTATGCATTTCTAAGACTGAATATGAAGGTAATTCTTGTAAACCGAATGACTTTCCACTGACATCATAAAACTGGAGATGCTTTCCCATGAGAAAACAGTGTTCCTGACGATGAACAAAATAACCAGTAAAAACAATGAAGCATTGACAAATTGCCTCAAAAGCAAGAGGGTGTTTACCGAGTGCTCTGAACTACAGAGACGTACATATCAAACTTAAAAATGCTGCAACTCTTAAAAACAGAAAAAAAATACTTTTGTTACCGGAAAAAAAATATTTTTGAGCCACAATACAAAGAATACTGAAGTGAAATGGACTTTCTGAAGGAATTTTTAGAAACGGCTTTGAAAGAGCCTTAAGGGGATAACATAAACAAATATAAACATATCTACCTGATCTGGATCAGTCTGCAGAGGTGAACCTGGAAACCCTACGCGTAGCTACAGTTGCTGCAATTTTCAATTAAATGCAAAGCCACCTTCTTGAACAAGTTCTCTTGTTGTCCTTTCAAACAGGGTGTTCCCTTTCTCCAAAAAGTTTCTCTCTGTTATCATCTAGGAGATCAAAATTCCTTATGAGCAGGCTTGGCAGCATTCCTCCCCAACAGGGTCCCATCTAGGAGGGAAGAGTGAACAAGGAGCTCTCTGTTTTGCTAGCTGAAAGGTCCTGCTTGGCAAGGAGAGGGCACAGATCCATAGCTTAGTTGCATCCATGGATTTATGTAATTTTAAGGTTTCTGGCTAATGAAAGCCATCTGTTTTCTGCATTTGAACTAACTGCTCTCACTAGTCTAAACAGCTGGCCTCATATAATGAAGTATTTGGTACTTTTTAATCAGTTCGAACTTCTTAGAGTCAGATTCTTGCATAATCTCATTTTTTTTTTGGATACACTGTCTCACTCCATCACCCAGGCTGGAGTGCGGTGGCATGATCTTGGCTCACTGCAACCTCTCCACCTCCTGGGTTCAAGCTATTCTCCTGCCTCAGCCTCCTGAGTAGCTGGGATTACAGGCCTGTGCCACCACGCCCAGATAATTTTTGAATTTTTAGTAGAGACGGGGTTTCACCATGTTGGCCAGGCTGGTCTCGAACTCTTGGCCTCGAGTGATCTTCCTGCCTTGGCCTCCCAAAATGTTGGGATTACAGGCATGAGCCACTGTGCCCAGCTTTGCAGTGATACTATTTCTACCACATCCATGGTTTCCTGACATAAATACTGGATTCCCTTAACCTGGGCATAATTCAACTATACCCCACAAGAGTGCTTTACATTTTCCTATTAAAACATTTAAATTCTCCACTGGCAAATGTAAAGAACTGTTTTCTAGAATCATAATCTAGAAAATCTGAGTGAATCCCTTTCAAGGGAATAATTCATCTGTAGGGTTTTCTTTTAAATGCCAAAGAAAAGTATTTCCAGTGGAAGGGGAACATCTGCAGTTGCTCATTTCATCACTAACTGAGAACTGAAATTAAAATCAGAATCACATAAGTGGACCCTAAGAGGGAGGAAAAGGCGCCGGGTAAGGATATGTCCAAGGCCATGGGGTTACAGAGACAGAGAAGGGAATTCAACTTCTTCCGTCAAGGTTCTGTTAATGTGACCGGGCTGTCTCTCAAATTAAAATGGAAAATTGCAATTTTCCAAGGCTGTGCCCCTGTGTGTGTGTGTATGTATCTGTGGTGGGCAAAAATAGAGAAGCTAGTAAAAAAGAAAAATAAAATGTGATGACTGAAACTGCACGTGGTTTCTATTTACCCTTGTGGAGAGCTGCCACATCTATTCACAGCCACTATCTGCTGCACAATTATTTCAGAGCTTGAGTTTCAGCCTAAAAATGATTTGCCGTAAAAGTGAATGGGAGAAAAACAATTCCTTTCAGAGGAGTAATCTGCATGTTTCACTCCTGGAAACTTGAAATTCTTTTTGGGTCACTGTTGATCTGGTTTCTAACTACAAGCTATCCTCCCTTGATGTTTTTCATGGTCTCTGTTGATATTAGGTTGGTGCAAAAATCGCAATTACTTTTGCACCAACCTAATACCAAGCTTTTTTTCTACTCAAAGGATAGATGTTCTCAAGTTGGCTGAAAACTCCTACCCACTCATGAAAAGGCCAGTAAATCACACTTGCTGCTGGTGCCCAGTAGGAAATCAAGAGGTGCCTCAATAGGAGCCTTTGTTATTCACCACTCGTGAAATTAACAACGTACATCTGAAGCGTGCATTTAGGCAGTTTCCAGAAAGAGTGGCATCTGCGGCTAGGACTGATGTAAATGGATATACAACTGGAATTACAAAAAATAGAGCCTTACGCATGGCAACCACACTCTTAGCCTCAAAAGCAGTTTACAATCTAGTCAATGTCCCTTTAGTCCTAAAAGGTGAATGTTTTCTTTTAACTTCATATATATACACACACACAAACATATGAAACCATACACATACTATACCATGTATACGTGTGTCTAATGTTGTACTCTTCCATCGGTAAGACTAATTCTTCTCAAGGTCACCTTGATGTAAAAACAGTTCATCTCTTCCATTCTGTCTTCACGGTTTTTCTGTGTGTCTTTTGTTTTGTTTTGTTTTCTGAGACAGTTTCGCTCTGTTGCCCAGGCTGGTGTGTAATGGGGTGATCTTGGCTCACTGCAACCTCTGCCTCCCAGGTTCAAGTGATTCTTGTGCCTTAGCCTCTTGAGTAGCTGGGACTACAGGCATACACCACTACGCCCGGCTAATTTTTGTATTTTTTAGTAGAGATGGGTTTTTGCCATGGTGCCACTCCTGACCTCAAGTGATCTGCCCGCCTTGGCCTCCCAAAGTGCTGGGATTATAGGCATGAGTCACAGAGCCTGGCTTGTCTTTAAAGTTTTACTGACATGTCTCATACAGTCACCAAAGGGAAAAAAATAAAAATAAAATAAATATACATATACACTATTTGAGATCTTTATCCTGTTCTGACTCTCTCAATATTGCCTATCTCATCAGCCTTGACCTTGTGAACATGGAGATAGAAAGAGGGTTATTAACAGGCAAAAATCCAACATCTACTAAGGCCTTTACTCATTATCTCATTTGACTCAGAAAAACCAAGATAAGTCACTTCCACATCTAGTTAGATAATCAGAAGGGCTCAAAACCCGCCTAGAGTCTAATCAAGAGTGTTATTCCAAAGCACATGCTTGCTTTTTGTCATAACAAGCCAGCTGGCATTCCTGGTACTAGATCTCAAGCTTTTTTATTTTTCAATCTTGAATATTATTTTCAAGTAATTTTTCCCCCATGGCAGTGCTATTTTGCATGTCTTTGTTACTGGCTTTTAAAAAAATTACTTTTAGAGCAAGTAAAATGGGAAGCAAATCCACAGTTTAAATGTCTAATTTGCATTTCTCAAATTTACATCACTAGATGTTAATATCTACTAACCTTTGTTAGTTTCCTCTTTAAGAAATCTCTCCTGAAATGCAAACACAAATTTCTCCAAAGTCAGTTCTTTCCTTAAATCAAATGCAGCCAACTGCATCTGCAAACTAGGAGTCCAAATCTCCCAATGTTCCAACTATTAATGTTTTTCAGCCCTTACATTATTTAGTCTGTATTTTCTAGTTTTTCAACAGTTGACATATACCTACCCATATACATATACACCTGTATATATACCTGCTATACAGCTACCTGTATGGTATACAGTGGTAGTGCTAGAATAAACACATGCACACACACACACACACACACACACACATGGTTTAAGAGCTCAATTTGAACAAATCTCAAATGCTGGTGCTTTGCTAAAATCTCATTCTAGAATTAGTGCATTTAAGTCCATGTTGCTAACAAGGTGGAGGACTTGGTAACTGGGCTCCTCAGAGATAGCGGTTTGAACGGCATTCCCTGAAAGAAATTGGATAGTAACAAATAAATGATTTTCCAGTATAACTTCTACTGGTTCTGACAGCTAGGACAGATTAGCACCCAGCACAGAATACGACAAAGAACGATCAAAACCTATTATTCCTCTTCATTTTTGGTACAAGAGATATTCTACATATGTTCAATTCTAATTTTCTACTGTTTTCTATCAAATGTAGCCAAGCTAAGCCAAGATCAGCTGAACCCTGAGCTTGTGAGCTATAATAAACGGTTATTGTTCTAACCCACTAAATTTTGGAGTGGGTTTGTGGCTTTGCTGCATTTTTGTGGCAAGAGAAATTAACATAGTCATGTATTTGATAGGAATAACTAAAATACTAAGAGTGATAGAATCAAGGCATAGATTATTTCAGAAGGTAGAAACTTTCTCAAGTTGCCTTTTTTTAGGTATATGCAAGATCCTATTTATTGTGTTAAATAATTATTTGAAGTATTAGATGACAGGAAAGAGAAGAAGATGAAAAAACAGCTAACACACTCGTAAGCTTCACCAATACAGTCCCAGATGACCACAGGAAATCTTGCTGTATCAAATAAAATCTAGAAGGATGCAATCACATTTTTAGATAACAGTAAAAAAATAAAAATAAAAATAGGGTTGGCGCTGTGGTGGCTCACGTCTGTAATCCCAGCATTCTGGGAGGCCGAGGTGGGCAGATCATTTGAGGTCAGGAGTTCAGGACCAGCCTGACTAACATGGTGAAACCCCTTCTCTATTAAAAATACAAAACAAGTAGCCATGCGTGGTAGCACATGCTCACAGTCCCAGCTACTCAGAAGGAATAGGCAAGAGAATCTCTTGAACCTGAGAGGCGGAGGTTGCAGTGAGACGAGATCATGCCACTGTACTCCAGCCTGGGTGACAGAGTGAAACTCCATCTCAATAATAATAACAATAATAATAGTAATAATAGTAAAATAAAAATAAAAATAAACTTGGAGGGAAAGAAACTTTTATCAGGAGAATTTAAAGAAAACAGAACTAGCTCATCCGAAAAAACTGAGGGCAGAAGACATCTGAAGGAAAATCACAAGAAAGTACCCAATGAAATGAACAACAGTGATGGAGAAACATTTGGGGTTGGGAAGAAACATTGTAAGATGATGAGCATCTCATCAACAAGCCACTTAAATTAGATGGACAGTCAACCAGCAGCATTTCAGAAGAGATTATCGAAGTTGGTAGAAAGTCAGAGATTCACACCTTTCCAAAGTTTTTAAGCAGTGGAACCTTGTACTTCAAATCTGTGGGAAACCCTCATAGCTGGGCACCTCCCTGCTTGAAACCTGGATTCCCGCCCCACATAGCATGTAAAGCACTGGTGATCTAAAGTCATACGCTATGATGCTTTTAGTCATGCTCTAAAGTCATCATACTATGATTAACATGTGGCATTTCATGTTATTGTTTTTGCTGAATCCCTTGTGCTCAGGGGCTTACCTCTAGACTTTTAGATTGTAGCCTTATAGGCCTTACTGCCCTACACCCACAAGCACCTTCATTCCCTCCTGCTGCTGTTCTTGGAAACTCTCCTCCCTTACACAGTTTTTTTTATACATATATATTAATTTAAGGGGTACAAGTGCAGTTCTGTTATGTGGTTATACTGCATTAACCCTTGAACAACACAGGTTTGAATGGCACGGACCAGGTCCACTTATACACAGATCTTTTTCAACGGAAGTTACAGCAGGCGGGCCTGACTCTCCTGCTTCCACCTCTTCCGCCTCTGCCACCTCTGAGACAGCAGGACCAGCCCCTCCTCTTCCTCCTCAGCCTATACAACGTGAAGAGGAGGAGGAGGAAGGCCCTTATGCTGGTCCGCTTCCACTTAATGAACTGCCTGTTTTCCCTTCCTTATGCTTTTCTTTAATAACTATTCTAATAAAGTAAGCTAGAGAGAAAAATAAGTATATTACACATATACAAAATACGTATTAATTGTTTATGTTATCAGTAAGGCTTCTGGTCAACAGACTAATAATAAATTGGGGGGGAGTCAAAAGTTATACATGGATTTTTGACTGCACAGGGGTTAGCACTCCAATCCATTACTGTTCAAGGGTCAACTGTATACCGTTGAATATCTTAAACCAATACTATCTAACAGGGCAAAAGCACTAGCCACCTGTGGTGTATGAGCACTTGGAACAAGGCTAGTGAGATGGAGAAGCTTTTCATGTGATTTATTTATACTTAATATAAATGTAGACTTAAAATCTGTTACACCATCCCATTATTAAACATTGAAGCATGTCCAGAACTCAGGTAAGTGAATCTACTTTCTAACTATAAATTTTATGAACCTAAAATAAATTTTTTGATGAAGATTTATTGTTCCAATTCAGATACGTTTTAAGTGTAAAATATACATTGGATTTCAAGCACTTCCTCCTGCCTTGGTCTCCTAAAGTGCTGGCATTACAGACATCAGTTACCATGCTTGACCATAAATATTTTATAGTACAAAAATTATGATATAAAAAAATCTGTAAAAATTTTTCATATGGACTACATGCTATGATCGTAATTGGGTTAAATAAAATACATGACTAAAATTAATGCCAATTACTTTTTTAAATGTGGCTGCTAGAAAATTTTAAATTCTGTGAGTGGCTTGCATTATATTTCTGTTGGACAGCACTGCCTTAACATGCCTGAAATAAACCAGTATAAAATATACAACACAATAACAAGTTATGTATATGACAACATATTACACGTTTGTCCTTTATTAATCTTACTGCATACCTGCCATCTCCTCTCAGGTTTTTTTTATGAGCTCTTGGAAAATCAAGACTTCAGTTACTTCATTTGGCATAGATTAGCACATACCTAGCCAGAAACTTCATAAACATTTTGTATTTTTTTTAAGAGACAGGGTCTCATACCGTTGCCTCAACTGGAGTGCACTGGTGATCACAGCTCACTGCAGCCTCAAACTCCTGGGCTCAAGCGATCCTGAGCAGCTATGAGTACAGGCTCGTACCACCATACCTGGCTAATTTTTTTGTAGAGACAAGGTCTCAGTATGTTGCCCAGGCTGGTCTCAACTTCCTGGCCTCAAGTGTTCCTCCTGCCTTGGTCTCCTAAAGTGCTGGGATTATAGGAACTGGTCACCATGCTTGGTCATAAATATTTTATATTTAATGTACTATATAAAGTAGGATCAGTTATGACTTATGATCTTTGGGTTATCCTAGAACTGGAATAAGAATCTGAGCAGAGGCAAAACAGAATGATATTGTAAACATATGCACTGAAGCTTTTAAGGAGATGGTAAACAATCTTTGCAATCTTTAGATCTGATTGATTTTGTGGGCTTCTTAACTTTTCTCCTATTTGTTTTAGACCTCTGTAAATGATAAACAATTTGTACAAAGGCATGGTTTTTTTAAAAAAAATTAAATGTATTTTGTTTACACTTAATGTATTTCTAAAAGGAAATATTTCAAATCTGAAAGCAATCCAATGCTATTAAATAGACCACGTTCCTGCTCATACCTCACATGTGGCTATGTGAGTACAAAAATCTTATAATTATACTTCTCCCAGCAAAGGACATGCAAATTTCATCACCAAACACTCATGCTACTGCAATCACACTCCATTAAGCCATATGTGTTGAAATCTGTGTAACAAAAGCCATGAGGGCTCTTGCCACACGTAGCTCCTGCCTGGCCCTCTCTGGGAGGTAGGTATGTATGCAGAGGAGAGAGTAGGGTGAGAAATGGAATTCTGGCATGTTCGGTCAAGCAGACTGATCACGTGACACTCGCACTGAGATCATATCACATTTCACCATGTGGCAGACTAAGCACCAAACAAATTCCAAAGTTAAAGCCTCAGTATCACCTGGGCTTTGCTGCATAGACCTAGCCAAGTATGCATAAGAGTTATGAGCTCTAGATATAATTTATTTTATTGCCCTAAAAGAGTATCCCCACATAATTTGCAAGTTTAATTGCAATTATATTCCTGGGGGTCACTCCTCATACCTGCACAGTTAGGATATTGCCATGTTATTCATGTTACCTCACTCATCACCTAGCGGGTATACACAGATCCTCATCTTTCACACAACATCATATTCATCACTAAATAAGGATACAGCATTAAAGTGAACTTTTACTTTATCAGTGGTACTTTACAGCACTACAGTGAGTTTTCTAGAGTTTAAGACTTATGCCAACATGCTTAATGCACAAGTAAGTGCAACCTTAACAGGTTTCTGGTTCTTACATTTTTCCTGTTTCTTCTCATTGACCTACTGCAATGTTGACCGACTCGGAACGTAGAGCACGGACAAAACAGAGCACCAAGAGATCATTAGAGAAGAGATTAAGTCTTTGAAAAGCTGCAGGTGGGAATATAAAGGAAAACAAGCTTCCAGAAGAGGTAGTGGGTCTACCATTTAACTAGAACTTACCCAGTAGAGCCATACTCATACATCTGCATCTTAGAGTGGCTGATATACCAGGACAAGGGGAAAAAGATGCATATTCCTCTATCCTTTTGTCAGCCCAGAAATTTATCCCAACCCTATTTTCCTATACAGTTTCTACCAGCTTTCAGGCTTTTCAGGCCATTGTAAAACCAACATAGGTGGAGAGGCAATTCAGGCTAGGATGGGGAGGGGCAGTTAGCGGGATTTCTGGCTCTGGGCTACAGTGAAGGAGTCAGTACACATTTCTGGGTCTGGTACGTACATTCCACATTGTCCATACCCTTTAATAGCTTTACAATTTCTAGTACCAAAGTGGTATGAAAATGCTAATGAAGTTAAAGACCCTTACCAAAATGCTAATTTTCCAGGTTGTCATATTGTCCTTCAATGTGCATTAAAATCTCAGAGCAGCTATTGGAGGATAAGGAGAGTGAATACCCATTAAGCTCGGAGGCCAGCTAAACTCTCTAGAAAGTCATTTCCATCTGACTTCCCACCAGCATGAGGCAGAGCAGTTCAGAGCATTTTTCAAGCGAGTCTGCCTGCCGTTACCAATGCCAAATTTAAGGTACTTGTATGTTTTATCACAAGCCCATGAGCTTGTGATTTCATAAAATGGTACTAACTGGTCCTTGCCATGAGTAGATTCTTTTCAAGCAACACGTATGAAGAAGATTTTAATAAAAATTTTTTATTGAAAGATTTTAACAAACACTTTTATTTTATTAAAAGATTTCTTAAAGGTCATTAATGCAAGTCATATTAGAAGAGGTCACAGGCAAGTAGACAAAAGAATTTACTCCATGAAAGTTCACTGAAACAGGAATTCAGATATTTGACATTTGCTTTTGTTCTTATCGCTCATAGGTACACATCAAAGCACAGACATTCACGTGGATGTAAAGATAGTAAGAGGCCACCTGCAGTCAGAACAAGTGAGATTATAAGTAAGTATATTACATAGGAATCCAAGATAAGAATTCCTTACTTTTAAGGAAAGGGCATCAAAGAATTTACGATCTTCGACCTTTACCTTTGTATTTTTAGCATAGTTACAGACATATTGCAGGAACAGAACATGAAGTGACATATTTTTGATAAGCACAAAGGATATTTACATTACATCATTTGGTTATTTCCTTTCAAAGTGTCATAACATTTACTCATCAGCCTTTGCTGTGTGCTTATAACTCTCATACTGTTGTGGTTTTATTACTAGGACTTTTGGCCTAGGAGAAAACTGCTTTACAAACATAATAGAAATTCAGTGAGAACATTAACTTGACATAAGGAACCCAAGATAATTTTCAAACAGCATTCTTGTTCATTGTTCAAATTGTATTCTGTTAACTTACTTAGTTTAAGCCAAGATTATTTCTTTTCCTGCAGACTTAGAACACTAAAGAATACTCCAGGTCCAAATTTCAGGCTATTTGCTTGATAAGCATGGGTAGATTGTCCTTCTTAAATAACTTACACCAAGGCACTATCAAAGAAGCTTTCCTCTGTAGAGCCCTCAGAGTCACAAAAGGAATTTTTAAAACTGCCATTTCTATAGGAATAAAGGCTATCAGGAACCATAATACTAGGAGAAAATAATTCTGAAGGGAACCTGACTATATTTATAAAAGATTGTTGCCGAAAGAACAGAAGACCAGGAGCTACAATATCACACTGCAGTCTTACTCTTGGATGTAATGGTAATGTCAGTTTCAGTGATACAACACTGGAGGCAGTCCGATATTGACAATGGTAAATATGCAGATGCCAATATTAGGAAGGTGCGGTTAGTTAACAGTAGAGCCTGTAAGTATTCATCTAAGTTTTCCTTGTTAGAAGAGAAGAAAAGAGAACATCAAATATTTCTAGTATATAGAGCAAGGATTTCTAATCTTTTTTTTTTTTTTTTTTTTAATGTGCAAACAAGACAAAAGTTACTTCACTGTCTAGGGCTTACTCCCTACTCTTTAGCATTGGCCTCACTCTCTCACTCCCACATATAAGCATTCAATAAATACTTAGGCCAACAAGTAAGAAACACCTGGCATGAAAAACAATAACAGTAATAAACTAGGAGGTAGAAAATGTAATTATTGACAAAGGCGTGGAACAATACAAAATAAATTCCAATTTAGATAGCTGTGAAATTTTTTCTTGTGGCACCAACAGAGTAATTTCCTAACAGATTAAAGAAAATACAGCATCCACACCTCTGTCTTTACCAATTCCTAAATACCAGTTACAGTTCAACTTGTCCACGGACCTCAGTCTCCTCTTGGAAAACAAGAAGGCTTAAAAAGCAAGACAACCTATTAGCTATGTTGCTCAATAAATTTCAAAGTTAATGTCCTGATTCTTTGATGACACATTCCTGAATTCCTCTGTAATTCAGGCAACACTTTAAAAATCAGATTAACTAGACTCCGAGAATTACACAAACAGTATGAGCAGCAAGACTTCGAGTGTGCAATCAACTATTTTTTTTTTTTAAATCCTGCAACTAAAAGCCTTCAGTAGCACAGAACTGATTGTCAGAGATTTCAGTGTAACCTAACACCCGGAGTGAACGCCTGGTGTATAAAAATACACCTGAAAATACTATGAGGAAGAGATAGAAACGGACTGTTGATGGCTAAGCAAAACAGCAAATGCTGATGGTTATCAAACACATGCCGTTCCCACTCTACACAGATAAGATTTCAGAGTTGTTTGAGTCCTAGGTTAAGTTTTGGGCAAGTTCTGGCTTGATGCGTTGTATTCAGATAAACATTTTCCAGGCAGTGAACATATTCAAAGTTGAGGACAGTGTGGTAACCCAAAAACATTCCTGACCTTGATGGACAGAAAATCTAATGGTGGAGACACAAATAAGGCCAAGCTGGCTAACCAAAGGTGCTGGAGTGTTAATGTAGAGATCTGGCAAGGGTGTATCAAAGAGCTCTCAGGAAAGAGTGACTAGTTTGACTTGGAGAAGGAGAAAGAAGGCAGACCAAAGACCAGGGCAGAAAACGTGTCCAGGCTGAGTGTGGGGACAGGAGGCATGAAAGGTAGCACAGGGCTAGCGTGCGAATGACCTTGAATTTGTAATAAACGTGTGAAGTCACTGGGAGCTGCTGCCACATTCCAAAGCAAGCAAGAGCAGCATCCCACCTGTGTATGAGGAGGATGCGGGGCCCAGGACAACTTTCGTGGGTCCCTTTCTCTCTTAAGAAAACATGAAAAGCTATATTTTAAGGCTCTGTTGGTATAAAGACAACTCTAAGTCAAGTTGGATTCATTATTGTATATGCATGATTATTGTCATGTTCTTTATCTTTCCTTCTGATTTTAAAAGAAATTAAACATTTTTGAGGGCTCCTAAAGGTACTGCACAGCCAAGACTACAGTCTGACTGGAAGCACCAGGCATGGCAGGGAGGCAGAAAACAGGAGTGGAGGTGGGAAAGATTCTAAGGCTTGTAAATTTCAAGGATGAGCACATTCCATGCAGTGTTTGGAGGGTGAGTCTGGAGTGCTTTCCCGGCCAAGGTCAACGGGCATTTATTAGAGTGCACCAGGCTAGAGAATGTGAGTTTGTCCTAACGGGGGTGGGAGAGAAAAAGAAGAAAAACAATCACTACTTCCCTGATTTATTAGCAAACAGCCCATTCTGTCTAGCCCCACATCACATCAAGAGTTCTAAGAGTCAATCTGGCAGAGCAACTCATCTACATTTCATTGCCTTGAGTGATGGGAACTTAATTTTAATTTTCAAAACTAGCAGATGTTTAACAGATCTGTGCAGAGCTGCCTGTGTGACCTGGGGAAAAAATTATCTGGACTCTCACCATGCAGATTATCAGCTTGAATTGCTAATGCATTCCTGACCCCCTACGGATGTCTTTTTGACATGTCTACAGAGGAATAAGCCCTAAAACAGAGAAATAACAAGCTGTACAATCTGTATCTTGCCCTTGGGCAGGAGGGGTATTGCATTGTGTGGGAAAGATTTACATTCTACCAAAAAAATCTAAGCAAAGAGTATTTACATAAGCACAAAAATTTTTTTCACAAACTTGTTCAAATAAACTAAGAGAAAAACACAACTGTGATTACAAAATAGATAACATCACATAGATTCTGGCTTCTGACTTCACTGCTGCTGTCCATAGCATGTAATTCTAGGTAATAAGAATTTTAGGTAATTAGAATAGAAGTGTCTTTTCAGATTTGCTAAAATGTTACATGCATGGCTGTTTGTAAAGAGGGAATAACGTTGATGTACACCTAACGCTAACCAACAGTGACCTAATGAAGGTAAATCCCCAAAGATCCTTATGCGCTCACTTTGTTTTCTGTGCACCGCCAATCTTCACTCAAGAGTTCCTTTATCCTGACACTAGCCTCACCCATGCTGTTCAGCTATGCAGTGGTTCTCCACCAGGGAAAGCTTGCTAACTACATGAGTCCTAGGCCACCTTGCTTTTCCAGCCCTATGAACTGTTTCTAGGTAGAGGCTCAAAGTTCTTGGCAAAGATGATTGTCATGACTTAGGTGGTGCTACTGGCATCTATCTAGTAGGTAGAAGCCAGGAACGTTACTGAACACCCTACAATGCACAGGCAGCCTCCCCTCCCTGCCCCCTTCCACCCAACATAAAGAATTATTTGACCCAAAATGTCAATAATGCCTAGGTTGAAAACTCCAACCTCAGTTTTTACTTAGGGGGAAAGAGTCATGTCTTACTGATCTCTGTATTTCTATTTGTTCACAGAACAAAATTGGCATTCAAATATTGGTTGAACCAGAGTTTCTACCCAAAACATACTTAATTAATCCAACTGACATAAAACAATAACTATGTAAACTGCAAATCCTATAAAATACAGCCTACCTTCCACAGAAGCAAAAAGAAAAAAAAAACTACATTAATTTTTAAAAAGTAGCTGGTGTATCAAAAGTTATTAACATTAAGTAAGATAACCCCTTCAACTAAAGATTACAGAAGATTGGCCCATAATTATTTCATACAAAATGATCAAAAATAATTTTATTGTATTAACTCCCTGTGGGTCAATCTGTAACAGTAATCTTTTAATTAAGAAATCTTGAGGGTTGATTATCCAGCTTTCGTTTAAAAAAAATGAGGAGGTAACTATTTCTGGGCAAAGGTCATCAGGAAGCAAGACAATGCATTCATAACTAGGGTTCCAAGACCAAGGAAGCCAGTCAGAATCTCTCCATAGGTAAAGACTTTCTAATTCTAGCCAATCATTTCATAATGAACAACTTAGACAAATGGAGAAAAGGCTAAAAACTGGAATCTCTTTGAATAATGCATTAACTGTACTGGAATAACAAATATATACTAATAGGTTACATAAATCAAAAGCCTTATGAAAATACATAACTAAAAAAATTATTGCTGGAAACTTCTCTATGTGTTGTATCTGCAACTATGAACAGGGTCTAATCCATCACTGTCTATATCTCTAGAGACCTCAGGGGACTCATAGCTGGGTCAGGGTCACTGTAGGAACTGGCTGAAGGGACCCACACATGAAAGTACCAATATGGTCTTTGGAATCAAAAGGCAAAAGTCAATTCTGCATTTAGTATTTACCAGCTGTTTGGAGGAAGCCGATAACTTTATCTCTTGAGTTTCTTATCTGTCAAATGGACATAGTAACATCCCACCTCACAGGATATTATGAGGATTAAAATGCAATAATATACATAAAAGGGAGAGTAAGCACTTTAAGACCCAATCATATTGCCTCAACTTGTATTTAGCAGGAAGAGGGAAAAGAAAAGAAAACGAATACGAGCACGTTTGTAAGACATCTGGGGAGACTGAACGGATGAATATACAGCATTTGAAATCTCCTGCGAGCTATCCCTACAAAGATATCTGCTATTTATTCAGGAATCCTGAGAGAGGATTTTCAGCACTAAAGAAAATGCTGACTATATAACCAGATATGACACATTGGTTTAAAGAATGTCTTATGCCACTTGAAATAGACAATCTTTCCTTGTTTATCTGCAAGGCGTCCGCCTGCCAAGTTGTCTCTAAAAGAGACAAACTGGTAACGACACCGCAGCACGTGTGTCCTCACCCCCAGCTACATGCTCAGTGTGGCAGATCTGACTCACCAAGTCTACACAGTATTTTTAAACTATCTAAGATATTTTAATTCATGCAGTTTAATGGCAATTTTAGCTCTTTTCAAAATGTCTGATATAAGGTTCATGAGGTCCACTCTGACAATTTACAATCCGTGAATCACAATGATTCTAAATACTGCTAAGAAGCAAATTTCAGGATATTAAATTTTTTGGTTCATTTCTTCAGCCATAGTATTAAATTTGCGTCTACACAGAACTTCTTATGTGTAAGAAATTTTTTATTGCATGCTTATACCACTAAGTTATTAAATATATCACTAGCAATGTATACTCAAAATAGCCCAATGATGTTTAAGGCATTTGTTACGAAGTACGAATAAATGCCTCATTTCATACCTAATTCAGTGTTCTCAAAAACAGTTTTCAGAAAATGTCAACAGTTATTACCTGGGAGCGGGGAGAATTCTGTCATAAAACACGTATGGGAAATGGGATCATTCAAGATGCATACGGGAGGCTTTTGAAAAAAATCCCATAAAAATGAAGTCAGTTTAACTTTTTTAAAACCGAGGTTTCCCAAAACGTATTTGACGGTGGGACCCTTCCATTGTGACACATTTAACATACTTGGAACTGAAGTTGAAAAACGTACTAAGAGATCTGAAATGGATGATCAAGCAAAACTTAACCAGATCATTCTCAGTGAAACAAAATAAAACCAAAAGAAGCCTTAAAGAGAACAAAAGCAGGAGTGTAGCCAAGCTCCTGCAGAAATGATGATTATAATAACACATCAGATTTGGATCTAGGCAAAACAATTACATGACATGTAGAATTCAGAGCAGGAAAAGAGAGGATTAGAATGAAGGGGTGTTTCCAAAGGCCTAAAATATTTCAGAAGCAGATCATGAGCATTCAGAATATGCCAAAAAAGTACAAGTTAAGAATTTTATAAGGTCCCAATGCAGTGTAAAATTCCGGGTCTTGGCCGGGCACCATGTGCAGTGTAAAATTCCGGGTCTTGGCCAGGCACTGTGGCTGACGCCTGTAATCCCAGCACTTTGGGAGGCTGAGGCGGGTGGATCATGAGGTTAGGAGTTCAAGACCAGCCCGGCCAAGATGGTGAAACCCCGTCTCTACTAAAAATACAAAAATTAGCCAGGCATGGTGGCAGGTGCCTGTAATCCCAGCTACTCAGGAGGCTGAAGCAGAGAACTGCTTGAACCCGGGAGGCAGTAGCAGAGGTTGCAGCGAGGCAGTGACACACCACTGTATTCCAGCCTGGGTGACAGAGTGAGACGCCATTTCAAAAAAAAAAAAAAAAAAAAAAATCCAGGTCTTATGTTGTTTAAACCACACAGGTGAACTAAATCATGGTGAGTTGTTCCAAAGTAAGTTAAATTTTTATTTAGTGATATAAATGTGAGATGGCCAATGACAAGCAGATGCACAAACTTGATCACATCCCTGGATTCCTAAATTGCATCTGTGAGATTCAATAAAGTGATATGAAATAAAGACAATAAACGAATAAGAACTAAGAATAGAAAAAGTAGAAGACATGGCTATCTGAAGCAAAGCCCACACCCGAGGGGAGAAAAATATTAGTGCTTTTGTTTCCATGATATGAGCACAGGTTCCTACCCTGATTTCACAATAAAAAACACAAATTACTTCTAATTTTCCCATTTTCACACAAGTGAAAGAGAGTTCAGCCCAATTTCTGAATTAAATTTTCCTTTCTATAAAGGGAAGGTCTTTAGAAAATCTTTACAAAATAGTGTTACACATGCCTTGTGATACTAGGGTGATATGGCGATAAAAGCAACAGGTAATTAATATGATTAATACAATACCCAGCGAACTGCACTATTTCTTAGACAAAGTTCCCTCAGATGTTATATTGAAACGTTGTGCAAAATGTCATTATATAAAATGTTGAACATCACACAACAGCTGACTGGCTAACCTTCCAAAAAGAAAGGAATAGATGGTCATTCACACGAAGGTTACATTTACAAACAAAACTGGACACACAATACCATTCTTCGATGCTTAAGATGCAAGGAAAGGTGCACTGCTTTTTAAAAAATGGCTATAATTAGGCTCTCACAGTTATTCACGCGCTTTATTTAGCTCCAAGTTTTAAGATACCTGTGAAAGAAAACTTCCTTGTTTTAAATTCTTGTTTGAAGATCACCAAGCTTCTATAGCGTTTCTCTGAAGTGGTGATACATTGACTTCCAGGCACAAGCCAGGCACAAGAGAAGCTCTGCAGAAAACAGCAAGGCCTCTCTCCAGAAGGGGACATGCGTGACCATGACAACTGCGGCTTAGAGCTGAGGAGCACAGCAACTCACAACTGATGTCTTTGAATGTTAGGTACCAGCGCTGAGAATCGAGTTCCTCTCCATGGTTTAAGAAACTAATAAAATCCTCGAGAAAACCTGTTTTAGATATTCATGACACTTCCTAAGGCATTCTATAATGTTAAAATACCTAGAAATGCCTCAACCATTTGGCTAAGCTTATGCTAAGGGCAAATTCCTGTTTCTAAATGTGTCAAGTCTGGACAGCACCATACGTGAGCCTCAACACCCAAACAGAGACTTGACTTCTATTTAGCAATTTGTATTTTTAGTAGTAGCCTTCCCTTCCTTCCTTCCTCACTACCACAGAAAAGAACAAAGAAACAAAAAATTGCTTAAAAAGCCAGAGTTCACTACTAAGAATAAATTCTATTATCTTCCTTAGACTATGCCTATTACTGGGTAATATAAATGTATGTTGTTGGCCAGACGCGGTGGCTCCTGCCTGTAATCCCAGCACTTTGGGAGGCCGAGGCAGGCGGAATATCTGATGTCGGGAGTTCAAGACTAGCCTGACCAACACGGAGAAACCCTGTCTCTACTAAAAATACGAAATTAGCCAGGCGTGGTGGTGCATGCCTGTAACCCCAGCTCCTCAGAAGGCTGAAACAGGAGAATCGCTTGAACCTGGGAAACAGAGGTTGAGATTGTGCCACTGCACTCCAGCCTGGGCAACAAGAGCGAAACGCCATCTCAAAAAAAATAAAATAAAATAAAATAAAAATACATATATGTTATCAATGAAGTGAAAAGGCCCATAAAACAAAACACTTCATTATTTACCAAAGCAGCACCAAGGTTTTCCAGCAAAATGTAACCATCTTATAGTTCACAGTGATCCTATAAACGTTTTTCCTTTAAGATAACTGAGCACAGAGCAGTACACTCAGCCAGTCACTCTCATATTTGTTGGCTCTTTTTACTAAGCCAAAACAAAGATTATTAAACTCTTGTTAGAGACAACAACAGCGTAATGAAGGCATGCTTAAATAAGGGAAATAAGCAAATTTCTACTATACTAAGTATAATTTAAGCATTGGTAGCCAAAATGAGCAATACGGCAATACTTGAGAGAAACATCCAGTCATAACAAGCTCCTCTGAACGGTAAAGCCAAATTTACTGACTACTGACTTGAGCTAATACCTAATTCAAGTCATCTGAGAGATTCAAACAATTGTTCTCATCAGTGAAAAACATTATATAATATGTTATCTATAGCACAGTATGACTGAAAGACAGCCAAGTCTTAAATCTCAAATCTTCAGAATGAAAAACCACAAAACTCTACTTTGACACCTAATGTATACAGATGAATGTCTGTCTACTTCATACTGGAATCGTGATAGTTAAATTAAGATTTTTTCTTTTCATCCAGATCCTGTTTTCTTAAATAAGGAAAAACAACAATAAACTTACCATATTAAACAACTGAATGTAAGTTGCCCATAGAATCTTTAGATGACAAATGTGATACAATCTAGCTGTCACTAGATACAGGGTAAATTTTGTAAACAGAGGCAGTTAAAAAAGCATAAACAAAAAAATAAACAATTTAAGATAAAAGTACTTTGGCATGGTGTGAAGTTACATTCACTGAGGCCAGGAGTTCAAGGCTATAATCTGCTATGATCGAGCCTGTGAACAGCCACTGCACTCCAGCCTGGGCAACATAGTGAGACTCTGCCTCTTCAAAAAAGAAAAAACCTGGGGGCCCAGGCACGGTGGCTCATGCCTGTAATTCCAGCACTTTGGGAGGCAGAGGCGGGTGGATCACAAGGTCACGAGATGGAGACCATCCTGGCTAACATGGTGAAACCCCATCTCTACTAAAAACACACACACAAAATTAGCTGGGCGTGGTGGCGGGCGCCTGTAGTCCCAGCTACTCGGGAGGCTGAGGCAGGAGAATGGCATGAACCTGGGATGGGAGGTGGAGCTTGCAGTGAGCCAAGATCACCCCACTGCACTCCAGCCTGGGCAACAAGCAAGACTCCGTCTCCAAAAAAAAAAAAAAAGAAAAAAGTTATGCCTCAAATATAGTGTTTGGGACTCACTAAAAATAACTAAATTTAACGGAGAAAGATTAAATTGATATTATATATGCCATATGCTTGAATTCTGACTTTAGCTCAACCTTATAATTAAATCTGTACTTTGCACCCATTAGACATTTCAGCGAACTGAAGTTCATTCAAATCAGAATCTACAAAAAGAACAAGGTCCCAATGCACTGAATTCGACTTTTAATATTCAAGATGTAAAATAGGCAGTCTTTAAGAAATTAATTGTAGTTCTCTACATCTAAAAAAAGTTTCTCTCCTACTCGTGAACTAACTCAGAACTTTACATTTCCATTATACAGCATATGATTTCTGCTTTATTACCTGGATATCTGTTTAGTATTCACAACATATATGTATCTCCATTAAGCTCAGAATTCTTTGACAGATGGCCTCATCCAAAGAACATATAAACACTTGATTACTTCAACTTAGTTTGCAAAAATTAAAAAATCAATAAATTATGTTACAGACTATAGTATTTTGAGTATTAAAATCACTTCTAAAAACACCATCACAACAGAACCCTACTTTAGTGCCTGTTAAATTCTAGTTGTTGGTGCAAAGACCTCAAGGGTCAAAATAAATTAAGAATCGGGTTGACATGGTCTAAGGAAAATGAATAAATGGATAAGTGATCTTCCTGGTGCATCATATTCTACACTAAAAATTCACTATTTATACTTCATTTCTGAAACTCAATGTCAAAGAGAAGATTAAAAATCTGGGCGCTGGGCACAGTGGCTCATGCCTGTAATCACAGTACTTTGGGAGGCCTGGGTAGGTAGACCTCTAGCTCAGGAGTTGGAGACCAGCCTGGGCAACATGGCAAAACCCGTCTCTAAAAAAAGATAACAAAAATTAGCTAGGCATGATGGCACATGCCTGTAGTCCCAGCTACTTGGGAGGCTGGGGAGGTAGGATCGCTTGAGCCTGACAGGTCAAGGCTGCAGTCAGCCAAGATCATGCCACTGCACTCCAGCACAGTAAGACCCTGCCCCATCTCTCAAAGACAAAACAAAACAAAACATCTGATAGTTCCTGAGTAATCGGCAGCCTACACAAGGAATCTATTAATATTGCATATGCAATTTTTATTAACACACTTGCCAATATCCTCATTTTAGGACTAGTCTAATGTTTGTATGATGCCAGACTAATTTTGAATGTTTGAATTATTCACAACTGCTAGGAAGACAAATCATTAGATTATGGACTCAGTCTACAATCTTATCTTTTGGCTATGTTAACTGATTAACAACTACAATAGGCCGGGCAGTGGCTCACGCCTGCAATCTCAGCACTTTGGGAGGCTGAGGTGGGTGGACACGAGGTCAGGAGCTCAAGACCAGCCTGGCCAAGATGGTGAAACCCCGTCTCTACTAAAAATACAAAAATTAGAGCACGCCTGTAATCCCAGCTACTCAGGAGGCTGAGGCAGGAAAATCGCTTGAACCTGGGGGCGGAGGTTGCAGTGAGCCAAGATCGCGCCACTGCACTCCAGCCTGGGCAACAGAGTGAGACTCCGTCTCAAAAAAAAAAAAAAAAAATACTAGAATAAAGGAAAACAGTTCTCTGTCCGTATCAAACCAATCAGAACCAATGTAAGAAAATTTTCTTCCACCAAAATACAGATTTGATACGGTTGACCAGATATTACATTTGTCTTCCTGGCCCTAATCTCCAACTTAACTTGGTTGTGACTTTGATTTCTGACATTTACAAAATGGCACTGAGTCCTTTATAACCCATTAACTTCTCTCATGTTGAAACTCCTTTCAGGAGTTTCCAAACATGTTGAAGTATAGCATTTGGAGGAGAAGCAATGTTTGCTTCCTGGACTCAAGCAATCCTCCCACCTCAGCCTCCAGAGCAGCTGGAACCACACGTGCACACCACCACTCCCAGCTATATTTGCAGAGATAAGGTCTTCCTACGTTGCCCAAGTTCATGACAAGGAATATTGCAGATGATTCTCCAATGGATGCCAGTTGAGTGTCCTCTAATTCAACTGGATTCTGACACTGTACTTGGAGATTACACATCCTACAGGTTGAGGGCTCAGTACCACAAAACTCCCCCAACTTCAGATGTCAATCACAAGCCCCAGGTTGTAGCCTGTGCTTCTGACCAACTGGCTACCATTCCCACCACCCCTTCCTTCGTTTTGATTCATTGCTGGAGCACCTTCAGAGAACTCAGGGAAATATTTGCTTACATTCACCCACTTATTTTAAAGGATATTACAAAGGACACACAGATGAACAGCCGGATGGAAGAGGTGCACAGGTGCGGCTGAAGAGACAAGGAGAGTCCATGCCCTTTCCTAGCATCCCACCCTCCAGGAACCTCCATGAGGTTCATCTATCTGGAAGTTCCCAGAACGCAGTCCTTCAGGGTTGTTAAGAAAGCTTCATTATGTAGGTATCATTGATCATTAGTTTATCAACTTCAAACTTCAGACCATTGATCATTAGTTTATCAACTCAAACTTCAGCTCTTGGAGGTGGGGGAGGGTATCTGAAAGTCCTAACCCTCTAATCACATGGCAGATTATCCAGCCCCCAGTCATCTCATTAGCATATAAGACCTTCTTAGCACTGGAGATTCCAAGGATTTTAGAAGCTAAATGTCAGGAAACATATACATCAGGAAGACCAAATAGATTCCACAATATCGTATGACCATTTTCTTGGAGTCAAGATATTTGTTCTTCCTTAAAACTTCAATGTTTCTAAATATCTAAGGTATCCACATAGGTTAAAAATAAACTTTTCACCACTCCACTTTTCATTTAAAATCATCCAACATTTTAACATTTCATCAAATCTCTGTCTTTATACAATAGTGCCCATCTCTTCATGTTTTTAAAAGAGCCCTGTACTCACACTATTCCTAGTGAATAGACAGCAAGAGATATTATCCCTTCTTACAATTATGCTCTGTGCATAATAAGATAGCAAGCCAAAGAAAAAGCCAGGATTAGAAGTACTTTCTTTAATTGAGAGCTTATCAGAAGGTAAAGCTGGCTAACATGATTACCTATGTAACAGCACCAGACATTCTCACTTAGAAATTCAAGACATCCCCAATCACTCAGGGTATGGGGGTTGAAAACAGCCACATTATATGTATGGATTCTATAACTTAAAGACAGCCAAGTTCATATCAAACTAAGTCACTGAATTTTATATCACTTTCTAACAAGTAATCATAGAACCATGACAAAACATACAAAATACAGAACAGTTTTCTCCCTGACTTGGTGCAAATTCAATCCAATTATTCCACAGATCTCTTTTATTTCAGTCACTCAATTTTTCATTTTTCATGTCCTTAGTCGTACATTAGGACAAATGCAAACTATATACAGAAGGCAGCACATTTAGCCTTATTATCTCAAACTCATTCCTAAGTACATCTGCCTGGATGGTGAGGCCTCCATCAGAGGTTAAATGCAAGCCCTAGCTCCAAAGTTACTGGAAGGGCATGTGTCCTACCTGCCTTTTTCTCTCTCATCCTAGATCTTCATCTCCCCAACGTCACCACATTAGGAGTGTTTTGCATATAAGTCAAAACGAAGCCCCAGAGAGCCCTTGGTAGGAACATCTGGACTTATGTTTTAGAAATAGTTTTGTCAGTCTGGCACGGTGGCTCACACCTGTAATCCTAGCACGTTGGGAGGCTGAGGCGGGCGAGTCACAAGGTCAGGAGTTCAAGACCAGCCTGATCAACATGGTGAAACCCTGTCTCTACTAAAAATACAAAAATTAGCCAGGCGTGGTGGCGCACACCTGTAATCCCAGCCACTCAGGAGACTGAGGCAGGAAAATTGCTTGAACCCGGGAGGCAGAGGTTAGTGAGCCGAGATCACACCACTGCACTCCAGCCTGGGCAACACAGCAAGACTCTGTCTCAAAAAAAAAAAAAAAAGAAAAAGAAAAAGAAAAAGAAATATCTGTGATCCTCTCACTCTGCACACCACTGCCTCTCTGAAAGAATGAACATACCACACACACACACACACACACACACACACACACACACACGATGAACACAATAAATTTTTAAAAAAGAAATAGGCAATTTCATGATTCTACTGTATCCTGGAGCCATAAGGCCCTATCTAGGGAGTGTTATTTTTAAACTATGTACAGGCTTGTTTAGGTCCTCAGTAAGATTATGGAAGTGTTTTACTCCCTAAGGAAAACTGAAATTTGAGGTCTAAGACTGGAGTTTTACAACTCTATAATTCATCTTTGGTAACCATGCCCATTTGACTCATAAATAATCTAAAACTACGGATGTTTAGATGTTTAAGGAGCAGTGTATTTACCTTAGTCCACCTCATCTTTTTCTTTTCAGGAATGTTATCATAAAAATGTGTGCTGATTACTTCCTTGTATCTGAGCTTTGAGCAACTTACAAGGCAGACACTGGACCCAAAACACAGGTTGGTTGTTTTAGAAGAAAAAAAAAAAGCTGGTTTTTAATCTGGATTTAAGTCTTGGCCCTGACTCCAAAGCAAGCCAGTTTATGTCCTTGTCTTCTGTTGCCAGATCTGTAGAAACTAGAATGGCATTCCTCGCTAAGAAACCACAAACTAGTTTCCTTAGACCATTCGTCTTCCTTTTTTTTTTTTTTTTTGACACAGGGTCTCACTGTCGCCCAGGCTGGCGTGCAGTGGCGCGATCTCTGCTCACTGCACCTATCCCTCCTGGGTTCAAGCGATCTTCCCGCCTCTGCCTCCCGAGTAGCTGGGACTACAGGCATGCAACACCACACCCAGCTGGTTTTTCCTATTTTTAGTAGAGACGGCATTTTGCCATGTTGCCCAGGCTAGCATCAAGAGATCCGCCCACCTTGGCCTCCCAAAGTGCTGGGGTTACAGGCATGACCACTGCGCCCGGCCCTCCTTAGACCATTAGTTTTCAAATAGTATTTGAAGTTC
>NW_012120598.1:4455598-4464787 GCF_000951035.1 Colobus angolensis palliatus | reverse complement strand
AAAAAAAAAAAAAAAAAAGAAGTTCCTCAGAGGTGCGCCAGTATTTGAGAGGAGGTTAAGATTTCAATGACAGCAACTGAGATTTTAAAATCTATTTTGTAGATGGGGGTTCTATCCCATCTAAATTTTGCTTTTTTTAAAAAAGGGTTACTGCCCTTTTTTTAAACCTATGTAAAAACCCATACACTTTACTTTGTTACAGGTGTGTCATAATTTCAAGTTGTCTTTTAAGTATGAGATAACTTTGATTGTTACAAAACAAGTCGGTGGGGAGTGGATCAAGGAGAGGGAGGTTTGCTCCTTCATTTAACAAAGAAACCAGACCAGAGAGCTCTTTCCTCACTGGGAGTTAGAAATGACCACAGATGCTAAGAACAGAAAGCAAGACACTAACACTAAGAAAGCTTTTGGGAGCTACAATCTCTTGTTTGGAAACTCCAGACAGAATTTTAAAGAAAAAAGGAAAAAACAATATATTTCTAAAATTCAAATCATATAAGTCAGAGTAAAAAACAAACAAACAAACAAACCTACTTAGCACAACATAAAAATATTCTGGTTACTCATCCTAGAGATTTAAAAAAAATCAGGAGGTGAGGCAGATCCTATTTTTGTTCCTTCATTTAGTGGATCTGAGTCACGGCTGTTCCAATGATTTTCCTGATGAAACAAAACACCTATTTGTTCTAGCAACAAAGGGCTACCCTAGGAAATTCATCTTCTACTACAGTGAAAAAGGTGTCACAGGTATTTTTTGTGGTTCTAATGGGTACTCAGAAAATCCCTATGTGATTTAATATACTCTTAAAAGGACTGAGCAAAACATCTACTAATATCCAGTGGCCTTTCTCTCTGTATACTGGTTTAATTATAACATTATAATTATAGAATTATAACATTATAACATTTTAGAATTATAACATTCTGCATCAAATCCTTTCAGAAACCTATGAATAAGTAAATGTTCATAGAACAAGTAAATGTAAGTAGTTACAAGTAAAAGGCCATGATACCTGAGAATTATTTTTAAATGCTTCGGAAAAGAAAATGGGGCAGGTAGAGGTGCTGAAGCAAGAACAGCAAAAGGTGGTTAATTTTTGAAGCTGGATGATGTATATGTTTGAAATTTAACATAATAAGTTTTAAAATCTTCTTGGAGAGTTGGCAGATCATATACTATACACAAATACTGTACATGTTATAGGATCAAAATATGGGATTAAACTAAGGGACTGAAACTATTTATAGAATGTCATTCTCAGGCCAGGCACAGTGGCTGACGCCTATAATCCCAGCACTTCAGGAGATTACTTGAGCCTAGGAGTTCAACACCAGCCTGGGCAACACAGCAAAACTCTGTCTCTACAAAAAAAAACATAGCCAGACGTGGTGGTCCTCTCCTGCAGTCCTAGTTACTTAGGAAGCTGAGGTGGGAAGATCGGTTGAGACAAGGAGGTGAAGGCTGCAGTGAGCCATGATGACCCCACAGCACTCCATCCTGGGTGACAGACAGCCTGCCTCAGAAAAAAAAAAAAAAAAAAAAAACATCATCCTCCTCCGCAAAAAAAAAAAAAAAAAAAACACCCCCCCCCCCGAAAAAAAAAAAAAAAAGAACATTATCCTCCCGCAAATACCCTGTTGGTGGATAGTTTTCAATGTATACAATACAGTCAGTACCTGTTACTCAATATTTATCCACACAATACATAAACCTAAAGAACTAAAAAAGCAAACCGACATTTGTCAGGAACGGTTCCATTGTTGGTCAAAGAAGAGGAAAAGGAGGACTTTCTTCAATATTATTGTCTACTTTCTTGGCAAGCAATAAAGTGTTTGCAGTTTTATGTAGACTTGGGGCGGGGGGGTGGATTGTGACATGCTTACACTTTCATATCTATCATGTTACTCTGATCCATGATTTTAGATGGAGTCTTTGTATTTTAATATGGTAGAAAGGGCTGATGAATATCTTGAACTGCAGGGCCTACAAAAAACAATGATGCAATGTTAAGTAAGGGATAAGAAACAAGTAGACAAGTAAAAAAATTAAGTAAATTAAAAAGTTTGTTAATGCACAAAACCAAGTAACTGGAGAGAAAAGGACAGAAGAGTCAAAGAGTCAAGGTCCCCAGACCTAGAGTGAGAATGTACACTATTGTGTGCATACCTTAATCTCAAATATAAGCTCATTATCAAATAATTGCGCAAAAAAATCACCTGTTACCTTGTGAAGGCTAGAAAGGGTTATTTCTTCCAAAGCTCAAAATGTGGTCCACAGATAAGGTAAGGTTACATTAGTGGTTCTCAAATTTTAACTTGCACCAGACTCTACTCAAAGTTCTGTTAAACAGATCTCTAGACCCACTCCCAAACAACAGTTTGAGAACTATGTGTTTATACTATGGCTAATTCTTGCAAATTATCTGATTCTGAAACCAGTCACAATTTTTTAAAACTCTGTACACATTCTATGAGAAATATCTTATTAAGGAGAATTTTCAGCCAGGCACGGTGGCTCACACCTGTAATCCCAGTACTTTGGGAGGCCATGGCAGGCAGATCATGAGGTCAAGAGATTAAGACCATCCTGGCCAACATGATGAAACCTCGTCTCTACTAAAAATACAGAAATTAGCTGGGCGTGGTGGCACCCGCCTGTAGTCCCAGCTACTCGGGAGGCTGCGGCAGTAGAATCGCTTGAAGAATGCAGTGAGCCGAGATCGCGCCACTGCACTCCAGCCTGGCAACAGAGTGAGACTCCGTCTCAAAAACAAAAAAACAAAGAAAACAATTTTATGGCAAAGTAAGAGTACTGTACAAAGAGAACAATCACACTGGTTAGAGAATTGCACTGCATGGATAACCAAATTAAATAGTTACACCAAATAATTTGCAAACTTCATCCCTACTTTGGTCACAATAAGTAACATTGTACTTTTGAAAGATATTAATGTCTGAGAACAGAGTTTCATCTTACCCAAACACAGGCTAAAAACAATGCTAACTTCACAGCACTCACTTACATGGTTGATAAATGGAACCAACAAGTCCTCTAATCGGTCCATTTGAATCTGGGGAAGAGTTGGCTCCAATCATTGTCAATTACATCAGCAACTGTGGAAGGCTCCCTGAGATCAACAAACTGTTAACTGCAGTGACCACAACTTGACCCAGGCCAGAGTTTCCATCCTTGGGAGGGTGAGTCAATGGCATGTCAGCACTAACCCAACTTCCACTAGGCACAGCAATGCTGTGCTATTTAGACGTGGATCACACGCACACCGCACCAACTTCTAAGCTAACAAGGGACAACCACAGCCTCCGGAAGTCTGTCTTGGGTGGAGTAAATCAATTTCCTTTTGTAGGATTTATTGGCACAAAGCCAAGTGCCAGGGGTTGTGGAGAAGGAACTGCTGGCCCAAATTCCATCCAAGCTTGACCAGTGGTTTAATCCCTTCTCTAAATCAGGCCTCTGGCAAAACAGCTAGAATCAGGAGGCCAATTCATATTTAACCAATTCAAAGTCTATCACGTCTGTATCAGGAGTAGAATAGTTTAAGTAATCAACATAGGAACTTGTTAGGCAAGAAGATAACGGAATGAACACCTTTAAAAAATCTGGTTTTTTTAAAAAAGGCGTCTCCATTACTTTCTCATGGGAGTTTTGGTACTGGTGTTAATTCACAGACTCTCCCTTAAACTCAAATAAACTATCTACTGAAAGAATGGCAAGAAGTACTGCCAAACATCATGGGATGGCTGGGCTAAATGTTCTCAAGTTCTTTTCCAGTGTTAACACAGCCGGATTATTAGCAACAATTCATTTAATGGAGCATTCTGGAGGAGTAAAGATAGAGGATTTGGAATACGATTGCATAGGTTTAAATTCTAACACTAACTGTAACTCTGGCCAAAAGGTTATGATTTAGGGTCCTCATCTGTAAAATGGAGTATCTACCTCATGGAGTCAGTGTGAGAATTAAATAAGCACATACATTCCTCAACGTGATGCCTGGCACCTAGTCAACACTCAAAATAGAGGAATGCTAATACTGATGACATGCAAATCTGACACTGCAAAGACCAACGCAAAGAGTTGAATGAAAACTTTCTCAAATTATATGTCATTGGTTCATTATTTAAGCCTCTGAGGTTTGTACAAGCACAAATTAACTCAAATGTTACTTAATGTTTTACATTTACTATAAACACCCTGACGATATATTTTACAATTTCTTGATTTTTCCTTACAGTTTGGGCACAGCCTTATTATGAGAGAAAAGAAAGCAACAAACCCAAAGGAAAGGCTTTTCCCTAGACTGCTTTTAATTTTCTATTAACTGCCCAATTTGGAAAAACAGATCTACAAAACAGGGTTCTGGATGACTGAGTTCTTTTACTTTGGGGACAAGAGCTGATGCTGAAGGAGAAGACAGAGGATTAAGAAATTTACATTCTGTGATTGACAAACATGGGTATGAACATGAACAGAGCCTCTGAAAACACCTGGCAAATAGAAGACACTATGACCCAATCAATCACCAATGCTGGCTTAGCAGTCGTATTAATAAATATTTGCTGAGTATATACTATGTTCTCTGGGCTGTATTATTTCTTTTAAGCCTCACAACAACCCTAAGTTTGGTACTTTTCTATTGGTTCCAGTTCACAAATGAAGAAACTGGTAAGAGTAAGGGGAGTTTTCAAAAAGAAATAATATCAACAGTTATTACATCAAGGGTTTCACAAATAAAGCATTAAAAAATTCAGAAAGGCAATGAATTGCTTTGCTAGAACTATGGAAAGCCCTCAACCTACACAGGTAGCCAACACCTGGTAGATACCCAATTACATCCAGTTAGGTCACCTCTGTATGGCTGCAAGGAGCCAGGGACATGTGTGGTGCCTAACCACACTACATACATAACCTGGGGACCATGCAGCAAGATGGAAGAATAAGCAGCAGTCTCCAGAATCCAGATGTCAGATCTCAGGGGCAGGGTATGCACAAGGAGTATTTGCATCATTTAAGGTGATGACGCTGCTGTCTCATGGCAACATGCTGGGCAGTCTAACTTAGGCTTGGTAAACATCCACTGGATCTTCCCTAAACTTAGAACAACCCATCCTGGACGAAGAAAATATCAAAGCCACCAACCTGAGCATGTTGAAGAACCAGAGAGACTTAAGAGGCTGCACCACCACACAGCCCTCACTTGATCTTTCTAGGCTCTGCTAAGAATGCTGCTGCTGGCTTACTGCAGAAACTAACACCTACTCTAAGATGGTACATCCTGTGCTTATCTTCACCAAGCCTCATATCCACTTCTCTGCCAGGCCATTTTAATACTATTAGATGCTCCCCTATTCAAAATTAAGACTGTGTCACTGGGGCCAGGCACAGTGGTTGATGTCTATAATTCCAGCACTTTGGGAGATAGAGGTCGGAGGCTCGTCTGAGGCCAGGAGTTCAAGACCAGCCTGGGCAACACAGCAAGAACCCCATCTCTACAAAAAAATATTTTAAATTGCTGGGCCTGGTGGTGCAAACCTGTAGTCCCAGCTACTCAGGAGGCTGAGGTGGCAGCACTGCTTGAGCCCAGGAGGCTGAGGCTGCAGTAAGCTAAGATCACACCACTGCACTCTAGAGCTGGGCAAAAGACTGAGATCCTGTCTCAGAAAAAAAGTAAAGAAAAAGTGAAAAAAAAATAGTGTCACTCGGCATCACTTAAGAAAATTAATAAAAATACGTCCTACCTGTATTTCAGACATAAGTAAAACTTATGTTGAAATAGTCAATACTAGATTTTTATTAAAAGATGTTGAATTTGTAAAAATTCATTCAAGTTATAAGAAATTTTATAATCTTTATTCAATGTCAAAGATAGGCATTAGAAAAACTCAGTATTACTTTACTTTCCGTAACTGTCCACTTTTATAAACAGGGTGGTGGAGTGGGAATTAGAATCTGATAATAGTTTTGATCCATAAAAGGAGTGGGAAAATCAATTTTAAGGCAGAAAAAAATGCTTCAAGTTAAACACTTACTATTAAATATTTAAACAAAAAATGTAATAAAGATACCTTCAAAACTGGCTGGGTGTGATGGCTCATGCCTATAATCCTAACACGTTGGGAGGCCAAGGCAGAAGGATCACTTGAGCCTAGGAGTTTGAGAGCAGCCTAGGTAACATAGCAAGACCCAGTCTTAAAAAATAATGATGATGATGAAGTTTTGATAATCAAAAGTTATTATCCCTTTTGGCTTTACCACAGAGCTACAGAGAGGTGTCCTGGTTAAGTCACTTCTTTTATTTTTCCCTAGCTTTACTGAAGTATAATTGACAAAAATTATGTATATTCAATGTATACAACATGATGTTTTGATGTATGTATACACAGTGAAATGATTATCACAATCAAGGTAATTAACAAATCCATAACCTCAGAGTTACTTTTTTTGTTGTGTGTGGTAAGAATATTTAACATTTACTCTCACAGCCATTTTCAACTATACAATTCACTATTGATAACTGCAGTCACTATGCTGTACATTAGGTATTAATCTCATAACTGCAAGTTTGTACCCTTTGACCAACATCTTCTCACTTCCCCCACATCCAAACCCTGGTAACCACCCTTCTACTCTGTTTCCATGAGTTTGAGTGTTTTAGGTTCCACATATAAATCAAATCATGCAGTATTTGTTTTTCTGTGGCTAGCTTATTTCACTTAGCTTAACGCCGTAAGTACCAGAGGCCTGGATTCCAACCTCACCCCTATAGTTTATTGCTACTTGGGTCAAAGTTATGTAGCCTCCCTGTATTAATCCAATCTCACACTGCTAATGAAGACATATCCAAGACTGGGTAATTTATGAAAGAAACAGGTTGAACTGACTCACAGTTTCTCATGGCTGGGGAGGCCTCAGGAACCTTACAATCAGGGTAGAAGGGGAGGAAAACACATCCTTCTTCACATGGTGGCAGGAAGGAGAAGTGCCAAGCAAAAGGGGGGAAAGCTCCTTATAAAATCATCAGTTCTCGTGAGAACTAACTTAGTATTATGAGAATAGGATGGGGGAAACTGCTTCTATGATTCAGTTATCTCTACCTGGTCCCTCCCACAACACATGTGGATTATGGGAACTGCAACTAAGATGAGATCCGGGTGGGGACAGAGCCAAACCACATCACTCATTGAACCTCATTTTGTTTACATTTCATTTTGAGATAGTATTTGCTCTGCCTTCCTGATAAAGCTATGAAGAATACCAAGTTAGTACCTGGTTTCATATATGGTTTATAATACATTATTCCCGATAATGTATTATAAACGATAATAAAAACAATCTCAATTTATTGTTTTTATTCAGCCTATTACTGCACAAATATTTTATGTCTTAAGCAATGTGGATTTTATTATACTCTCCTACACTAAATAGTTATAAAAACATTAGTTACTGGTTTAGGAAAGGCTACACTCAACCTTAAATTTAAAAGTCAGTTATAATTTCCATTAAAAGAAAATACAAAATAAGTTACAGATGTCTTACCATGGTCAATTCTCTTGAACAACTTTCTGGGTTAAAATGCAGAAAATATAACAGAACTCAGTATACAATTCAGTGGGAAAAAGACCAGTTCCACTAAACTGCTTTCTTCTGACTCAAACCGTGAGAATTCCACAGTTAGCATTAGTGTCAACTTGAAAAATGATATTACAAGCACCAACACTAGAAATTTTAGACTGAGGGAGTTGCTCCTTGATGTTCAATGTGCTGAACAAAGTAAAGCAAATGGGCCTGAAGTAATAATTTATGGTTCCAATACTTTCAAAAGCAAGTTTTGACATAAGAATCAGTTACCCATGAAAATAAATAGATGAAATTCACTGATATGACCTAGTTTTATAATACAATAAAACTTGTTCTTTTCAACTTTACAGAAGTAATGTTCCTCTGAAGAACAGCTGGGAGGATTCTAGATATCACATCAAAATACGTGCCTTCCTAACATTAGAGATGCTTTACGTGGAATGGGATGGCTTGCCTGTGGGATGAAGTCTCTGGGGAGAACTGTCAAAAGCTGGTTGACTACCTACCAGGAATGGCAGAACCAAGGAGTCCTACATCCAAGATGTGCCAGGAGGGGGCAACCTCTAAGGCAGTGATCTCTAACGTTTTTGGCACCAGGGACTGCTTTTGTGGAAGACCATTTATCCATGGGGTGTTGGGGGTGGGACGGGATGAGACTGGATGGGATGGTTTTGGGATGAAACTCTTCCACCTCAGATCATCAGGCATTAGTTAGATTCTCACAAGGATCAGACCAGGCAACCTGGATCCCTCCCATGTGCAGTTCATAATAGGGTTTGTGCTCCTGTGAGAATCTACTGCCAGGAAGCAGCACTCAGGTAGTAATGCTCACTGGCTCACCTGCCTGCCACTCACCTTCTGCTGTGTGGCCTGGTTCCCAGCAGGCCATGGACCAGTACCTGTCCGCAGCTGGGTGTTGGGGACCCCTGCTCTAGAGTATCTGCGTACAGTTAAAAAGACTCGAATAGTACAAAAGGTGATAACATACAAAGTAAATATGTACTACCTCCTCCATTGCAAGGTTCTCATTACCCAGAGTAAGATTTTGTCAGATTTACTTGAATCTGTTACTGACATAGTACATGTAAAAATTTTCTGGTTTTTATATAAATTATTGTTTAATATGTGATTATGCCTGCAAGATTCTGAAAATTTGTTTTCACTTATACTGGTATGATTTTAGATATTTCTATACATCAGTGTGGTTATGCCCATTTTAATGTATCAGCATAATATTCTACCGTACAAGAATTTTTAAAAGGCTTGATTAGTTGACATAAATAATGCCCTCATAATGTCCTCATCTGTGCACATTTATACAATATACTATGAACTAATTAATTAGTTCCTAGAATTCCTAGATCAAGGGATACACACATAAAATTTTAAATGACTGATCTCAAAAATTTCTGTATTAGCTTGGTGTAGTGGCTCACACCTGTAAGGGGGAGATCACTTAAGGTCAGGAGTTCCAGACTAGCTTGGCCAACATGATGAAACTCCGCTTCTACCAAAAAATACAAAAAAAATTAGCCAGGCGTGGTGGTGCACACCTGTAATCCCAGCTGCTCGGGAGGCTGAGGCAGGAGAAT